>NC_064409.1:11497500-11837500 GCF_023375975.1 Astyanax mexicanus | reverse complement strand
ATAATGACGCATGTCGTTTTACAGACTAGCTTAAGGCCAAGAGGTAAACATCTGAAGCAGCACTGTAATGACCACACGAAACGTGGCTCTTGCCTGTTATTAACACAAACCGCAGCAGGTTACAATACAAATTCAGTGTGTTTTTCTGCAGGCAGGCCCTTTCCAGGCCTCACTTCAAACTTGGGTCAAGACGAAACCATGTAATCATCACAAGAATACAAGTGCCAGGACCATTATGTCAGAAGCAGACTGCTTATAAAAAAGGTACAATGATGTGTCTGTCGCCTATCAGACCTTGTCTGTGTTCACTCCTGTAGTGAGCTTTGACTGGTTATATTATCTACCTGCCACAGAAAAAAACTGATTTTGCTGCTTTAAGCAAAAGATTTTGAATTATACTATTTGGAACGTCTGCAACAGATATGCCAAAACGTGTCATTGCCAGTAAGACAGAACAACTTAATGGTAACAACAGTCATCCATTTTCCCCCAGGCCTATTAAAAAGCCACAGCATTGAGACACCCCAATTGAAAATGTTCTGTGCTACAGCACTGAAAGATTTATTAAGAAAAAGAAAAGTATACAACATTAAGCTGTATAATTAAGTCTCAACTGCAGGTACCAAGTTAGAATGCTCTGCGAATAAAAACCTACGCACATATCCCTGGACTTTAATACTCAGTGTAGCACAGAGCTTGTAAGATCACTTACTGGGGAGTCACCTTTCTAACTGATGACCTGGCTGGTGTAATTGTGGCTTTCATGAACTCCAGTGGAGGGGGCAGTTTGAGCCACTGTCTAAGCCACAATCACCTCCACCTCAGGCCATCTAGTAGCTCTGGTAGTAAAGCACCGGTAGAGAAATCTCCATCAAGATGCCTCATACAGCCTGTAGTGTTGTTTTAATAAACAAATAAAAGTATAAAGTAGCATATTATGTTTTGATACAAAACCTCTCAATCTATCAAGAATTAATAGGAATATTAGTAAAATTCTTGCTCATTTTCATTTGTTTCAAACGCAGAAGGTGAAGACAGAAATATCCCACATTTTCCTAGCCAATCAACAACTTAAAGATACCACTACTGTTTGGTACAATTCCATGTGTCACTTCACCCCCTTAACAATATGACAAAATATCCAAGTAAATTTATAACATGACATATTTGGAGTCAAAGACATCATTTTACACTGCGACAACTAGACCATGTCCAACACCCACAGAATGGCTTGTTTGGCAAAGTACAGGCTTCATGTTGTTGAGTGGTAACCTGTAAGTTTCAACACCATCAATCAGTGGAAAGAGCACACAGCCTGACATGTCATTTGCAAGTCAATCAATTCACCTAGGTTACAGGTTGTCAGGGAGACAGGAGAAACAATTATAAAACAATGATTTGTTGGCTACGCACATTTCACATTTCCGCCCAAGCACTGTTTTGACCCTAAACAATGCAAAACAACGAAACAAATCAATGCACTCTGTGCTGCCGAAGCTCACACCTTGCCTGCATGAGAATCTTTGCATGTCTTACAAGAGCAAGGAGAAGGGGAAAAAGATGCATGCAAATTAGCCTCAGCTTGATGGGAAATAGATACTCCATTTAAACCTCATCTTCAGAGGGACCAGCGTGGAAATCTGTGCCTCTAGTCTGTGCATTACAAACATACTTCAACAAATAAACACAACCGCTGTAGGCCATATTTTGGGAGACTATACAAAAAAAACATCAAGAATTTTATTTAAGAACTAGTCAGAACTGTTTCTTTTTCACTAAACTAGAGTGTGTATCAACACACAAAATAATTATTTATAATTGTTCACGTCTGCAACCGCACTTCAAAAACGGTGTAAACACGGTCGCATAAATAATCAAACAGATTACAGTCAGATAACAGATAAACAAAGCTATCAAGCAGTGTGGAGATAATGCCTGCAGTGCTTCGCCTACCTAACACCCACTTCAGACCAGCTTCTGCTTGCCTACTGGGTGGGTGATGTCCAGAACAATTATGTAACACCTTTAACATGACCAACCCCCACTAGCTTCACCAAACACTCAAAGGGCATAACTGCCGTATGTTCCTAGCTTAAACAAGGACCTGATGCAAAGTTATGGTCTCCAGCACTGGAAGCAGTAAGCAGCTTAGCTGGTGACAAACAGCTGGTTGGGGTGCAGATTGCGACAGGAAAAAGGGCAGCAGGGGACTAGATCAATGCAAACTGGCCAACCTGAGTGTCAAATGCCAAATCATAGCAGGGCATCAGGGTTATGATTGTACACAGAGCCCAGTGATGAGATTTCACATACATTAACTCTTGAACAAAGCTGTTTCATGTATAATTTATCACTCCCCGCATTTCTTATTGTGTAATTCAGTTTATTCAATTTGTAGTCCGTCTTCTTTTACATTTGTGATTAAACTACTGCATCATGCAACTTCCAGAATGTCTCAGAACATATTTTTGTCCCAATGATGTGTAATGCAAATCAGCTGTCAATGGTTGCCAGTGTCCCTCTGGATGGTCCAATCATTAAAACCTAGCTTTTCAAAGTGTGCTTAAAACATTTTGAAATATCAAACCTAAAGATCTGCAAAACGCTTGCCTTCCCAGATTTAGAGATTAGGTGGCCCACTGCTTGTCCTGCCCAGTGTCTCTAAACTAAAAACAACACAGCCTTTGTCCCAGGATTTATCACGATAAACAATTTTATGCATCAATGTGCCTTGTCATTTTTACAATACAGACTGGGCTGTTAGAGGTGTACAGTTCTTCTCGTTACTGAGCTTTTTTTTTTTATCGCTAGCTCCATTACCAAAAACAGCTAAATAGTCAAAATTAATAGTCAAACTTTGGTTCTTTTTACCACCAGAAAAATTAGCTAAATCAGGATTACTGTGAATTAATAGACATTTATTACAGGTTTGGGCATAATAATGAAAATTAATTTAGTGGCAGAGTAAACGAAGTAAGCGAAGAGAGAACGAACAGGTTACATACAGCTTCACTGCAAAATCTGAAAAATACAACTAAATTCACTACTCCCACAATGCAATGCGTTGCATTATCGCAACAGGCTAAAAGCAAAGAGCTAGTAAAATCTCTTCATAGTAGCTTACATCATCTAAATGTCCTTTGTATACCCGTAATGGATGGAAACTGAACTTATTATGCACTTTTATTCTATGCATACTGTCATACAAGCAGCTTTCTAAATTATCAGTATTGCAAATGCCATGTATGTGCCATTAACAAATGAAACAGTTATGAATGTTAAACTGAGCAAATAAACAGTACCAGTCATGCAGTCATGTGCCTCAGTCATTCATGTTTGACCAGAATTATGCAATAACTTTTGCAGTCCATTGCACACTCTACAGCTCTTTATGACAGTCATCTTTCCACAATTCAAGACACACAAAAAGCCAATTAACTCAAATTCAGAAACCTGCACAACAACTATATTAAATTGAAGTTCTTAAGGCCTGAAGTTCAACTCGTACTCAGCTTAGTAGAACTCCTTTATTGGAGAGAGACACAAATAGCAGCCACAGTAATCAGCCATAGCTTACACGCATGAATGAAGACAATGATGTGAGAGAATTGCTCAGGGATTAAAATGTTGGAGTCGGCGAGCGTCGGAACCATACGACACAACATCACTGCAACAAGTTGTCGAACAATCTTGACAATCTGTGACACATGCAGTGGCACAGAGCCAGTGAACGAACTTCAATTAAAGCTAGTGAATTGAGACAGGATAAAAGGATTAAATAACAATTGATAGTATATCACAAACTGGCTATCTCCTGATACCCCCAGACGCATCTTTGGTTCCCCTCAGTGCAGTCACGTGACTGAAAGGAGGAAGGAAAGCATGACAGGGCCACCAGGTTTCACAAGGCCCTTTGGCCTAAAGAGGAAGTGGGCCAACTCGCTGTGGGACACCCACTACCCTCCTTCCCTCCACCCCCACAATTTCCCGCTTTTCCTCGCCAGAGTTTCACCTTTCCTCTTTTCTCTTTCAGTTTCCCAAAAAGTCCCACAAATTTACAGACTGACATCTTTAGTGTTACCAAACCATTCACTGTGGCCTTAGACTTGCTGAGACTTACTCAACTCGTTCAGCCGTCGTCACACACTCCGTGTAGTCAGGAAGAGCAAATGCTAATGCTAATCTATCTTTTACAAATGATGCATTCAGGTATCAGCAGTAGGGTTTCACAATATTAATAACTCTTGCAAGACACAGGCCATCAAGGTTTAAGCCCAGAGCTAGAAAGCACACTCAATGTATATTGCCATCACAGAGACTCCTATCATAATGATGCTATGACCATTACGCAGGCCTAACTGGTAGATATGTAGGCATCAGATACTGTATCAGCAACAGCCAACAATTCCCACATCAGTACATCACTTAGTCACAGAGATTGTTTAAGTCAATTGTAAGCTCAATACAACTATCCATCTATTCCTTAAATAACATAACAGCCATGCTTCCTTAAGGACCACAAGGACACTGTCCCAATGGGAAACATAAATACTGGGTCTCATTTATCTCCAACAGTCTCAGGTGACATTCCTAAGCATTAGTGTCCACTGCCACATATCACTTTGGAGTTGGTATTTGCATTGTAAAATCAACATAATTTAAGCCACATATATTTATTTACACTTGTTAGTCAAATGTGTCCAATAGGGATCAATGTAATTATCTAATATTTTACCTATTTATGTGCAAAAGCCTGTTTTTAAACATACTAAAATTCAGTTTGAAATATCAGTCAAACAACTGTCCTAAATCCTTCCCTAAAACTAAGATTAATGCTAACAACTAACACACTGGGCCAAACCCAAGCCTTTAAAGGCAACACAAACTGTGGACCATCCCTCTCTGAAAGGAAGTTGCACGCTCTTCATTTTGTTTTTCCAAAGGAGCCTCTAAACCGGCATTCCTCAGTGCCCAAGAGGACACACTATCACGGGGATTTCCTTCCTTTCACTCCAAGAGGGACACAACTGGGGTCAGACCACGGCAGGGTGAGGTTGAACTGACCCAATGCTAACTGCTATCAGCATGCATGAAGTGGTGTTTCAAACATAAGAGTACAAATCAGCAGAACAAATGTTGCAGAGGTTCATAATCTGCAGCTGCAGACATCAATGTGGGCTTATCCATTTTTGATATGAGGCAAAAAAAAGGGTCTGTGAAACTTTATCTAACCACTGTCTCAGGAAATGTCTGTGCCGTGAATGAAATAATCAGCCCTGAACACTGACATATCATTACACACACTTCCTTAATTAACCCAGTAGTATGAATAAAGTCCTATTAGAAATAGAAAGTGATACCAATTCTCTTTATGATCAGAATTTAGCAATATGCATTAGAGAATAGTATGCAGGCACACAATCTGAGTAAATACCACAATATGCATAGATAATTTACAACTAAAGCAGAATGACTGAGTTCAATCTCTCTGTTTGACCCTCTTTGGATTAATGTTGTCAGGACTACTCATATACATTTAATTTCCATCCTATATGAGGTTTAAACATCTGTCTAGCTGTAAATAAAATGTACAATAAAACATAAAACAACAGAGTCACTGTAGGACTAAGACTGTCACACTGTTTACTTTGGTATTTGTTTATATAGGCCTAAATACCTTGCCATAAAAGGCCATCTGATTGTTCACTCCGAGGTCTAACCACAATTTAAAGATGAGATACCGAAAAAAAGCAATGGTTCTGTCCAAACACAGTAAACACCAACATTTCATAAAAACATCTCCCTTGTAAAATGTTTACAACTGAAGCACTTGCCATATGACAGGGACCAGAAAGCAGCAGTGCAGTGATAAAAGATTATGCTATTAAAAATAAATGAAGAGGCAACAGGATCCTCCTTACCACCTACAACGACTGCACTACCTCAGAAACAGTTCAATATGCTCCTGTCACACTGCTGAGGGGAGAGAAGCCATCTAGAACTTGCAATAACCACCAAAAGACTGCTGAGGAGAGGAGAAAGAGGGTGTAGCTAGCTAGAGTGGAAAAAGTGCCCTCTAGATACATGTTCTTCTTATTACTAATATTAGGCATAGTTAGCTAGAACACAAAAGTTGTCTCACGGCAAGGTAGGTTACATTATGGATAAAGATACTTCAGAATGGCTCTGCAACATGATGGTCAGACCTACTCATGTGGTCCTCCACTACTAAAGTAAGCTAGCTAACTATACCTATGCATCAAAACACACATAATGTTTCTCATATAATTTAGCTAGTAATGGTGTATACTGTGTACCAGTAGGCCACTTCCAGTGTCCAATTACTGATAACTGTGCTGCTGCTGTTCCTGGGTCATTCATTTCATCTCTATAGCCAGATAGCAAAAGTATGTTGAATCATGGTTCATTTTTACATCTCGAATGCACTGAAACAATGATGATCTACGTCAGAATTGATACACTGATTGGTACACAATGATTTTACATTACATTAATTCAACGTTATGCGTTTTTTTTACATATTTGCTGGTTGTATTACACTTTACTTACACTGCATATGTAAATCTAGCTTGTATTCTACTTCTGTAGCTTGTACTGTGTTCTTATAGTCGCTGCATTTTCCTCCGAATGCGCTGGCTACTCGGCAATGCTACATTAGAAGCATTTTAAAAAGAGGCGGGGGCTGACTTTACACGTGTCGGAGGAGGCATGTGCTTGTCTTTACCCTCCTGGTGTTGGGGTCTCACTAGTGACGGGGGAGTTTTAATAATGAGTGGGTTGAGTAATTGGCCGTGTAAATTGGGGAGAAAATGGGGGGGGGGGAGAAAGGGACATTGACATGATAATAGTAATAATAGTTTTAATAGTTTAATACTTTTGCCTAAAAGCATTGTGAGTGTAGATTCAGAGCCCCAGCCATTTAAAGGCTTTAAATTAACGTTGATTCAACGTCAGAATTTCGACACTCGCCTATACTTACGGGATAATGTTAAATAAAGGTTTTTTCCATCATTAATATTAAAATACGCAAGCTAGAAATGCAACCAAAAAGTAATAACCTAGCTAGCTAATGTTTAATGAACGTTCTTTGCTATCAGGGTAGTTTATTCTTCAGCTCGGCTCTAAACTAGGCGGGGTCGCTGCTCAGACATATGAAGAGCCAGCAGCAGCAGCAGCAGCAGACTCAATGCACTCGAGCCATTTAATAAACCGGTTTAGCGTGCAGGCTAACGCTACAAAACACCAGACAGAGAGACACACTCAAACGTTAGCAGCATCCAAAAAGACGTTTCATTTAGGTTAACTAACTACATTTCGTCGTGTTAGCGAGCCGAAACGCCCAGTTCCCCTACAGCTAAGCTAACATAGCCAGTTAGCTAACTAGCTATCACTCATTCGTGCAACTTTTCCATTTCCGCTATAACTTCCACAGACAGAGCGGTGAATACAGACAGCAGAGAAACGCCATTCCTCACACAGCTGTGTGTTTCTGCGCAGGCTAGACAGCGTTAGATAGATAACTAACCAACCTGGGTTAACGTTTTCACATCAACACAAACCCTAAGCTAACTTCACTGACAAACTAAACCGCCCGCGGTTCGGGCTTTAACAAGAAAACGGCGTCCCAATCATCGGTGATAGTTGAATTGTTTTACTCCGGCTCCGCCATATTCGAGCCGTTTGACCTGCTCCCTCTCTTCCTCTCTCTCTTCCGCAAGCCGTGTGTGTGATGCCGTGCGTCCGTGTATAATCTACCCGGTCTCGGTGCTCTCTCGCACGGCTCCGCGGAAACACACCGGCCGTTAAAAAGCCTCCACACTGGTTCCAGCAGCTCTCAGTTGACCGAATCACCGTTAACTAGCTTAGCTAACCCACGCTATGCTAACTAGTTAAATCGTTCATCAAAACCCGGGGAACAACAGCGAAATCTAGCAAGAGAAGATAAATATATACTCACAGATCCGCTCCGGAGCTCCAACCCGATGTACGCCTCTCTCTTTCCCTTTCTCTCCCTTTCTCCCTCTCTCTATCGCTCTATCTCTCTCTACAGCTTGCTAGCTCCCTCTCTCTCTCTCTCTCTCTCTCTCTCTGTATGGGTGAGGTTTGGAGTTGTCGCGTGACGTCGCAGCCTCGGTTTCAGCATCACGGCTCGAGCTCTGCCCACCGTTCAACAAACACGAAGCGGGAAATGTGCTCCACATCCTCACAGCTCATACAGCATTTAGACATCTGCTGTTCTGGTAAACCATACCTGTCAAGGTTTGGATTTTAAAAATAAGGGAAATGTTCCGCCGCCCGCTTCGAGCCGTCCCACCAGCCCAACCGAGGTTCACTATCACTTACATTTTAAGACAGGTTACAAGTAATCTAAAATAACCACCTGTGAACCACGTACAAACTACCATTAAATTATCAGAATCTGATAAGCCTTCCTTTGTTGACACTGAAATGCTGTGGACAGTCCTACATATGTAATTCATATAATACAGCCTAAATGAAAACGCAAAAGGGAATTGAAGGCCATTTATTTATTTTACTTTTTTAAAATTTATATGCACATTCCTTATCTTATAGTGAAAAAAATATTTTCATTACACCTTTTTTTTAGTTTCTCATGTTCACTTATTTGGTTCTTATTTGTTCCAGACTTTGCATCCTTTAACACTTTCTTAACAGGAATGCCCCTGTACATATTGGTTCTGTACATATTGAGTAAATATATAGAACATATAGAGTAGAGATACATAATTAAGATAAATCATTAGTTTTACACTGCCTGGCCAAAAAAAAAAAAAAAGTGAACACCTGAATTTAACTAAGCAAATGATCTGGGGTTGCTGCAGTTGGTCAGGTCTAGATTCAGCAACAGTATGTGCTGAAAGAATTAGGTCAGCTGACTACCTGAATATATTGAATATAGACCAGGTTATTCCATCAATGGATTTTTTCTTCCCTGATGGCACGAGCATATTCCAAGATGGCAATGCCAGAATATATCAAGCTGGAATTGTGAAAGAGTGGTTCAGGGAGCATGAGATCATTTTCACACATGGATTGTTTACCACAGAGTCCAGACCTTAACCCCATTGAGAATCTTTGGGATGCTCTGGAAAAGGCTTTTGTGCAGCGGCCATACTCTACCATTCTGGCATAACAGTGTATAGCGTAACCTAATCGAATTGTAGATATTTGAGTATACTCAACTTTCACACATTTCAGTGTGCTACATACTCAAAAACTAGTTGCACCTTTGACTGTGGTTACAATGGACACTGTTATCCCACAATGCAGTGTAAAATAGAATATGGAGGAGTTGCTCATGTCTGGAACAAGAAATGAGACAAATAGTAGATAAAGAAGCTAGTGCAGCTAGACCAATGCTGGAGCACCTTTAGTGACATGTTATTAACACTTCATCACTTTCTGTTATTTTAAACAAATTAGTAAATAAATATATTTTGTACTAACCTGGCAACCGCACACTTTAAAGTTTAGTGTATATCTTATAATATTAGTGTGTAGTATGCAATTAGGCTGTAACCCTAGTTGCAGTGGACCGCCATTAGATGGATAGCATGTGTCATACAGATCACACAGCCTATCATTTTAACAATTGGAGGGTAGGGTCTAAAATATGTACTCATTAAAATTCAAGAGGTTTGGTGATTCATATCAATGTCTGCATTTGATTTTATTATGTAATACATAAAGAAATTGTATAAATGAATGTAGAAATTCTAAATAAAAATTTAATACATTCACAAACCCTTGGTACCTAAGGAACACTTAGCTAATGTAGGTTACTTTAAGTGGATCTTGAATGTGATCGTGAATCAAGGCTTTTGAAACCAAGAAACCTGAGTGTGACACATGCACTACTTCCCTTTACAATAATATATCCAGAAATGAAACAAACCCACATAAACCAAATAACTTCAGCCAACACAAGCTTATCTCTTGTGTCTGCAGCTTTGTAGCAAGAACCAGTTTTTGAGCTTGTGCCTTTGAAGAAAGTTTGTCATTCAGTCAGTTAATCAGTCAAAGAGATGTAAAGTCAAAGAGACCAATCAGGATGCTCTATGTGTTACTCTTTCGAAGCAGTTATGACTCACAAAGTGCATAAGTGGGACTAATATTATTTCCTGATTTACAGGAAAGCAGATGATATGAGTGTATCAGGGAGTTACTATCAATATGTGGTTGGTCTGAGGAGCAATGGATGTCTGAAATTAACCAAGCTAGTTGACCAGACATTGGTCATCAGTATGATCAGCTTCACCAAATCAGTCAACCAGTATAACCAGTTTGACGATCAGCTAGGTCAGGTCTGTTATGCTTATAGACCGAACATATGCTATGCTCATCTGAGAGCTTAGCTGGTTTATCACCTTAAGAGGATATAAGGTATATATTTCACCTGGATGAGTATTTTTTAACCACTTTGACCATCCAAGACCTGTGCAGACCATTTGAAAAGGAAATCAGAAACTGCTCCTGTCAAAATCTGTATTTTTCAGCAGGGTAGTGAGAGCTTTTAAATGTAATGTGAGTCTACAGGGAAATGACTAGTGCTGGTCTAAGTCCCATGGGGCTGGTTTTGATAATGTGTAATTTTGGATTAAACTGCAGTGTCAATGGTGCTAAACAACATATTTATTCTAGGCTAACTGCATAACCTAATCATGGATACAAGCATATTACAATGTGTCAGTAATTAACACATTTGGAAAAATAATATTTGTTTCATTAATCATTTTGGGTCAATTTACAAGTCAATAAAAAAGTAAAGGATAGCAGTATCTAAGCGTTACCTCGAAATATGGCTTATATGAGGCCTGATAGTGGGTGCCAGATGGATCGAGCATTCAATTTTTTAGTTGTCCCACATGCATAACCCACAAGTCAGCTCAGTTCTCTTTAGCTTCCACAAGACAATGGCAAAAGTTCAATGATATTTAGCATGTCTCTTTTAGTAAAATGATACCATATGTAATGCATATTTTGTAAAAACACAGTATAAACTATGTTGTTTATTATCTCTAAGAAGATCCGTGAAATGGTTACCACAACAACCTCCTGTAAACTGACCTCACACTACATGCTAATTTCAAACAGGTCACTTTTTGCTGTGTGAGCCTCTGTGAATAATTTTGAATGCTGTCATTCTGTTCCCTGCTTGGTGTGAATGGTGTCCTGTTGTCTACGTTACTCATCTCATACAGTCTTGCTCCACGGCCCAGGAAAAAGTCTCTGTAGTAATCAAATGGCTCATTGAGAGTGGCTGCAAGAGGCCAGGAATTCCAAATATGCTCTGGCATCAGGAATGCGAGCCCACTCCCTGCTGTAGGCCACCCTTCCCGCCCCACCAGCAGCGATCATGTGGTCCTCAGCTGTGCGTACAGACATACAGTATAGTAGAACTGATAGAAGTGCTGGCCCAGACGCTAGTCCCACAACTAGGTTTTATAACCCAGTGCTAAACCTACATAAGCACAGACCATGGACCACACAGTGCCACTGAAATACCAGTACTTACATCATGTTTACACAAAGTGCCAGCCAAAATGACTTAACCATGAATTTGTGGTCATGTGATGTATGTGTAAGGTTTTGTGTTCCTGTTGGTGTAGGTTTAGCGTAAATAGCCTCTAACTGCTACATTTGTGTTGTAGTCAGTGAAATGAACTTCCAGTCAAAACCAGTATAAAATCTTTTTTAAATACCCTTGAAGACCAGAAGAAACATTTTGTCCGTATATTGTATTGTTAGAATACCTAATTCAAATTTGAATCCCAGTAATGTTAACAGAAATGGGATACATGGCCTTTACATACAACTGTGCCTGGACCCATCACCACAAATTACTGGTCAGGCTGTAGTCACTACCAATCGTGTGTATTACTGTATCCATGTAACAATCTTACCAGTATAGCTAAGATGACCATCATTACACTCAAACAATGGTTTTTCACCTAACGAAATCTGGTTCTTGTACCAGTTCGGTTAGGACTTATAAATACTATGGGTCTTTTAATCGAACCAGTCAGCGTTTCCATCAGTTTTAGTAGAACCGTCAAAACGTCACATCAACTGAGGGATTTGCACAGCGGCAGCTCACAGATGTCGTCACGGTTCACGCTGAAGAACCTAGTATTCTTCGGTTCCTGCTGCAAAGAAACGTTCCTGGTTCTGAAACCTTCTTTTGTTGGTGGAAACTCGGCGAGTGGTTCAAAATTAGGTTTTCCGTTTATGTGGAAAAGCACTGTAAGGTCCAGTTTTCAGTGTCCTATTCAGGTTAAGTTTAAGGCTAAGCTGGAACACTTTGCCCATTCATGTGTTTTTCTGGAAACATCATACACCCTACATCATGTTTAACAGTGGCCTGTTGGCTGTGACCATGTATGACTTTCCACTTCAAAAGAAATGACTGACTCAGAATTACTCATGTAAAAGGCAGTACATGAGCATATTAACAAGCACTGAATGTTCATTGTTGTAAGTTTGACTATTGAAATGAAATATTGGTCAAGGCATTTGGCCTACCCCTGTGACCCACTCCAGACTAGGGGAGGCAAAAGCATCCCTCCAGATCTAACAGAGGCTACAGGAACTCCCACGAGTGAGGGCGGCTGGAAACTCAAGCGGAGAGACTATTCTTAGCCATTTCTTTCCTGCCTGGGTGGGGTTTCACAGTTTCTTCATGACGATTGCACACCATCAACTGTTTCCCCTGACATCAAGACACAGCCTGAGGTCAACAAAGGGAAAACAGAAAAGCATGAGTGATTAGGAATTCTTCAGAGAGTTACAGTAACAATAGGCATTAGAAATATCTCTGATGCAACAGCAATGACAGTCAGAATTGGCTGCAAACCACATTTAGCAGGCAATCAGAAAAAGGTCAGGCTCTTTGTCGAGTTGCTATGCTGTAATATGACTATTTAAGCCTCACCTCGGGTGTCTTAACCAGAGCGCAACAGAAATAGATTATCGGCGTGTTCTTCTTGATAGCAGTGGCTCATCTTCTGTGAGAGTGATAAATTAGGCTAATGGGAGGAACTTTAACTGCTGTGAGACATTCTGCTCTGGGAGTGTTCTCTCTCAATTTCAACACACACACACACACACACACCAATTAATGGGCCATGTACAGAGCAATGCTCAATAGCTTTAAATTAGACAATTGAAAGCCCCGGAATTTTACTGATGGTTTTGACATTTTAGATTTATGAACATAAGTGTAAACATTTCAAAGAGTAAAGTTTTAAAATGTGTAATTTACGTAGCAGGAATAGTACAATTGGGTCCCTAGTGCCACTCTTAAATGAACTTATCATAGCTCTTGCAGGGTCCTACATCGCCTTACTTCCTGACTCCTTTGCTAAATATTGCCAGAATGTAGGTAGGGTTTTTTTTTAGCGTCTTCTTTTTCTACAGCCCTGCATTTATGTATTTTTTTGTCTGTACTGTACTGCAGTATTTAAACCAATGTTTATTTTTAAGTTTTATTTAGAGAGAAACATTTTCTAGTCTAATCAGTGTAACACCAACATTATGGCCTCAGCATTCTTCCTATGAAATATAGCTTGTGATCATAGCACATAGCCAAAAGAGCCTTTTTGTGGAGCCCTGCTGTTAAGCTACCTGAATGAGTAATTTAAATGACAAAAGAATGCCTAAAGAATATAAAGTAATAACAAGGTACTGGCTCTCATATGTGCTTTTATTACAAGTGTTTGTCTTTTTGTAGTCTGGCTACTGTTAGGCAGTAACAGAAAAAGAATGAGCAAGGAGATTTATAGATCTTAAGATTGGTATTTGCATTACATTTTCAAAACGTTACTTGCCAAAATTTGAATTCATAGTTTTTGTAATGTTCAACACATTAAAATACAGAGGCTGTTTCTTTGTTGTTTATGTGCAGTATTTCAGTCCTAACATTAGGGACTTCAGGGAAAAATGTAGAATGTAGCTTCTTTAATGGCGTGCTGCAAGTCATTCTGACACACAAACCAGAGGAGGTGTCTGGATACAAACATCTACACCAAGCAGTGAGGATTTGGTTGTTCCATTGGGCTTGGTTATGACTACACAGGATACAGTCCTGCATTTCAAAACTGCAGTGTGGTTAGCGCTTACAGTGGTTTTGCCTTGTTTTGTTTGTGCTTGACTGTAAATGAGCCCTGTGTCTCTTAGGAATTCTATGTAAAAATGAAACAGAATGGAACAAAATAAGCAGTACAAGTTGCCCAAACCCTAACGACATGTTTAACACAGCAAGCCTGAAAGTGCAGTGGTCAGAAAGTGTTGATTGCATTACATGGTAATTACAAAAGACATGTCACATGACACACTTTGCCAAGCAACAGAAAAAAACACAAGGCGACACATGAGCCGTCTCAGGTCATTATTAGAGGTTTCTAAACACACATTACAACATGTTCAAACATGGCAGCAGAGCCTGGCCAAGACTGAGAGTCCACACTTACCCAACCTCTGTTTTTTTTTTATTAACCCAACAGACAAATAGAAAAAGGTCTGTTTTTTGTATCAGGTCATTATTACTTAAGCTAAGTGCTAAATGTTCTAAATGCTAAGACACAGGGGACAAAACACAGACACGAGAAGGCACTGGGGTAAAATCCTTTAGTATAATTTTTGTCTTTCTGACAGATAGATGTGAAGAGGCAAACAGTGATTACAACTGCACTGGTGAAATGAAAGAGTGAGAGGGTGTTTGTCTTGGTCTTCCGGAATGCCTCTGATTACTGTTTCCAGTGAAGCACATGCAGCCACAGGAGGCTAAACAATGTACGCCCCTTAGCCGAGTGTCTAACAGCTGTGAGCACAGTCTCCAAAGCCTGTTCTGAGCTAGCTCAGGGACTGGACACAAAATATTCTTAAAGAAATTTTATTTTAAACAGATTTCTTCTTAACTTTATACTTTTTTATTCTTGAGAATCTCTCTAAACCTTTTTAAATTTATCTCAAAAAGTTCTATAGAGAGAAAGCAAAAAAGACAAAACTAAGAGGAAGAGAGAGAAATACATTTAGGCTGCTAAGTATCATTAGAGAGGGCAATCAGGCAATAAAAGAGATACCTTTAATAATTAAATTCAATTAGGGCTTAAATCTAGGTCAATCGATAAAGCTCAGTATAAAAAATGAGTTAATATTGATTTCCGGTTCAGCGGCTGAACGCTGCAGTCCACAGGAGGGCAGAGGGCCTTTAGCTTAAGCGAAACAGCTAAAACCAATGACCTGATGCATTAGCAAAGGATTAGAGATCATGAACGAAGGGCTGAGGTAAAAATATGGCACTGAATGAGATTTTAGGCTTTTAACACACAACAAGTTAAGGAACTGTGCAATTTAAAACACAGCTTCCCAACTGTCTTTATCACCAGTTCTTCATTGGAATGGTTCAACTCTTGAAACTCTTGAAGTGTTTCCATCAGTTTCCATCAACTTCCATTAGAAAGTTGGAAAATTGACTGTTTCGGCTTTGAAACCTAAGAGGATGTGTTTCATATCATACTGCAGGCAGAGGCTCTAGACTGGTGGTGGCTTCAAGTTTTTGTTTTTAAAAGACGTTGTTCTGTTCATGTTTTTCTACAGATATTGGTTTAAACTATTGGTTATCACTTATATATTCTCTGCATGGACAGGAAAATTGGCAGTGTTAAATCAACACTATTAGTGTTAAATCAACACTTATTAGTGTTAAACTTTACACCCTCAGTGTTAATTTAACACTAACAGTGTTGATTTAACACTGACAAATTTCCTGTGAAAAAGCACAGCTGCAACTGCTAAAATGCTGTAAGTGTTAATATTAATGTAAAAAAGGTGTACAAATTACCAGTATATAGAAATGTATGCAAGATGTTAAGTACATTCTTCAGTCTTTCCATTAAAATCTACAAAAACTGTGTAGCTCCTGCAGATCTTCTGGCAGGCTGTGGCAACAGCAGAATGGAATAATGCACCAGAGGGCAAAATCTGATAAATGAGAAAGAGAGATACTGCTGAAGCCAAAGGGCAAGTCCATATGCTTTCAGCATAGCTACTCCCGGTGTCTAGATGTGATACAAAAGAGACAGAGAGAGCTGTATGAGTTAATAGAAACACTATCCTCATTTTACACAATAGGTTTGGTTATCGGTAACAAAAGCCATGGTGGAATGTTACCCACAGAGGGCGACTCACACCCACACCAAGGGCCCTGGAGGTTCTCAGCCTCTACACTGTGTGGAACCTAGTAAGACCAGGCTATTGAAGTACACCACACACACACACATACACACACTCTACAGTTGTCAGGTGCATTAAGAAGCTTTGGAGCTCACACAGCTACACGACTACAAATTGAAGAGGATGTAGTCCCTCTTCAGTATACACAGAAAGGTCAACAGGTGTCTATAGGCTTTGTTAACCCACCCTTGCTAAATCCCCCTGTGCACAAACATCAATGAACACCCCCAACACACACACACATACACACAAACACACCGATCTTTTGTTTAACTGCTTACCGCATCTGAGCCTATTCCTTTATGTGTGCTTATGAATGCAAAACTGAGCCATTGTCCTGCTCACATTACCATTCCCACCTAAATTACCATTTCAAGGACTGTGTCAGTGAAGGAGGGAGCAGGGTAAAATGTGAAGGGAGTAGAAATGATGATGGGGTTTTGTTCAGCTGATGAAAGGTTACAGTGTGCATCAGTCTAGCTCTGAGAGCAGAATGATTAGATTATCTTACACCGGCCAAATCCACAATGATTTACCTCGCTCTTTATGATTACTCCACAGTACATTGCTGTGGCATCAAAATGTGGCTGAGCTGTAATCAGTGAGGACACGGTTTTTATGCGAGATTCATACACTGGTGAATTATGGACGTAGGAGAGATAAATATGTCAGACATCAGGGCTGCGTTCATGTTTGATGTGCAAATAGCAAGAAGAAATTCTCTGTGAAGTCTGCTAGTTGGCAAAGCCAGGAGAACTTTCAGGACTGCCATATTAATCACTGCTAGATATATCATGTAACACGACATTATAAACAATGTCTATTACTACACAAAGAAAGATACACATATTGTTGATTCTGAATTTACACAAATTGTGCTGAGTACCAACAATGAAAGACTTAAAGTGGCAGTCCGTATTATTTTGTTTCTAAACTGAAAGCAGAAGCATTTCTGAGTGGAGAAGGGATAAAATATTTTGTTTAATGGTACCGGTGTGCTGGAACGACCATCGGGTTGCTTTTCACAGGAGTTCTTCTGGCCACGTCACTCGTCTTTACGTACTTACGTGTCATGTCTGGTGCTGAAAGCATGTCTGAGTCTCCCACATCCAGCTCTATCTGCGATTCCCACAGTAACAACTACAATACCCAGAACGCACCACTCCAACGCACCACATGACACATCACATGACACCACCAGGAAGTCCCGAGTACTGATTATCCTCAGTATTTAAGGACCATGCTCACGCTCACACCTCGCCGAGTATCTGTTTGGTAATTCCTACAATACAAAGCGTTTCTCTTGCCCTTGCCTTTATCCGTGTATGATCTTGTTTTTGTTTTCTACCGACGTTGATTTTTGCCTACTTCCTTGTGTTGGATATCCGTGTATGACCTGGACTGTTTCTACTACTTTGGATTTTTGCCTACCCTGTGATACTGCCTACCTGTGTATGAACTCTGGACTGTCTTCCGTTTATGGTATGGTTTCTCTACACTGTGTATTATTGGTATTGACCCTGTTTCCGTTGACTACCGCTGTCAGCTCTATAACTTTTAATAAAGTTATTTTATTGTATCTGCACCAGTCTCATTCCTGTCTGGCCCTGACATTATGTCACACATACAGCCTCTAAAAGAGGAACCGGCTCAGTTTTACTGAACGCGAGCGGCTGTTGGAGCAATGGAGACTTCAGAAGAGGAAACTCAAGAGCTCAGAAGCTCATTCACTCATAGAAAAAACAATGTGTGTAATTAAAGTTAAGTTTATAGCTGAGCAAGCTCTCTCTCTCTCTATCTCTCTCTCTCTCTCTCTCTCTCTCTATCTCTCTCTCACTCTCTCTCTCTCTATCTCTCTCTCACTCTCTCTCTCTCTGAACATAACCTGGATTCAGATTCATCTGCTTCATCTGAAAGGAGGCCGCATCACACCCATCTAGTTTGAAATGATTCTTCTGCATGCTCTGTGCAATTACCCATTCTCACCAGAGAGGGCCCTAAATCCCCAAACTTACGGACATCAGCTTTAAGACTAAAACAACTCTACAGGAGAGAGACAAGACCTTATCAATGGAAAACAAGTTTATTTCAGGTAGAGTTAATATTGGCCATTCATCAAGTGTGCCCATGATTAAAAGCTTTTCAAGGTTACATGCACGAAATGTAAATATAAAAGAATATAAAAGTGAAGCTAAAACCAGGCTAAACGCTAATGGTAACAAACTGAATTTGCTTACAGTATTGCATTCATTTGAAATTACCTTTTGTACAGACACTCCAGTGTATCAGTTCAAGTTTAGACTTCTTTTTATTATATTTTTGAGAGCGTGAATGTTATTTTGTACGACAATGTTGAACATTGGTTGAAAATAAACAAATAAAAAAAATGACCAATTATATAATATCATGAAGTGAATATTAACTAAATTACTTTTTTGACAAAAAGAAGCACAATGTAGATCAAGTCCAGGAGCTACATAGACTGCTGATGCAGCTAAGAAGGGGCCTTCTAAGGGGTGGCTGGTAAGATGATGAGGAAGAGTTGCAGTCGTTCAATGCCTCAGGAATATATTAAATTGTGTGCCTGGAGACAGTCAATGCACATCAATAATGTTTTTCCCACTCTAATTACCCACTGCTAATTAGCAGCGCACACATACTGCTGTAAATAGGTTACGTTTTGTTCTTGCTACACCATTAGATCTATGTTTGAGTGGCTATGGACAGGGCGTAACCTTTGACCTTATCAGGGGTTCAGAAGAGATCTACTTGGTTTGATTTAACTGGAATCAAAACTCAGTCAAGCTTAGCAAACACACTGATGTGTTCGATGTGAAATATCTTAGGGTGCATATATCACAAAGGCTAATTTAAGCCACTCAGAAGCACATGCTGCTTCAAGAATGCCAATCCCAAGGAGAGGGATGAAAATATTTTGCCAAAATAGTTACATATCATATTATATGGAGTGCGTGTTGTGGGAGAAATGGGAATAATTGTTAAAACAATACATTTACTTGCTAATCAGTGCACTTTGTATTTGGAATGGCAAAAAAAAATGCATTTTTACCTTTTGTCAAGATGTTGGATGAGGGTGATCATCCAGCATCCTGACCTCACACTTGTGGCTAAATGTAATCAAATTCTCCCAGCAATGTTTGTAGGGAACAGAAAGATAGGTACTTCATCAAAAGCAGCCTAGTTTTTATGCCCTTACTTTCAGAATAAACAATGATAAGCAGGTGTCCCAGTACTTTCGTCCATATTTAGGAGCATGTTT
Organism: Astyanax mexicanus; assembly: GCF_023375975.1. Lineage (NCBI taxonomy): Eukaryota > Metazoa > Chordata > Actinopteri > Characiformes > Acestrorhamphidae > Astyanax > Astyanax mexicanus. The sequence continues at coordinate 11,817,945 of NC_064409.1, read as the reverse complement.
AATTCTAAAGAACACATTTCAAGAAAACTATAATCTCTTTGTCCTTTAAAGATATCTAAGTGAGCAGCCCTAAATCTAGTCTTTGGACAGTTAGGATTGAGAAAATGAGAAAACACTCTAAATCTAGTGCCAAAGCACAGCTTATCCCAAGAAAAAGACAGCCAGACTCAGACGTAATACTGGATTTCCATTTGAACTTGAACGCGAATCAATCCTGATCTGAAAGCAGAACCGCAAAGAGCTTAAGGCCCTGAAGGACCACTGTGCTGTGACTCAGCAATGGGATGATCAATTGAAACGATCGATTGGCGATTGTGAACCATGCCAGCATCTACCGGAGAGTTTCATTTCAACATGATTAGACCAACCATCTCAATTCCCATTCCTTGCTGAGAAGACTTGGCAGAAGTGAGCCAATTATTGTTACAGCCGCTAATTAGCTGGCCATAGGAATGATATAAATAGCTAAAGTAATAATGAGTTTAAGTGGAGAGCTACATTACGGGAACAGAAAAGGCACAGACATCTTCATTTTTTTCCCTACCACATTGTTAGTAAACTACAAAACTAAATATGAAGTCAAAAATAAATAGAAATTTAAAGCTCTCAATTTGCATGCATTTATGTGCAACACACAATATGGTCACATTATACCTACAAGTGATTTTATAAAATACAATACTATTCAAAATCAATAAGCATTACTATGGAGGTAGCAATGTAGGTATTACATGCCTTCCTCAAACCAATACATTTCCAGAACCAAGTACAAGTCTCCAATGATTTCTGTTGATCCAGCAAACTAGCAACCATCTGGTCCAAGCCCACTTCTCTTACCATTAGGCCACAGCTGCCCCAAAGAATGGTAGTGTTAAATGAGTGTTACATTCTGTCTATGCAGAATATTGTTATCATTATAAAGTATTAACTAATAATCTAAACTAGATGTCGCAATTATATTAAACTGAAGATGTAATAGGATGTTATAGCATATGATAACAGACAATAGGCAATGCTAACAAGGTGCTTTGTTAATGAATTATTGATTACATGGTCACGCCGTTTTTTTTTTGTCTAAGGCAAATTATTTTCATCATTCATTTAATAAACCGCTTTGTAAAAAGTGACGCAAGAACAACTGAATGTGGAAAAATGTAACATTACATCCACATAGGTGGTAAATAACTATAGGTTGTCTTACACGATTCTTATCCAAAAGAGGGCGACAAACTGCCAGTTTAAATAGTACATGTGTTTACACACTGCTCTTTGGTCAAATCTTACTGCTTAACTAGGTAAAAATATTTAAAAATCAAAAATACATGCGTAAGAAACAAGTGAATAAGACCTAAATTCTAAGTGAATCAAACATAAATAATGCACATTTAAAATACAATTTAAAATACAGCACTTCATGGTGCACTTTATAGAGATGCAGATTTCATTTTCTAGCAGGACTCATTTCTAGTAGCACACTGCCCACACTGCCAAAAATACCAGTTGGTCTTATATAATATTCTAGTTTTTCGAGAAACTGATTTTTAGGATTTTCATTGGCTGTAAACCATAATCATCAACAATAAAAGAAATAAAATATTAAAATTGATCACTCTGTGTGTAACACATATATACAATATATGAATTTCACATTTTGAACTGAATTACTGAAATAAAGCAACTTTTAAATTATATTCTGATTTTTTTTAGATGCACCAGTATAATAACACAATCAGTCTAACAGTGAGTGCAAAGAAGCATTGCTATGCATCCTAAAACAAAGTTAGGCTATAGACTGTGTGGGGTGTAGCCCCTGTATGAGCTGACACAGACAGTCGGCTATTAAAGAAACGCACGCTGTGCAGAAGCCGCCCAACAAAAGCAGCTTAGCAGCGCGTGTTGTGCGCAGGCGCGTGTCGAGGGACGCTCCAGCTGTCACCATGGGCAACCCGCGTCCACCGTAACCGTAACCGACTCTCTAGCTACCGCAGTGCTCGGCAGTTTCTCAGTGTCCAACAGTCCACTAAAACAGAGTTTATACACCGTGTCCGACCCGCCTGAGCTCTCCTCTACAGAGCTAACATGACAGTTCGCTTTAAGGTACGTTATTCACCGTATTTAAGCGAGAGAAGCACTCAGGAACGCACGTAAACTGGGGCTGCTACAGCTGCAGCGCTGAGGACAGAGCTAACGTTAGCTGTAAACACAGCGTACTACTCCGCCTACGTCACCACGTTTACAGTCCGAGCGTAGGAGCTGCTCCGAACGGTTTCGCTTTTTCTGCTTGAAAATAAACAGAGGAGTGTGTGTTGAGTCGATGCGGGGTAACGTACAGCCTCTTGCTTTCTGTCTTTGCAAGATTCTGCACATTTTTTAGGACTGAAAGCCTCAAATCATTTTGTTAAAGTGCCGTGTTTTGATTGGGTAGCTCTGGAGCAAGTCAGATTAACGTTGTTAACTAGCCAGCTAGCGTTAACTAGGCTTGTTAACCTAGCTAACCTAGCTTAGCTAACCCAGCTAGCCTAACTAGTTAGGTTAACTAGTTAATTATCTTAGCTAACCTGGGTTAACTATGACAGCGTCCCTTTCTGCTACTTTGTCAAAAGGTGCTACCACATTGGATACTTAAAGGTAAAGCTGCTTAGCTAGCTAACTATATAAAACAGGTAATAGGATTTTTCGACAGATTGAAAGCATGCTATCCGCTAATGCTCCCAGCAGAAGTGAAACTTTTAGATAGGATATGTGTCAGGGCAAAGTTAACCCATAAGAGCCCAGACCCGTTTCTGAATATTGATATCAAGTTATATCAATGTATTTTAACATTTTGTTCTATACACTTATCAGGACTAGACGTGTGGACTATAATACATTTACATCTCCAGCACTAAATTAGAATATTATATAAGATCAATCGATACTTTTGGCAGTGTGGGCAGTGTGCCAGGTGCTATTGGAAAATTAAATCTGCATTTTCATAAAAGTTGTCAGCAGAGGAGAGCATGAAGTGCTGTAAAATCTCCTGGTAGGAGCTGCGCTGACTTTGAACCAACACCAGCAGATGACATGGCTCTCCAATCCATCAGTGATTGTGGAAACTTCCCACTAGACCTCAAGCAGTTCGGACTGTGTCCCTCCACTCTCCCTTCAGACTCTGGTCCCTTGGTTCCAAATGAAATGCAAAAATTTACTGATGTCAGTGCAGCGTTTTTCCAGAAAATCTTACAGCCCCTCATGCTTCCATCTGCTGTCAACTTTTATGGAGATGGAGATTTTATTTATTAGGACTTGAAAGCCCAGACCCATTTACAAGTTAAACAGTTTGTATTTTAACATTTTGTTCTATACACGTATCAGAACTATAGATGTGTGGAGTAGAGTACAGGTTGGTTAAATGGTTGAAAGGAAAAATACACATTTACAATATTTTTGACATGTTTAAATTCTCCAGCACTAACCCAACACACCGACATTCTGTAAAAAAGGTCAGATGAACAAACACACACTCACATCCTGTGATACTCTCAGGATGTTCAGTATATGTCACTTAGGGACTTTTTTTTTACTTAAAATGCTTCAATATTTTTCACCACCTTTTGGTTTAAGGTAATAGTTATAGTTTTTATATTTTTATTTGAATAAAATAGAATCATTTCTTTTATTTTGCATTTATACAACGACTATCAGTACCCTAGGATTGTATAGCACAGCTGAGAAAAGTAAAAAACATTAAATGAAGTGTGGATGAGCGCATGCGAAGACTACTAGATGGTGTATATTAATAGGTACCACAAATCGAAAGTGTGAGTAATGTCTTACTATCTTTTCATATACAGCTAATTTGATACATGAGGCCAGTTTTATCTCTGATTACTTAGTAGCTAGCTAGTAAATTATGCTTAAATGACACCCCTTTAACTTACTCTGCAGCAGAAGGCGACTTTAAAATTCAAATGGTTTGATAAGCATTGGCTTATTAACTGCCAGACTCAGGATAATTCAGACGGATTGAGTCTGCCGTTTGAGCACCACTGAGTAGCCTAGCTCGCACAACGTGGATTACACTAAACCTTTGACCCGTTATAAACATTTCATTAGAGCCTCCTGCTGTGTGTTGTAAGGTGTCACCAGTCAAGAACAGCCAGGGAAGATTTAACCTATTGAAACTAGAACTCAAGTAATTCACGAGTTGTTGTTTTGTGTTGTTAAAATCATACAGGGAATCACTGAGTATCAGAATAAGTACAAGGCTCGAGCGAGGCGGGTGAAAAGCGCGCCACCGCAGCGCAGGATGCGATTGGCTGGAGTCCGCTCTGACCAGCTGGGTAAGATTCAGTAGAGACAATAGTTTAACCTTGTAGTTACTGCATATTTAATCCATGATATTTGTAATTAATAATTAAACACAGTGGTATAAGCACCCTGCTACAAATCCAGCTCAAAACCAGTTGGTCATCCAGAAAAACATACCCTATGCTGGTCAAGAGCTATTTAATACCCTATGCTGGTAGGTTAGCTTATTAACTAGCTCTTGACCAGCTGGTCATCCAGAACAAATATAGGCTACACTGGCGGGCTAATTTGTTAATTATTGACCAGCTAGTCAACCATAAAAACAACATACAATATGTTTGTCATGAGCTAGTTAATACCCTATGCTGGTAAGTTAGTTTGTTAACTACTAGCCCTTAATCAGCATATTTGGAAAAAAAAATACGCTTCACTGACAGGCTAATTTGTTAATTAATTATTGACCAGCTAGTCAACCAGAAAAAAACATATCCTGTGCTGGTCAAGAGTTAGTTAATACCCTATGCTGGTAGGCTAGTTTGTTAACTAGCTCATGAGCAGCTGGTCATCCAGAAAACACATAGTTATGCTGGTAGGCTAGCTTGTTGACTAGGAATTGACAAGCATAGGATATGTTTTTTTCTGGTTGACCAGCTGGCATTAAGCTGGATATTTTAGCAGGGCAGTTTACATATTTAGAAAATTAGAACAGTAGCTCCACATTGCAGGCTTTTTTGAGTATATCGTATACAGTTGCAGACTTAAAGAATGCTGGCCAAAATTCATAGTGCATTACAGATTATTTGAGGGTATTTAGTCCTGTTTAATTGTGTAGAGTAAAACAGACAGTGCTCTACATTTTAGATAGTTTCATATCTACTGCTAATGATGCATTTTGTCTGTGTGTCAATATGCCACACTCTAAATTGCCAAAAGTATTTGCTCACGCATCCAAATCATTGAATTCAGGTTCCAGTCATTCAGTTACTTCCATGGCCAAATGGCCAAGCACCTAGATATGTAGCCTGCTTTTACAAACATTAGTGAAAGAATGGGTTGCTCAGTGATTATAACTGTTGATGTACTTTCAGTAATTCCCTCATGCTTTATTGTTAAAACAATAAAACATCAGGCTTCATGAGTAAAACATATGTAAAATGGAAAACACATGGTCAGATGTGTGGATATTTTCTTGCACATCTAAGCTGTTTTTATATTTAAATACTATAATTGTAATCAAAAGCACTGCACCATACTTTTGTTTTCTGTATGTTTGTTTAGTCATCTGTTGTTTCCATTTTGTTGCCTAAAGGAATAAGCAGAGAACCTCAGTTCCAGTCCAAGAGAAGGGTACCCTTCTATCCACCACAAGTATCTAGTTCTCTACAGTGGAGAGATTCAGCTGGTTCATTAAGGCAGCAGGAGATAGCCAGGCCTGGTAACCCCCCAGCTTCGGTCCATGTGACACGGACCAGCAGTCCAGAGAAGGTAGAGACCCCTCTGGCCCCAAGAACATCAAAACCACAGAGGGCAAAGAAAACAAGCCAACACGTTGAATCTGTTTCATGCTCTCAAGTGAGAAGTCCTTCTGCTGACCAGCAGGAACAGGAACATCCTTCGAATGGGGTGAGTGCTTTTCAACTGTTGTCTCTGTAAAAAGAAAAGCTTAACCAATTGTAAAGACTACCAATATATCCAGGTTCTTTTGCTTGATATAATATTTACTTTTATTAACTACACAGAATAGTAATTATTTAACAGAAGACAACATTGATGGATGGTTTGAAAAAGAATGTAGAACATATAAAAATATATAATATTTATGGTGTAGTAAAGACAGGGTTCTATATAAAGAAAAATCATGACAGCACAAGGAACCGTTTGGGAAAAAAATGATTTTTTTTATATAGATTCCTTTTTGTTATGAGTCAAATAGCTAACATAGTTTACATGACCATAATTTTGTTGTGCTTTTGTTCATAAAATCTTTTTTAAGTTACTGTATGTCAGTTCACAGATGCTGTGTTTGTATGTTTTTCCTCAGTTAAATTACGCTCTAAGGAAGAAGGCAGGTCTGAGGACAGCACGCCAGAGGAATGGCCGCCAGAATTCAGAGTACCAAAGGCAGTTTCTGTGGAAAACTCCAGCAAATGAATCTCCTCTTCTTGCAGCACAACAGGCACTTTATCACATTTTCACAGCACATAACAATTCATTACTGCTGAGAGAATTACGCATACAGTTTTATATAGTTTATATTAGACAGTGGTGTTATAATATTTAGGGATTTTAAGAAATGTATTTAAATACTATATAAATCATAATTGCATTGTAGTTAGATTTCATTATGTTTCCCATATCACTACCAGATATATTTAAATGCAGTGTAAAATGATATGCATTCTGCATTTACTATTTGGGATTAATAATTATGTGAAAAGGAAAGTTTAAGCATTCTACCAGTAGATGGTAGCAGTGAGTTATTTATGCCACACTAAATGGTTGAGCGCTTTGTGACAGTGTCTCATCTCTTAAATCTAACAGTGTTTAGCATTGAAATACTTATTCTAAGTTAATGTTAATAATTGGTTAAAACATCATATCTACCCCACTTTTATATCTTTATTAAATTTAATTCCTGTGCTATTCTTAATTTCTGCTTTTTCATTTCAGATGTTGTACACCAGTAACAGGTCAATCCCACCATTCAAGTTTAATCCAGTAGAAATTGAGACAGAGTATAAGAGGAACTTTAAAGGGTCTCCTCCACACAGACCCCCACGCTTACGACGAGATGTGGAATTAAATGAGCTTCCTGAGAATATCTCTTCTAAGGTACAGCCCTTTTTGGGAAACAAGGTGGTTGGATTAATAATGGACATTTTTATGGGCACCCCTGGACAAATTTCATATTACTTATATGTACATCAATACAAAGGATGGTATTGCACAATTACTGATTATTTATTTCAGTGGAAAAATAAATTAAATGTCACATGTAAACTGTATTTGATACCTGTCAGCATAATCAGCATAATATACTATAATCTTATACAAATATAGCCTGTAACTTAAGTTAAGCGCTACACTGCCTGGCCTAAAAAAGTAGTTACCTGGATTTAACTAAGCAAATGATGTGGGGTTTTTGCTGCAGTTGTTCAGGTCTAGGTTCAGCAACAGTATGTGCTGAAAGAATGAGGTCAGCTGACTACCTGAATATACTGAATATAGACCAGGTTATTCCATCAATAGATTCTTCCCGGATGGCACGGCCATATTCCAAGTCAGACTCTACCATCATCAATGCTGCTGCAAGATCTTGGTGAAAAATAAATGCAACACTGGATTGAAACAGTGCCACAGTGAATGCAAGCTACAATGAAAGCTAAAGGCGGTCCAATCAAATATTTGAGTGGGTGACCTTTTTTTTTTTTTTGGCCAGGCAGTGTTAAAACTATTGAAATCTGTTTATGTAATTACAGAATTATTTACATATTTCTATTTGTAAAAAATTACAAATTATTCTATTAAATAAATTGTAAATATTTCAATACAATTTGTCGTTCTGAACATTGTAAAAAAAAAAACAGAAGTATGGACTCAAACCTGAAGATATAATTTTATATTTAAATGATATACAAACAAATACAACAAAGCAAAAACTGAAGTCTAATCTAATCATAATAAAATTTTTAATTTTCTACATGAGGAAAAGACATTCAATATTTATGACACTGAATAAAGGCATAGAGTCCATACCAGAACCTTCATGTTTCGAAAAGCTTGGAGTTAGAAATAACTATGATAAAATTTGATTAACTCTTTTATCAAATTGATGAAAATTTGTATCAATTCTTTATGCTGACTATGCTGATTTGACAACATTGATCATAACTAAGGCATAACAGTTATATTTGGAAACAATTTAGTCCAATGATATATGAGGGAGTTTTATTTGGACAATTATCCCCCCTTTTTCCCTTTATGATTTTAGCAGGAGCGGGAAAAAAAGAGGGAGCAGCGTCTCTCAAGGAAGCCGAGATCCAGAGAAGATTCTCATCCAGAGCCACAGCCTGTGCAGCAGGAAGTGACATCTTCTCAAAAAGATAGTTCACCTAAGGTCCTGAGGTATGTGGCTGTTTATAGCTTTGATGAGATTAATCATTTTATTATTTAATGTTGTTTGCCAGGTTTTGCTATTATTCTCTGTGTCCACCTTCTGGCACAAATAATCAGTTAATTTCTGCACAATAATGGACAGTATCTAATAGGCTGTGATACACCCTTAGATATACATGGATCAAATTCCCATGTCTTCTTCCTCTTTGGCAGGAAAGTAAAGACGGAATATACCTCAAATTTCCGCTCTCCCCTGCAATACCGCTACAAAGATGGAGCCTGGATCCGGTCCAGGGTTTCAGGAGAGGAGGTAGGACAGGCACTGTCCCCAGATCAGTTGCCTTTACACTGTGAAAAGATTAAACTGTTTATTAGAAATACTGAATACAAGGCTATGTATTTACCCCTGTATATTATTATATGATTTATAGAATAACTGAACAGGAATGATATTTTTCAATAATGACATATATATAGAGGACATGCTAATTGAACCCATTCTAAATATGGACACCAAATTCAAAATTGAATCAGAAGTTGGTAATGTCAGCTCATTCATGTTTTTTTCTCATCATGGGCAAATGATGAAATATTTTATAATATTTTATAATATATCCTGATGTAACAAATGACAACAACAAAAATTTCATAACTGGTATTTTAACATCATACTCTAAAAATCATTATAGAACTAATTATATGGAATGTAAAACCTTTAACTAAAGCAAATTGAATTGTTCAAATGATTGGAATAGACCTGCAGTATAAAAAAATACACTTTTAAAATGAATTTGTTTTGTCTACAGCACTAACCCAGCACTCCTACATTCTGTAAATAAGGTCAGGTGAATGAACACAGTAGTATATGTCACTTAAGAACATGGTTTGGAAGTGTGGACAGATTTTAAAGGGTCTGTGACACATATGTCACCATGCTATTATTATTTTAATATTAATATTTAATATTGTATATATTAATATTTGTGTAGCTAAAAACAATGTGCTTTAAATGTACATATGATATTTTTCTAATAATACTCTATTTTATTTGTGAGTTTAACAGTTTTGTTTTAGTCCTTAAAGGAACACAAATATTATTTGACAGCTTAATTAAGATGTAATTAAATAAAATGCAATAGTTATTTTTTGAAGTACAAAAATCTAAAACATTAATTAAGGCCTAAATCATTATGTTTTTTAAACTTTTAATTCGTTTTTAACTTTTATTTACTCAAAAGTAATTAGTAAAACTAATACAAAATAGACAAATAGCTTTTATTCAGAATAACACTATTATCACAACAGGTATTTTTTTTTATAAAAAAAATAGAACAATATTATTGTGTATGATACAATATGGAACATCCATATTGTTGATTTAACAGAAGGGCAGAGCTAAAAAAAAATATGTTAGTTTTAAAAAAATGCTGTGTAATCATTTATTTATAAATTCTCTGACCTAACTGACATCCACACTGTGGCTTAAGTAAACTTAAATAATTGATTCTCTATAAGAACTACATAAATGATGAAAAGTAATAATGAAACTACTGGCCAGACTGAGACATCTGTGAAGTCTAGTGCCAGTTGTGTTTTAGTGAGCATCAACAGGATGTGTGACTTCTAATCCAGAGTGTATGGCAGAGTAGGAAATTGAAACCTTTGTCAGACATTGTTTTGTTGTCAGTTTGTGGGTTTACTATTACCCATGAAAGATTTAAAGAAGGATGAAGTAAGAAGCGCATCGTGTGAAAGCGCTAGCGAATGAAAGTTCAGAATCAGAAGCTGGAGATGTGGCACCATGGTCTCACTAATAACTGATCTGTGTCATCGATCTTGCAGGGACACGAGTGGTATCACGAGGTAAATGGCTGCTCTGCTGTATCATTTCCCCCTCTTTTGTATCTGTGTCCCTCAGGTGCCTTCACACCTTTGCAGCACCCAGGACTGTGTGGTTCTGTGTTTTGTGTTCCTTGACTTCCACCCACTTGATCTGACCTAGGCCTCCTCCTACCATACAGGTGTAGATTAGAGAGGGATGTGTAAGAGTGTGTGAGAGATAGTTTCACTGCTGTTGAGTCAGCAAGATGCTCTCAGCATCCTTTCCACAGAACTTTCGGGTTGTCTGTGGTTTAGGTGGTTATTTTATTTTTGCTTACATGAATTACAGTGTCCCATTGCATGTGCTGAGAAGAAAATGCTTTAATCTTTTTTTACTATCAATTATAACCCTAACACCTTATTTAAGTCACACGCATGCTGTTGCTGCTGTAATTCATTCGTATACACTAAAATACTTGACTAAAAAAATCGTAATAGTCAGTTGTTAATTGTAAGTTTGCCAATACTTTGGTAAAAAGTCAAATTAACGTGTTTTTTTTTTATTTTATTTTATTTTATTTTTTTTACCAACCCCAGATGCATTCAGTGAACTAAGACATGTACGGTTTCAGAAAAAATGGAGCACAGTGTAACACTGTAACAAATTTTAACACATTTTAAGATGTTTAAGAGGAGAACATGCTTTTCAGAATTTATTTTGGTCTGTTTTGTCAGAAAGCTGACATTTTTGAGCAGGAAAGAAAACTTTATCCTAAGGCAGAAATGAGCTACAGAAAATGTCTCTGTGTTAAAAATGTCAGTTATACCCCAGGAAAATTCTACATCCTGAAAGGAACGTAATCCAGTAGAACAATGGAATATTTCAGGGTTTTGTTTTCTGGTGTGGTTTGCAAAACTGTTTTCAGCCCCATTTGTATGCTTTAAAAACACCAATCTGGAGGAAAAAACACACATAATTAGAAAATATTCCCTTACAAAAATACATACATGCTTGAAAGTAGATTTTTTAAATATTTCTTTATAAGTGTGACCTAAAACTAAAAGTCCTAAAAGTAGATAAGATGAACAAAATCAAACAAATGAGTGAAAATAATAATAATTAATCCATTATTACATTTTTGTGAATGACAATAGGTATGTGTGCCCCTCTAAAAACTTCTGGTAACTTTTCAGTGCTTGGACTTGTTCACATCTGCTTGGAGGCTTTATAGCCTATTGCTTCAGATCCACAATATATTTTTAGGATAATATATTATCTACTTTTAGGAATTGTGTGAAAATGGAGTTGAATGGAGTTTTAGGTCAGATTTATGCAGAAATATAGAAAATTCTAAATGATTCACACACTTTCAAACACCTCCCACATAAACAATAGGTATTTTCAATGCCTGAGTTGCTAATTAAATTGCAGCTATGATTCCTCAGCTCCACTAAGCTTTGTTAACTCTCCGACATTTATTTCTATAGGGTTAGTAAATTGGATGGCACATATCCTTAGAATCTCAGCTCTAAGACTAAGGTACAGTTCGGTCAGTGTCACAGTTTACATTTTTATCTCATTTTTTATGGACTGTGCGTTTCCACTTCCGCACAGATTACAGCAGCTGTGCTTACTGTAAAGTGAACTGTGATGTAACCTCAGGTTATTGCAGTGCAGATTGACGTATTGGTGAATATTGCAACATATCCTGTGGAAGTGGAGTTTTTACTGGTTTTCCTAAATATAGAGACACTCAAGGAAGTATTTACTTCCATTATCTGCAGTAAACTCTCCAGCTAATTAAATATCATATTCACTGAATACAGGAAGAGAAAAATTCTGAGAAATGTCAGGGCATGTTGCTGAAGCGACAGGACATATTACTCATGGATCTTTTATTGTTGTGATGGTGTTGCCTAAATTAAGAAGACACTCCCATCTCTGACAGAGACCTCCTGTCTTCTAATGTCCTGTGTAAATCATATGCAAACAGTACAGAACGTCTGTGTTAACATTCTTTGGACTGTTCTGAATACTTTACCATGCAAGATCCATACTAACCCTATAGAAACTTTGCTTACTGTGCTAATATGCCTTGTTGTCTTCCTTGTAATGATTCACGTTTCTGTGTATGACAAGATACTGAATGAATCAGCTCTTGGGTGTATTAAAGCTCTCTCCCTGTTTCATAATCTGGCTTGGTTTTTCTGTTAAAAAATAATAACATTAAGAACCAGTCCAGTGTTTTGATTTTGATATTTTAGCACTGCACAATGAAGAGTTTGATTCCAACATATGTACATTTAAAGGTGCCATAGAATGCATTTAGTGAGTATTTTAAGTTTTTATTTAATGTGCAGATTAGGGGTGTAACAGGACATGTATTCTTTGTGAACAGTCAAGTTTACAGGCCAGTTGCAACAAACCTGTTACTGAAATTGCCACCGTAGTGCAGACCCATGCCATTAAACTATTGAGAATTTTGACAGTGTTTATGTCTTTAACAGTAACATTTCTAGCCTTTACAGTTGGGGGCTTTGCAGTGCAGATAACTCGCAGACCAATTGCATGCATTGTAAATATCCCAAAGACCCAGTTAATGCTGCTATCCTGTGCTACAGTGTGTGATTAGCTAGCTAAAAAAATGGCAAATTCAGTCAATTATAATTAGCTTTTAGAGCTTCTTTTTTTGTGGACACTGAATATGATATGATGTTCTGCTCTCTAGTCTAACTAATGCACATTCATGCAAAAAGATTGTCTTAGAAAACAATCAGCAGCATTTAGTACATTTTAGAGCCATTGTGTCTAAATGCTCACTCTAGTGGAGTGAGTGTATGAACTTTTGGTGATGACTGTGACATAAAAGTTTAGGAGTTTTGGAATTGGACTGTTTTACGTTCATGCTGTAGGAATAGCAGATTTTTTGAATGAACACAACAGTGATTGAGGTTTCATTTACTGAACTATTTATTTAGATAAACCAAGATAAAGGCAGGTTTCTATTCTGTGGTACCATTAAATGCCATTTTCAGTTCTGCAGTAAGGAGTGGGGAGTGAGCTTTATTGTCCACTAGCATTACAGACATGAAAATGTGCTTGTCAATGTGTTGAATGAATTGTATAATAATAATTACATTTAATGCATTTTTAATTTAATCTAGTTGATTATCTTATTTATCAATGCTTTGCTTACATTTTATTAATTAGTCTTTTTTATGTCTGCTTGCTGACATCCCGTACTTTGGTTTGTACTTTTAGGTGCAAGATTTGCGGGCGAAGGCAGATGCCTACAGGAAACGGGCCTGGGGAACACACTTCTCACGCCAACACCTCAGCCAGGTCATATCAGAACAGAACTGCCTGTGGGAGGCCTCCAGTGCCTCTTCATCCTCCACTCTCACTGAACAGGACAGCCATTCTCACAGCAGCCCCACCATCGAGGCCTTGGACCTGGCCAGGTGAACTGAGAAACCTTCTGACTGGCTTAAAAACTTTTTCCCGATCCTTTCTTTGAGTTTTGTCTGGTTACTCAAAATGCAGATTTCATTATTGGCAAAATTATTTATTATTGTTATTATTATTTCCCAGAAAGTGTGCTAGAATATATCCCTGGAATAGAGTACTGGTTTATCAAGTGATAGTTTGTCACCCCCAGACATACTGCAAAATGCGAGGTAGTGTTATCTATAAAATTTAGACAAAAGCAATTTGCTTTGTTAAAAAACAGTAAAGCTGTGAAATCAAAATATTTGGTCAAAACTGAACAAAATGAAAGGACAAATTTTTAAGATTTTTAAATTTAGCCAATTATTTTACTATTAAATAAATTAAATAGCCTACATGTGTACAATTTAAAATTATTTATCGAACAAATAATAATTATGTAACACATGAGCAGACAAACTAACATTTTTACCTCAGTAAAAAAAAAAACAAAAATTTAGTCATACCTTTACCCCAGTGGTTCTATTATAATCATAAACATACCTTAGCAGTGCTATTATAATAATAAACATTCCTTAGCAGTGCTGTTATAATCATAAACATACCAATGCTTAAAAATCCAAATGTTAGAGAAAACACTGCAATTTGACATAAAATAAACAAATCAGTGATCTGTATAAATGATTAAGCCTTTACATTTTATTCTCATTTTAACTAATTTTGATTGCCAAATATTTTTAGTAAAACCATAGTAAAACTATTTTGTCCATGTTGAGGACAAGAGTTGAGCTGAGTTATATAACCATATAGATTTCACAACCATATAGATTTGCATTATGGTAATTAAAAAAAAACATCTGTTGCACTGTTAAACTTCATTTGTGGTAAGGAGACTAGGACTGCAACGATTAGTCGATATAATCGACAATGACGATTATTTAAATTTGTTGACTACAAATTTCATTGTCGACTAATCGTTAATTTGTAACAGTGCAGCATTACACAAAGTGCTGGGGACAGAAAAAAACTTGGTCTGTGTCTCCAAAAGTGCCCAAACACAACAGATTACATAATTATTCACTAGATATCAGTACTCTCTTCGCTTAAACAACATGTGAACATGTAAATGCCTTTTAAATCTCATGTTTAGCTGTTTTTCTGTTGTTTTTAGAGATGGAGGACATGGCAGAAATAATCGTTGACTAATCAACTAATCGAAAAAATTATCATCAGATTAGTCGACTACCAAAATAATCATTAGTTGCAGCCCTAAAGGAGACATTTGTGTAAATTATTTAGTTTTCACCCAACTTTTTGCTTTAAACTGTAAACTCCTCCAGTAATTTCATGGAAGGCTTCAACATTATCGGTATCCTTTTATTTGCTTACGTAAGACTCTTCTTTCTAAGTGTGGCCTTTGTGTGCTGTACAATTAAAGGGTGGATAGTGTCAGGGGAAGCTGTAGTCCTGGGGCATCTGTCTCCCTGTCAACTAGTAGGAGGAGCTCTTTTGAAGGTGTGGGGCTTTCCGACGGTCCCACCCTCCCTCTACAGAGGAAACAGGCATGGGATGAGGAAGAACGTCCTTATGTGAACGGCGTGTCTGAAATTAAGCCATTGAGGGAGGAGCCACCTGTCCAGCAAGCAGAGGAGTCAGATGAGGAAGAAGATACAAATGAGCATTTGGAGGACAAAGGGGAGAAGTAGGTGGATAATCATTTCTTTCCACTTCAAAACCTATTCAGATTACCCTGTTGTGACATACAGTGATTACGAGCCTTATGGACTTTCTTTCAACATTACTTTCCCTTTCGTCAGTAAAAATTTCGAATCACTTCTAAACAATTTTCCCATGGACTTTGTATCCAACCATAATCCACCCTATTTGATCTAAATAACTATTGGTGTGACTGGCTGAATGCAGAATTAAAACCTGCAGGAAGTAGCTTTCTAGGTCTACATTTGCTTGTTATATCTATGTCTGTCTTTGTCAAGCAAAAAAGAAAACTAACAAATTATTAAGAAATATAAAATAGACTTTCTGTGTTAAATTACATTAAAAACGTTAAGTACTAAAATGATTGACTTTACTCTTTCACACACATTTCCTGCTCCACTTTACATTACATTCTTTCATTCATGCCAGATGAATAAAATAAGAGTAAACATGCTCAACCAACACAGTTCAATAGTTTAAATTATTCAATTTATTAAAATGTTTCTCCATCTCTGTAATGTGGAACTAGATGCTCTGTTGAGGAGGGAAGGTTACCAACTCCCAAACTGAAAACCATAAGGACTGTGCAGAGGACCCATCATGACCGCACAACTCCAACGATAGGTAACCACAAAAGATCATGCCCTTTACACTGGCATCTTCCTCTGAGCCAACATGCACTTCTGAGCTTAAAAATCTTCTCTTATCAACTGAAAAAAGTGTTTTTTTTAGAAGTTGGTTATTTAATGTTATTGTCGTGACAACCATTGCCTTAGTCCTGGCCATAGATCCACTTTGCATGTTGGCAGTAGTTTCACTATGATTAAATAAAAAATGACATTACATCACCCACTTAAAAATGTCCTTGTTCCAAATTAAAAGAACAGCTAACATTTTTGCAAACAACCACACGTTTCACTTCTTTGTCATTCAATGACTCCATACAGATACGTTTGAAGGTAAATGGGGTTTTCTGTGAGAAATTTAGAGAAGCATTCCTACACTGTTCATGAGGGCAGATCCTCAAAAACTTTTGTCGGGACAGTTTTTATCAATACATTTAAAAAAGTAAAATTAGATATCACTTATTTCAATGTTTATTCAGGAATATCTTGCCAGTGTATTAACAAGAGGTTGTACAAATGAATAATAGATTTTAGGTAGAACAGAAAATAATTTAAACATTTTATTGTTAAATTAAATTGTGCCCAATTTTTAGTCTCAGTATCTACAAGGTTTTTCTATCCAAAGTATTGTTTTTAATAAAATAATATAGATTATAGAAATTAAAATCATAGGTAAAGTTTTATTACATATGTATATTTTGTCATGTGACAGATTTTCTTCGTATAACACACAGACTGCTTGGAGGAGAGGCATAGCTGACTGAGCAGTGGATGAGTGTTTTAAAAGGAATGCTTCCACTTTACAGCTCTTAAAGAGAAGGATATAGAAATGATAAGAGCCTTAAAAAAGGCAAAAGCTCAAGACCCAATGTAAAGAAAAACTAAAATATTCACTTTATTTCAAAAAGTGACAGTGACCATATTATAATAGGAATAATAGTAAGAAGAAACTTTATTGATACAGCACCTTTCATATATTAACATTTTTAAATAAGTTTGAAGTGCTGTACATACACAGAAGAGCAAAACAACACCAAAATTGATTGATAATTAAAGTTAAAACCTGACATACAACAGAACAATATCCCAGAAATAAAAGGCTTCTAGGCTTCTAATTGAATACAAAAGTTAGTTAGTGAAAAGATAATACAATGAATAAAATACAGATAAATATGAAAAAATAGCCATACATTTTTTATAGAAAGATACAAAATAAGTAATAAAACTAATAAAGTTTAAAAAGGAAGACTAATAGTAGTATAGAATTAAAAGCTACAATTAATAAATATTGTTATTCATTGTTAAAATTGCTTTTTAAAGAAAGTAGAGAAATATATTTTGGAAATATGTTTCAAACCATAAAGATATGCAGAAATGCAATATAAAAACAATTTTAAAGACAGATTTTAAATATACTCTGAACAAGAACTTGTAAATAATCCTACAAACTAAATCACAGTTCTTGTGAAAATGACTAGGTGTCCATATGCAACCATGTTAATAAAAACTGTAGAATACATACTGTCCTGATGTACTGCTGCACACACAGAACAGACCTTAAGCTACTGAAGAAAGTGATGTGGTTTGATGAGTCACTCTCAACTCGTTGTAGGTTGTTAAAGGAAGGCTTTAGTCCACACTGGCTGATACCAGTTTTTCAGTATGATCAGTAATCTGTATTTTTTGAAGGATGATTGATTATGTATGCACATAACACCATTGTAACTACTACTTATTACACATACAGTCAATTAGTCAAGTAAATACATTATTTGTTTTTTTTCCTCTTTATATCAGAATCAAACTCTGACACATCTGTTTCCCTTTTATCTGCCAGGAGGCGCTGTCTTAGTTTCTCCACCAAAGACAAAGAATTCCTCAAGGACAGCTCGGAGGAGTGAAGCACCACTTGGCAAAGTCCACTCACCTTTTAGACATCTCAGCCATGGCTCACCCCCACGAGCACACAGCAAGGTACCAAAGTAAAACACTGAAAATGTACGTACAGTGATGGAAAAGCTACTTTAGAATTGTAATTTATAACACCATAGAATTGCTTAACATGATTTAGATTTATAGATTTATGAACCACACATAACAGGCATGTAACAAGCTCACCAAATACCTTAATAAACTTATCATTTTTCTTCATTATAAGTCTTCAAGACATGGACTCCACAAGATGTTAAAAAAATTAATTTGAGATTCTGGTTCAAGTTGACATAAACGATTCCTGCATATTAATTAGAACCATGTTTCTGTCTGCAGAAATGTCGCTCAGTGCATGTTTTTCTTTATGACAACATTCTGTGTAAACAATACATAATAGTGTTCTGGAAATCAACAGATGTTATGCATTGCACTGCTACCACACACACCATTGGCTTATTAGATACACAATGTGTTCAGATGTTTTTGGACACCCCTTCTTATAAATGCAGTCAGTGGCTTTTAATTTAAACTGTGTTCCCTGTATTGCTATTACAGCATTCAATGCATTTGGGATGAGTTTAGCAATGGGGATAATGTAGGATGTTAATTATCCATCATCTTGACCTTATCACTGATAAGATCTTGTCAAATGTTCACATCATTGCTCCAGATATGTAGTAAAAAGCCTTCCCTGGACATTAAAGCCATATACACCCACAAAAGCAGGATAAACTTTTTTGTAAACTAATTTTATTTTGGAAGAATAATGAATATCTCAGTACTTTTGCCATATAGTATAAATGGCATAAATGTGTAGACATTCTGTTAAAAACAGACACTCTGATTATACTTTGCCTGGCCAAAAAAGAGTCACACACTCTAATATTTTGTTGAACCACCTTAAGTATTGATTGCTTTGGCGCATTTGCTGTGGCATTGTTTTGATTCTGCAATGTCACAAGATTTATTTTAATCCAGTGTTGCATTAATTTTTCACCAAGATCTTGCAGCATTGATGATGGAAGAGTCTGACCACTGCACAAAGCCTTCTCCAGCACATCCCAAAGATTCTCAATGAGTTTAAGGTCTGGACTCTGTGGTGAACAATCCATGTGTGAAAATGATGATATCATGCTCATCAGGGAAGAAAAAATCCATTGATTGAATAACCTGGTCTATATTCAGTATATTCAGGTAGTCAGCTGATCTCATTCTTTCAGCACATACTGTTGCTGAATCTAGACCTGAACAACTGCAGCATCAACCCACATCATTTACTTAGTTAAATCTAGGTGCTGACTTTTTTTTGGCTAGGCAGTATATAACCTTAACATGGTCCATTCATCTACATTAAACAAAGGCAAAATACTTTCAACTTATTTTAAATATTTTTTAACCTGTTCATATGGCTGCTTTGCACATTTTGATTTGACAGTGATGTGTGCTAGTGACATAATGTCATATATTTTCTTTTCACAGGCTGAGAACGGTAGCTTGCCCCGTTCTTCCCCTGCTGCAGGGTTAGCCACAATTGACCCGCTTCCACTAAGAGACGACACATGGGCTCGAGACTCTCCTGAACCAAAACCAGTCCGAACACCTCAGAGGCGAACTCTCAGTGCCACACTCATAGCAACCAGCTCACCACGTGCCAACAGAATCCAGGGTACACTGAGGAACCCAGAGTTCCAGCACAACGGTAACTATCATTCTTTTCATAAATCCAAAAAAAGTCACATGCTTTAATATAATGCACTCATCACAAGACGTTCACCTGACTCGAGCACTATTACAACAATGTGATCGGCCTATCGCATGGCTGATATATAGAAGCCAGACAAGCAGAATTGCCATTGAAACGTGACAGTGGCTCATTTACTGTCAGTACAAAAAGAGAGGTTAAATTACCGCCAGAAACAGCAGAAGAGTAATTTAGGTCAGTCTCCCATCCCCTCTCTTTTTCTCTCTCTCTTTCTCTGTTTCTTTCTGTCTGTTTTTCCATTAACATTTCTACATTCAACCTCTTTTTTTTTCCATCCACTGTCTGCTGATCTTCCTCTGCAAAACCGCGGCCCTTACCCTACCTGGTCAAGCTGAATGAAATCTGGTGTAGTGTCGTCCCTAGTGGGATTAGTTTGACATCATTCTTCTGAACCAGAGTCTATGGAAAGTTCTATTGTAAAATCCCCACTCCACCTTTCGGTATTCACATGGGAACACATTGCTACACTCAGTGTGACTGCGCACAATGACACAAAACACCCTGTGTGGATATATAACTTTGATATCTTACCCTTTCATTGTATTCTCTTTGAAAGCTTTGAAGTCTGCTGTTGACAAATGCCAAGAGCCATTTTTGTTGCATATTTTCATGTAAGAGTGAATTTTTTAAAACACTATTTAAAATCTATTTTTATATCTATATTTTTGACTAGGTAACTTGGGGCTTCACCGGCCAGACCAATTTGTCTTCCTCTCCAGCGATTCTGGTGTATCAGACAACGGTAAATTAACCCTCATTATCAATAACAGTCAGCATTTTTTGTCAATGGTTAAACATGAAACGTCTCAGGTTGTGTGTCAAGAGTGCACAGCAACCTAGTTTAAGCACCCCTTTTCCTTTGATGTGGTGCACATGCTGTGAGCATTTCATTTGTTTTATATTACAATAAAAAATGCAACTACCTTTTTTAAAGAAATGTGTCACTTCCTCAGTTCAGTGTGAAATAATGCTTAATAAGTTAAATGTCTGAATATGGGCTTTGTGTCTCATCTTTAGATGACAGGATGTCTCAGATCTCGTCCAGGTCAGCAGCTTCTTGCTCCATGGCGTCTGAGGTGCTGGACAGAGCCCAGAGGAGGAAAGAGGACTTCTGGGGAAAGACTTAATCAGGAACAATAATCCTTCAGTGTGGAGACTATAAATCAGCAATGTTTACTATGTAGTGTAATTTTTAATGTGAGTGGACATTGTGTGAACGTTTTGTACACAGTACAGAATATAGATTTATAATGCATTATTGTTTTATATTTTGATACTTTTAAAATTGTGTGGTCATGGCTAAAGTATTCTGGTATGGGCAAAGATTTTTAACAATGTACATTTCTTCTTTGGCTTTTGTTTTTAATAGTTTTAATTGTAGAAATATGAATCATGCAAAATAAAACAAAAAGCAAATTCTGCACATTTTACAAATTTGGTTTTGTGTTCATTTGTGATTATAGCATTATCTTTTAATAAATTGATCGTATAATAATATGCCAAAAGTCATGGGATAGCAGTGTGTAAATTGATAATGAAAAGTTACATCATGGGATGGCATAGGAATGTTACAGGTTGTGAGTTGTGGTAATACCAAGACAGTTCTGGCTAGAATTGTCCATGTGAATACACAAGTGTCTGTTCATGGGTTGTGGCAAAAGTCATGGGACACTAGTTACTGCCCTATGACACAAACAAATGGCGCGTGATCTGTGATACATTACACAGGCTGTTTAAGCAGGTTGATCTGCTTTACCTCTTGAAGGCTCTTTAACCAAGCTTACCCAGTTTAACCAAGCTGATCGCACCACACTGAACACACTGGTGCACCAATATGTCCATATTGGTTAAGCTCTTCAAACTAATGAAAACACACTATGCTGGTTAATCAGTTTAATTTAGCTGTTTTACCAGCTTAGGGTATATTTACACCTGGATATTTACAGCTTTTCAATCACTTTGGCCCTCAAAGCCTATCTAACACTATTTGTTTTCGCTTACATATTTAGTATTAACATGGAAAACAGTGCAAACTTGCTAAACTATTCTTAGATTATAAGACATCTGTAGAGTTTAAAAAGCTTTCTTTTGAGACTAAACTATATTGTACAAATGAGCTCTGTTCTGCATGCCCCCCCCTTCTTTTTATATGCTTTATTTAAAAGTAGTCCAGACTAAAACACTCCTTATAACTAAAGCGTACATGGGCAGAGATAATCTGCTTTAGGTTATATAGGTTAAAGCACAAAAATTAAAGAATGCAGACTAAGCTGAAATCTGTTTAATAATATGATAAGCAGATAGCAAGTGATGAAAGGTGATATGGGTTTGAAACCTGTTTTGGTCATTGTCAATGAGAAGTTTGGTGTGTTTTACCAGTGTATGCATGGGCTTTCTCCAGGTAATCCAGTATCCTACTGACTATGCTACATTGTGTGTGAGTAAAGGAGGGAAGAGTGTGTTTTCCTGTGATGGACCGACGCCTTGTCCAGGGGTTACTTTTTCTTTGAGCCCAGTGATTTCAGGTAAACTCTGTGGTCTGTGACCCTAATATTGACCAAGCAGATGCTAAGATAGATGAATTAAATATGATAAATAATATAGAAAACGTGGTGGGGGGGGGGTCTGAGGTGTAGCAGATAGTAGCTTCAGGGGCTTTGTCCTATGACAAGTAAGTAGAGGATAAGAAGATGGATGTATTCGGTGAAGTGAATTGGGTGAAAATGTTTTTACTTGTTTTAATTTTTTCTATCCAGTTACTGTCCAAAAGTTTTGGGTTTTCTCTCTGTATCCTGTATTTTGATATATTTTTTAGTTGAATTGGCTATGCTAAATTGACCCTAGGTGTAAGTAAAGGCATGAGTACAGCAGCCTGTACTAAGGGTATTCCTGCCTTGTGCCCAGTAATTCTGGGAAGGCTTTGAATCCACCGTGACCCAGGTGCCACTGGTCAATGTCTGTTTTTCACAGCTGCAGTGACTTGTGTCTGGGTCTCCACCAGGTGCTCCAGTTTCTTCCCACCTCCAACTAAAAACCCCCACTTATAGATGCCCACCAAAGTCAGTGGTGGAATCAGAAAGGGGTTAAACAAGGGCCCTTTCTTTGTTGTACATTGTACTTTGGACTGGGACCCGTGTCTTTTCAGTTAAGTCTGAAACAAAATAGCAAAATAACCCCTATAAACCACTTTGAACACCATTGAACCATAGTGGAAGCTATTATGTACAAATAAAGTTTTTTTCAAGGCAAAAACCTCTGCTAACCAATTAACACAAAGGCCTGTCTCACATTTGCAAACAAACATCTTGATGTTCAACAGGCCTGACGAAACAATAGTGAAATATTTTGGAAGGTGTTTGTCCTATTACATCTGGCATAAAACTAATAAGAACATCATTTCAGTAAAAGAACATAATACACTTAATTAAGTTAAACATGGTGGTGGTGGTAGTGTAATGGTCTGGGGCTGCTTTGCTGCTTCAGGATCTGGACAATTTGCTGGACAATCTGGACAAGAAAATGGGAGAAAATAGAATGAAGGAAAACATCCAGCCATCAGTTTTTTGGATACTTGGGTCAGCAGTAAAATGAACCAAATGACACCAGCCAGTTCTCCTATGAATGGTTAAAAACACAATTAAGGTTCGGAGTGGCTTAGTCAATTTCTGATAGAGATGCTGTGGCATGACTTAAAACAGACTGTGCATGCTCAAAAACTTCTCATGAGGCTAAGTTGGCCAAAATTACTCCTCCTCAGAGATGTGAAAGACTCATTGCCAGTTATCATAAATGTTGGATTGCAGTTGTAGCAGCTGAGGGTGGCACAAATTAGTTATTACCCAGCTGGCATTTCAACGTTGAATCAACGTTGGATTTGGTGTTGGTTTTAAAAAGTAAATCAACGTTGCTATGGTAACCATGTTTTAATCTCATACATTCAACCTTTATTAAACCATAGCTCACTAAAACTAGAAAATCCTATGGTTAACAAAGTGTTAACAATAAACTTACATCACTGTAGTAAAGCTGAGTAACATTAACATTAAATGTTGTTTTAAGATATTACTTTAGTCATATTTCAACCACATTTTAACGTTTAACGAAGGTCGGTTGTGTGCCAGCTGGGTAGGTTATTATGTTATCAGGGGCGAATACTTTTTTTTTCCATAGGGTCAGGTTGGTTTTGATAGATTATTTCCCTAAATAAGTAAAATCAGTATTTAAATTCTGCTTTTTATGTTTAGATAGGATATCTTTGTCTGATATTAAAAAGTGTTTGCTAATCATATATTTTAAGTTTGATAAGTCTGTAGGGTACAAATATATTTTTAACAGCACTGTATCTGTTCACACAGTGCCCACATCTCCACATTGGTCTTTCTTTCTCTTTCTCTCTCTTTCTATATCTCTCTCTATGTGCTGCAGGAATCAGTTGTACGGGTCTGTCCGGCTCTCCAACAACAACAACACCACGGTGGACCGGCTACACCTGGGTGACGTCACGCGTGCACCGGGCGCACCTGATTTATCTTCCAACTTTATTTGATTTTCTTCCCAAGTTTTGAAATCAGCTCACAGGAGGCGTCTCGAGGGTCTCCCAGCAACAGCACGCCGCGAGACGGCGAGGGGAATAAAGAAATAAAGAGAAAGAAGAAAAAAAAAAACATCACGCTCTCTCGCGCTCAGGTGTGCAAACATAATAAAGAGCCCGGATGAGAGGCGAGAAATTATCAGCGCGCGGTGTGTCTCCAGCTCTCCGCGTCATCGCGGAGGGGATTTTTTTGTGTCCCGGGCTAACAATAGCTCCCGGTTGCTGCAATAAGCGCGCGCCTGGTTACGGGCACGAGCATCGTTCAGCCTCGTTTTTTTTGCAAATTTCCAGAAGCAGAAGTTGCTAATAATGTGAGTCAGGACAGGAGGCGCGCGCGGGACTGACCTGATAAACTCAGGTGTTGGGTGAGGAGGTAACGTCAGCGCGAGAGGTGACGTCGGGAGGAGGGCCACTTTATAAACCGCGAGACCGAGGACCAGACAACACTTCCAAAATCACACACTCTCTCAAACTCTCACACACACACCTGAGCGAGCCTACCGCCGCGTGATGATGAACACGATGAAGACCCCCCTCGCGCTGCTCTCTGTGATCCTCCTGTGCGCCGCGCTGAGCGCCGCCAGCCCGCGCCCTCTGCGCCAGCTGCCGCGCTCCCCCCCGCTGGACAGCTCCTCCACCTGGAACAACCTGATGGAGATGGTCAAGGATGTAAGTCAGAGTGTGGGTGCAAGGGGGAGGGGGGGACCACCAAAGACCACCCGGGACCACCCAGCAGCTGCACACTGATAGACACGACACACTGTTTTTAGAAAAATATGTGTGTGTATTGTGTGTATTGAGTGTTTTTTTTTTGGTGCACGCAGGCGCAGGCGCAGGACAGGGACCACGAGACTCGACTCATCCCAGTGATCCCCAGCGAGAAGTTAAGAGTAAGTGCACGAGGGATGAGTGTTGAGAGAGAGAGAGAGAGAGCGTGTGTGTGTAGCTGTAACTACAATGTGTATATATATTTGTGTGCATACCTCTAAAACTGCACGTGCAAGTTATTTTGTTGCTGTGCAATGAAAGACAAGCATCTCCATTATTGTCGATTTTTTTATTTTACTACATACTTTAAACACATTAACTGTCACTTGCATTGTGTCAAAATTTCTAGATAAATGAACCAATAGAAATTCTCCAAATTTACCTATGGAAACTAAACTATTTTAACATTGACTTCCACTGAAAGTTAAGAAAGTTATGTCTCTCTCCTGGAAAGTCGCAATTCTGGAGATACTTGTTTTTTTTTTATCTGACAGCGACATTTAACTATAATATTAATATATTAATATTCTACTAAATGCATTGCTATTGTGTGTGTGTGGGTGTTTGAGTACTCTTTGAACGATGGCATAGAAGAATAATATTTGGCTCCACGACCTAAAAAAAAACATTTTTTAAAAGAGCTGTATATGCACAGAATGTTTAATTATAATAATAATAATGACAATTTAAATGTTCTTTACCAAAAAGAGGTCCTCCACACTTCACAATTCTTCACGATTCTTTTATGGCATCACTCAAAGAACCCTTTGTGGCTCCTTCAGTTTTACAAGTGTATTGCAACACTTAACTAACATATCACTAACTGCATGTGTGTGTGTTGTGTTGTGTAGGATACATCAATGTGCTGTCCTAACATCAAAATCCTCAGATTCTACCTGAACGACATCCTGCACAACGAGAGCTACTCCCGCATGCAGCTGGTCCGGCATGATCTCCACCGAGTGGCCAGAGACCTGGAGTCACACTGTGTAAGTAGCCATGATGCTCTGGTGGACTCACACAAAGCAAACAAACACACACACACTCATTCTTCCTTCTCTCACTCATTCTTCTGTTGCTTGTTCTTTGCAGAACTCCCATCTGGCTGACCTGGAGCACTTTCAGACGTTCACACAAAACCTGGTGCGGGCTGGAGAGATGTACAAGGTAGATATCTTCTAACCACATCAACCACACTGACACGTTTTTAAACCTCATCCTTATCTATAGCATCAGTATTTCACAACTAAATGAGCGTGCACAATAACTTCACTGCTGTAGGAGAACAGAGAACAGAGAACAGAGTGGTTTTCAGGAAGGCAGCTCCAATAGCTTAGTTTCCTCTTCTTTTATTGAGAGTAGTATTACAGTTGTAGCAGGTAGATCTGTCATTGGGTCCACTCCTCATTCCCAACATAATAACATAAATAACTACACCATGTTTCTCAGTCATGGTCCAGGAGGCCCACTGTCCTGCCTCTACACTGCCCAACACATCTGATTAAACTAATTAATTCATTAACTAACCCTCTCAGGGTTGCAGGATTGCATGATAAAGCAGGGAAATCACTATAAATTTTAGTGCAGGGAGCTTCCAGGACCTGAGTTGAAAAAGACTCAATGCCAATTGTGTCTTAATAGAAATAGTTTAGTTTCTAAACGCCACCTGTGACTGTTTTATTATTATTTATTAATTTATTTATTTTTGATTCATTTATTTTTTTCTTCTTATTATTATTATAATTTCTTATTATGTTTTTATTTATTCATTTATAACTTTTTTTATTCTAATATTTTATGTTTTGATTCTTATGTTTGTAGGGTATTATTATTCATTTTATCAATTTACATTTGCTATTAACCTTTTCTTTATTTTATATTTTATACATTCTTTACTTTTTATATGTCAATTAGTTTTTTATGATCTATTAGAATTTCTATTTTACATATACATTTTATTCATAAATATTAAATGTTGATTTAAAATTAGTATTTCTTTTAGTTTAGTATTTCCTTTTTTTCTATTTTATTCCATTCTATTTCTAATTTCTTATTAAATGTTTTTAATCCCTTTGATGCTGTAAATGCCCGGCAACATTGTAAATGAGGGTCAGCCTCAATGTTTTTTTTCCGGAATTAAAAAAATAAAGGTTGATTTTTGAGTGTGAGGTATGTAGTATAGATAAAGTTATATATCAAAGTTGCTTTTTGCTTAAAATACCTATTATATTTTTCTACAGTAGTCACTTAGTCATTTATATACAGCAGATTTCAGAATTTGAACAGAGTTTTATTGTTTTTCTCTAGAGAAATTCAAGAGGTTTAAACACCAACATAATGCTCTCTCTTTCAATTTTATTTTTTGTTATAGAATTAACCATGCGTGTTTTTATCTTTTTTTCAGAACAACATCAAAGCCCAAAATAAAGCGATCGGAGAGGCTAACATTCTCTTCCACTACCTCTACGAGACCTGCAAACCCCCCGGCATGAAGCTCTGAATGGTCCTGCTCACCAGCTGAAATTCTCTGCCTTATTTCAGACCTTGACAAGTGTTTTTAAAATTTTGCTATTTTGTCATTTTAATATAAGAAATTTTATTTATTGTGATTATATTTATTTGTATGTTTATTTATTGTACATTGTGACAATATTATAAGTGCGGGAGTGTTTTTAACAGAGTAAATACTCACACAGTGTGTGACCTGTGCTGTTAAATGACATTGTAAGGCCAGACAAGAGGCCACTGATATGACCTGACCTGGACCAAATATCCAGAGCCAGGACACTTAAATGTAAATGCATTATAAAAGCATTTATTATACTTTTTTAAAAATGTAATTATTACAGTTCTATTCTAAAATGTTGCTTTATTTAAAAAACGATTTCTAGCAATTGATGTGACTTTTTTATATTATTTATTTAAACATTGGCACTGGTTTGTTAAAGAGACAATAAAAGCATTTTGAAAATGTTAAAAAAAACTGTTGTTTGTTTTAATTTGCAGAAAGATTTAAGTTTGTTGGAAATGTTTGAAAATGACTAAACTTACTCGACTCCAGGGTGTGATATTGTGCATTATTCGATCCATTCAGAAGTACAAGTTCCATACTCAGTAAAACTACAAAGAATCCAGTTAAAAAAACTTGAAAAGTTTAAGTATTATTGATATATTTTTAAGACCTAAGAATTTGTACAAATGTACATGCTCTTAAATGTACTTAAAGTTAAAAGTAAAATTTCTTTAAATTTGATTCACATTTCTTTATTTTAAACATTAAATGAAATGTAGTTTGAGTTACAGATGTGTACATGTACACAACCCAGTGTAAATAATGATATTTAAAAGATCTGCATAATCATCTACATAATAACACTTATTATCTTTTTAATCTCTGGCTTGTTTGTTCAGCAAAAAATAAAATTACTGTAATTAAAATATTGAGGTTACCAGTTTCATGTTGTATTATATGGTTCTCAGCTCAGATACTCTGATATTTGAACATGTGATTAATATATAATATAATTAATAGCTTTTTGCCAATTAGTCCTTCATTTTAACAAATGTACCTTTTACATTTTTCTTGGCATCATATCAAATTCAAGTAATTTTATAAAAAACAGGCCTTTGTTTTTTTTCTATTTATTTACTAGTTTTGGGACATTGGTGTTACATATTATTAGTTTATCATTATAAATACTAATGCAGCTTAAGAAAGATCATAAAAGAATAAAAACTCAGCTTGAGTTTGATTTTCACATGAACAAAAGTTTTGACAGATTTAGATCCTCTAACAGCAGCACATGTTTTAAAAAGTGAGTAAGGGATAGAATTTTCTTATGAAAAGTAGGGAGAAGAAGTAAAAGTATCAAGTGACAGACAAGTACACTTTAAACAGCAAAAATCATTGTTGTGTTCATTTTTACTCCCTGAAAGTTATCCTAACAACCCTCAGTATTAAAAACGTCTTCAGCGTTGGTGTTATTTGTCAGAGCTAAAAAAATCATATGCAGTTTTTACTCACTGTGTTTTCCGCCTCCTGATTTTGCATCACTCAAAGCTCACTTGGTGCCATTTTCTTTATTTTTTTGCTTTTATTCTTAAGTTTGAAAAGTATTGACATAGTATGTGCTGTTATGTTTTAATGTAATATTTAATGAGGTAATTTATGTTTCTAAACACACAGTATTGTGGGGGCAATGAGTATTGAAGAGGCGCTTAGGAGCCCTTAGGGGAGCTCCCAGCATGCTCTGCAGCCCCTAATAATTGCCTGGGGTTATTAATGTGTATTATGTTGTTTGTGCAGGCAATAGATATGTGTATGTGTTATATGTGTGATTGTTTAGATAAACGGGATTTAGCTGTGGTGTGTCTGCTGGTGGAGGGGTTTTCACACTCATGGTGTTGGGTTTGATGATTAAATAGTTACATAGACATAATATATGACTCTATATGGAGCTGAATTAACTCATAAATATTAACTCAAAAATTACATGTTGCCAACGAGCACAATCACATGCAAGCAATCATTTCCAGGATTTATTTGAACTTGAGTTTTTTTTAAATTCACTTCCTATTCCGCATAGCCACAAATCTTCCTCAATTGTATGGCAGCTCATTTTATAAACCCAACAAATAAACTGGCTTAATCACATACAGGTGTCTTATTGACTATTCTGGTAATAAATTATGGAAAGCTGATTAAGATAAACAAAAATCCTTTAACTTCCTTCTATAGATTGCATGCTGTTTCCCATTATCACGTTAAAAAAACATGACCTAGTCTTGTTTCTGAAGAAATAATAAAGCAGTAAACTGTGTCAAATCCCACTTAAAACAACCACAAAACGACCTTGGTGCACTTTGATGCCTGTATTCGAATAATAGCAATAATCACCCAATCTAAATGATCCGTTATAAAAATTCAGCATGAGAAGATTATTTTTTTTTACATGTGCTTTAGTGCCGTGTTTATATAAATTAAGAGTCCACTCTGGAGCACGGTTCTGCTTTTGGGCTACAAGAAAAAGGAAACACAGGTTTGTTTATAGTTTAGAGGATTTTATGAAGTGCTTTTATGGACCTACTATTTGTTGTCCTGCTGCACACAAATTCAAGTTCCAGGAAATTTCCAGCAACCAAAAAACAGAGTAATAAATTGACTCAATGCTCTCAAAGACAGGATTGGATAAAAAAAATTCCGTGACCTAAATTAAAACCTTCAAAAAATAGCCAAAATATGGGACTCAAAAGTGAAACCGAACAGATGCTTGCCTTTAATCCATCTTTCCGTGATGGAGTGATGGGAAGTGCTGAAACCATCAGAAACAAAATATTCTTACTACTTTTAACAAGACCCAATGAACACCCAATAATTGGTTTACTGATAACTAATTAAAAGATCTGTACAAATCACAGATTTAAGACTCAGATTAAGCGAACAAGAAAGTTTATTCGAGTACGAAATAAGAAACACATTGGAGAATGTAGGCTGCTGAAATGTGCATTATATACTTAGAAGTTTATTCAACAACAATATCTACTCTTTTGGGAAGGTATGTTGAAACATTGCTGTGAGGGTTTGTTTGCATTCAGCAGGCCAAAGAAACCCACAAATTTGAGTATTTTCATTGTTAAAAATTATAATAAATACTATATATTATCATAGTTTAATGTGCAGTTTGAATGGTTTATGGCCATTATGTATAAAACAGTAGCTAGTAGTTCATCTCAGTAGGAAAAATTTGATAAAATGTCCTCTTAAGTGTTCATAGCGGAAAAAGACGAATTTTCCACTGGTCAATACTGATAAATTGAGATATTTATACTATGTATATAGCACAATTATAGTTTTATAATTTATTATTAGATGAATAGTTCTGTTGGTCACATGGTTGAACTGAGCACCTGTAGACACAGTTGATCCTCCTGCAGTTTCTATCCTAAACTCTTCAGCGTGCTTCTCAGGTTTGCACTTGGTTGTGATTGTGAACTGTGGATTAAATGGTGATGCTGGCCTGAGAGCAGAAAGGTGCAGAATAACAGAGGTTAGGTAATTCCCTGTTTACACATGCTGAACAATAGAGCCGCAACAAGGTGGTTCCACTACAGCTGCCGTCCAATCAGAAACGAGAAAGACAACCCGTCTCTTGACACCTGAGCCAGGTATACTTCCCGCCTGTGTGAGAGTAGGAAAGCCCAGGATGATGGAAGGAAAGTTACTGAGGTACGTGTATGAATGCGGCAGATTCACGGCACAACTCGTTTTCTCAACGCTCGGAATATTCCGTTGTTTTTGTTGATCCCAGCCCCCCTGTAGACCGCATGATTGGAGTGATGGTTTTTAAAACGGGTGCACCATTTCACCCATTACGTCACTCTGGGTGAGGGAGGACGACATTATTACACATTATGTCACTAAACACTCAATATGATAACGTTTCTTTCCTCCATCGCTCTCGGGGAAGATCCCCATAACTGTTCCTCATGTTGATCTTCAGCATCAATTTACACAGCAAACAAAAGGACAAAAAATTTGGCAAAAATTTGGCTAGGATAAAAAATAATAATAGCTGTGATCTGTGGGAATAATAAAAAAAGTTGAAATGAAATAAAATGTAAATGTTATTTTTGTACATTTTTGACAATGATTAAAATTAGCTATTTGAAACACCTTTACACTTTTTCAAATGTTTACAGTGATTCTGTTGAAAGTTAAATTTAAAGTTAAAATTGCTCAAAGTTATTATTCTGTAGATACAAGGTTCTTGCTTGATAGTGATAGTTAGGATTTGTTCAAACAAGCTTATTTGTTATCTGGTTTAATATTCTTTTTTTTACCTTTTTTTTAGAAGCAGGTCATTTTTGCAAAAGCAAAAGAAGTTTTACTCCAGACTCCATTTACTCCATTGAGTAAATGGAGTCTGGAGTAAAACTTCTCTCCCGACTCTCAAAACTGCCTGATACAGTGCAAAATTCACACTGCAAAAAATGTCATATAAATCTAATAGTAATCTAAAAATTCCAACAACTTAGCTCAAGTTTTAAGCCTCACTGGCCTTTAGCACTTATCAGGTCACTTATCGTCTCAACCGATACACAGCCGCTGTCGGGTACAGGCACCCTGACAGCTGAAGTAAAGATTCCCTTCACACCCCACTGACTCATACTCTGACGAGCACACGTCTTCATAAGGAGGCTCTGGTTGGAACCCTGTCGGTAAGTTGTGTTTCTGGGTCAGGTGAAGTTCTTCGCTCGGTCTGGTGGGTGGGTGACCTGGTTTAAGGAGAGGGCAGAAGTTGCATTATACAACCACTTGACTGAACATGTTTCAATAAATGGTGGTAGACTACAGAAGTGAAAGAATGGGCAGAGGAGCTTGGAGGAGGAGTAGTTGTTCATATTCAGATTGAAATGTCCTGATAAAACATGTCCATCTGTCCCAGAATAAACAGATGAATCAGCAGAAACCCTGCATGTGACCCCGAATGTCTTCTACAGCACTTAAATCAGCACAGCCGTGTGCTTTCAGTCATGACATCAGCAGAAGAGGCTGAAGCGGTACAGTAACAATGCATTTTAACACAGTCATCACACATTTTCATTACGATGCCTGACAAAAATGAATTATTGGCAAATTAAAGAATGTCTATGCATTAAATAAAATTACTGATGACTAAAGAAGAACAGTATCTATCTATCTATCTATCTATCTATCTATCTATCTATCTATCTATCTATCTATCTATCTATCTATCTATCTATCTATCTATCTATCTATCTATCTATCTATCTATTTACCTACCTATCCATCCCTTCTTGCCTCCGGCTAGCCAGCCAGCCACCCATTCATCCATCCCTCCAACCTCTCACCCATCATTCCTTCTTACGTCTACCCACCTATCTATCCATCCATCCATCCATTCATGCCAAAATGATTTATTGGCAAATTACAGAATGTCCAAATTATGCATTAAATAAAATTACTGACGACTAAAGAAGAACAGTATCTATCCATCCATCCATCCATCTATCTATCTATCCCTTCCTCCCTCCAGCCAGCCACCCATTTATCCATCCATCCAAACTCTCACCCATCATTCCTCCTTCCATCTACCCACCTGTCCATCCATCCATCCATCCATCCATCCATCCATCCATCCATGCATCATTCAACTTATACAACCATCCATCCAACCGTCCATCAACCCATTCTGTCTATCTAGCTAATAGAACTCAGTATAACATATTTCTTTGAACAATTATTTGACATTAATTCTTATTAAATTGTATTCAGTGCCCATTAACCGTTAAATTAAGTAACTGGAGTTCTCAGCTACACACAATGACAACAATGTTAAAATGACAGTTTGTGCTTGGTTTGATGGTAGCTGTGTTTGGCTTCTCGTAATGTCTTTGAAGTGTGTGACCAGTGTAAATGATGAGCAGTGTAAATGATGAGCACTGTAAAAGTGCTCCGTTCTGAGCAGGAAATGTGGGCTGTATGGAGCCAGAACGCGTGTATGGTCTAACCTACATTCTCCCACTCTCAGTAATGAGCACACGACCGCCAGGGGCGCAGCATGGAAGCACCGTCAGCAAGAGCATCACAGCAGAGCGGCTGGGAATTCTCCAGGCCCCAGAGACTCAGCCTATAAAAGCCATGAAACATCACCTGCCACACACACCTCACTGTGTGCAGGTCATACTGGACTCAGGCTTACTCACCACTGCTCCACTCTGCAACCATGCGCTGGATGATCTGGACCCTCCTGACCTTGGCCGCCCTCATACACTCCTGCCCAGGTGAGCGGAGGAAGAGGAGTTGTGCAGAGGTGAACTGCCTGGCCAATAAGATCAAGCCTGCAATGATCAAAGACATGCTGCATACTGTAAAGAGCATCAAGGAATCTTTACCAGTAAGTGGGGGAAAGATACTGATAAGTGGGTGAAAGTGAGGGTCTGAGATGAATCAGCACAATTTTTGATGCTCTTTTTTTTCCACACAGATTGACAACAAACGCAAATATGTACCATTCTTCCATGTCAAGGTAAGAATAATGTGTTAACGTGTAAAGATAGATAATTATGGATATTGTGTTGAATAGAGTGTATACTTTTTTATTTGTTGATATTTTTGCATTATTAAACTTCCTAAACATCACAATTGCCCAAATGCTTCAGCAGCAGTGTCCATCTTATCCGCAAAGGGCCGGTGTGACTGCAGGTTTTCCTTTCAGCCGAACAGAAGCTCATCATCAGTAGTATGAAGGCTGATAAACAATGGAATTAAACAGTGGAATATCTGGTGTGCTACTGATTTTTTAGTATGAAAATCTGCATCTGCACCAGTCCTTTGTGGATAAGATTGGACACCCCTCTTCTAAGGCTAATTATGCATCATGGTCAAAAATGCAAAATGATAACAGTTTAATTTAACATTCAAATGAAATGACAATTCACTAATATTAAAGTCACTCCTTTGATTTATGCTGAGAAGAACCGAACCATTGTGGTGATCATCAAGCTCCTGAAAATCTACGAGGATCTTGTGTTTACAAAGCTGTGGAAGAACGACCAGGAGGGTCCTAAGGATTTCACAGACTGCTTCCACAGACTAAAAGACGAAGTTGGACACTGTGTGAGTACCTGTTCTCTCCTGCATGCTACAGTGGAATGCACACTGTAAAAATAATAGTTATATGTGGTCAGTGAATCGTTAGCCGTGTAACATTTGCACAAAATAATTGAGTAATTGACTGCACTGGGTAATTTTAGTTAAAATCCACGCTTTTACCTAATTAGCAGTAAAAATCCATAACATTTTACTAAGCACTGTGCACATTATGTATTAGAAATAAGTGCATACAATCTACCACATATCAAAGTTTTGACTATAATATTTTGATTGCCTCCTTGCATAATGTTTTTGCAATGTGAGCTTGTTTTATTTACATACAGTATGTTGTCGTTCCCCATGGATACCTGAGCTGTACTTTATGTACTGGCTGACAGCCTGGTTTTATTGTTGGTGGCTGTAAGAGCAAGTCACCAATTTTTTTTTTTGCTCTTAAATGTGACTTCATACGGTCTGAGAACTACAACATGATAAATATTCATCAATCATATTGTTTAATTAATAATAAATAAAATATAGATTAAGAATACTCACTTTGTCCAGTAATTGGTGTGTAATTTAAAGAATGTAAGGTATTTTTGACTGTCTTAGCAGTCCAATTCATGGAATTTCAGGTAAAAATGGTTTAGGTAAAATTAAGGGTAAAAATTTAGGTAAAAATGAAGTGAACTCTACAAAAGAAATATACAAATGGATCTAATTCTGTGAAAATGACCACAATAATCCAGTAAATTAATGCAAATGATTAACAGATACACTCATATATCTCATTCAAATCATTTATATGGTCAATGTAAAAATATAAGACAGGCATACAAGGTTCTAATGTGATACACAGAGCTTGGCTTTATTATTTATTATTATTATTATTATTATTATTATTATTATTATTATTATTATTATTATTATTATTATGCGTGTATTATTATTACTAATATTGGCTTATTTTCTGACTCATTAGAAGAGCAGCGGCAATGCAACAATTGATGGAAACATGTACAAGATGATCGCAAGTATGGAGAAATCTTTTAAAAAGGTAAGCAAAGTTTTTATAGCATTCAGTGTCATTGCCTTAATATATTTAAATTCCAGTCTTTCAAGTGGTGTATAGATGTATAGATCCATATGAAGAACAACAACAATTAATTTACATTGATCATGTAAGTAATATCTGGAGGACCGATTTCCTGTAGTTAATGCACTGGACACAGGAAGTTACTTTTTGAGTTCTGCTGGTTTATTTGGGGTTTTTTTTAGACTATTTTTAAACTTTTTTTAGTGCATTCATACATACATTAGTGTTTCCAGACTTTTATGAGACACGATGTTTGTTTTTTTTTTGCTTCTCGTGTGTTCTGAAAATCTGTTTAGTCATGATGACCCCAGCCCGGGAGCCTGGGAGGCTAACAGCAAAACTCATAATCTTCTCACACTTGTCTAACACCACATACAAATACAGTTTACTAGAGTAAATTCAAACACAGAAACGTTAAAAGGTTTAATGGCTCTAAACTGTTGCAACTGTCTAACTGCCTGCTTCCCAAGAGAAGGGAGATTATATAGGTTTCAATTCCATTCACATTACAGCCTTCTGATTTTTAAGGCCCTTTCACACTTAGTATAAATGTTTGAGTTATAAAATAGATATGACTTTTAACAAAGTTTTTAACTTCACATATTCGTGGCTTCGTGTTTTTTTTTGCCTTCTGTGCCCTAAAAATTTGGAACTTGGCTTAACGCTCAATATCTCTCACTAATGCAATCCAATCCAGTCTTTCAGTTTCTACTTGTTGTGATTTTTGCTGCTCCTTTTTTTCATTCTCTTTAATTTCCACCCTGCACTCAAGTGCTCAGTAGCGATGAAAGATCTAGCTAGCTGTATTTGTTTTTAAAATATAATGTAAAATATAAAGCTTAAAAAGATAAAAAAAACAAACAAACACGATATATGTATATATAGGGCCTATAAATGGTCAGTCACCCAGGCGTCTGTTTTTAGTGCTATATTTATTATAAATAATGCTATGGCTTGATAATCACAATATAGCAAAATAACAAATCAAACTGTGTTTTAAAAAAAGGTTGCACATGTCACATGTGAGCTCCTCCACTTGTCCGTATTTGACTTGCAGTGCTGCGTGTAGCTGTTCTTAATAAACATTGTTCTTAATAATAGGTCTATGCTTCTTCAGTGTTGCAATGTTATTTAACATCATTCTGAACAAATCTTGCTCATTTAAACAGCATGAAAATGTTTTTAAAAAAATCAGTTTTAATGCTCTGTCTGGTTAAAACTGGGCTCGGGCTCAAAATGACAGTGTATGGGGCGGGTCGGTCTCAGGCCGGGCTGGTTTAGATTTTTTGGGCCTGATCTAAGCTCTATCATAAATCCCATCAGCCCAATACGGTCTGAGAATAGAATCACCTCCAACCACCTGATTGGGGGAATCCTAAACTACAGATAGGATTGGAAGAGAGAATGCTTTTGATGCTCAACCTAAACTGAATTGTGGATGTTGACCAAAATACAATTTTGAAATAAAAAAACTTTTAAGTAAACTACACCTAGTCACTTTATATGACTCGTATATGGGTGGTATCCTGATTAGATTGTAGCCTTTATTGCATTTACACCTGGTTATCATGCATTCACCGTTAGTATCAGTCTAAAATCGGATTGCGGTGTAGTATTGAATATGAAGATTCACTCATTGTGCAGCAAATATTACTGTTGTTTCAGCTGTACAGGGAGGAGTTTCCATTTTAAATATGTGTTGATGAGAGATGTGTCTCATACGTTGCTCAGACCACTTTATGGCGTGATTTATGTGATTTTAAATGCGCTTTTATAATTGCATTTTAATGTGGATTGGCTTTATCCAGCTATAATCCTAATAGTCAAGATGCATAAAGTGATTGGGTGTAAATGGGATAAATAATAACTCAAAAACACTCTTACATTATTTTAAACAGACTGATTTAACTCACAAATTCTTGTGTTCTTGTGTTTCTGTCGTTGGCAGCTGGGTTCAGAGGAGCTGTTGTATGCTGTGGCAGATTTCCAGACAGTTCTGAACTGGATCAGCATCGACAGTGACCCAAAACTCTCTGTGAACAAATGCCAGAAGTAGTATCTAAAAAACACAAATGGACACACACACACGCACACACACACGTACACGTACACACACACAACACTTATATTGTGCCTAGTAATCACTCCATGTATTTACTGTATTTTGAAATATGAGTAAATAAGCATAGTGAATATTTCTGGAGCTCCGATTAGAACAAAATACCTCTGTATTCTACACCTCTACTATCCACATACAATCCATTGGCTGGGATTTCATGAAGTCAGCCCGGCCTACTCGATAACACCATCAACACAATCCAATAAGACCCAGAAGAAGAGAAGACGAGTGCACTGGATGAAGCTTCTCACAGACAAACTGGATGGCATCATTGGAATGACATCACCTGCACCTGCAACACGAGACAAGCTGTGGTGAAACCCGACACGACCTCAGCAAGCTTTTCACTTCAGTACCTTTATGCACCTCTTCAGTGGGTCAGACTAGATGTAGCAATTGTTACCTCTCCAGTATTGCCTTAACAGTGTTAGAGATTTATGTTGTTATGTTGTATTTAGTATTTATTTGCTCATGGTTTGACAATATTCCACAATTCAAGGATCTATCAGTATGTATTTTATGCATATTTATTTATATTTAAGTTATTCCAAAGTTTCTTTACATAATTTATTACATTACAAACTTTTATCATTATTTCTTTACATTGTAGCAAGTAACACAACAACTGAGAACTGTCAGATTGACTGAATGGTACATCTTGTCATGTTAGAACATTTTTGAGATGTAATTTTAAATACTTTTGGATACCTCTGGTACTGTACTGTAGAAACAGCAGCTTTTGTTTAAAAATATAAAATAAAAAATACCAATACAAAAATACAAAATATTTATTGTATTCTTTCCCAATCTCTGCATCTGACCAAAAGAGTGAGGTGAGATCAGTCTCAGCAGTGACACAACACGTAATTAGAGAACTCAGCAACAAGGGATGACACATGCTATTAGGAGGAGCGTGCAGCCTCAACACGTGGATTGTGGTATCTCATTCTGTGGCTGGTGACATTATTTGTCATTACTGATGTTATCATGTCAAAAAAGCCACAAGTTAAATATGTACATAAACTCTTAACATTTAAACTTTTCCCATTGCCTAAATTTATTAATAAATACAAAATGCAGCACTAATCAAATCAAAATTAATCAAATCAATCAGATTTACTGTTACATCACATATCTGCAGGTGTAGAGATGAGATGCATGATCCCACTTAGTATGCAGGAAGAACATTTCCAAAATATCCACTTACGCTATATACATTAACTTACACTGTAAACATATAATATTGCACTGTTGCATGTACAGGTATAATACATTGCCTGGTCAAAAAGGTCATTACCTGGATTTAACTAAGCAAACAGAGGGCCTTCCATTGTTTAGTTATAGCTGACAACAAGTAGTTTAACCCTAACTGATGCATTGAGTAGTTTCTCAGTTTTTAGAAATCCATGTCAAAACCATGGTAGTGGAAAATATATTAATTAGAAGGGTTTCAGCAGGGTCAAATTATTGGCAAGCAAGCAACGAAAATATATAAGGAGAATCTGAAACTACCAAAATCAGGTTGAGAACAGTCCAGTGCATTATTAAAAGTGAAACAACAGCGGGGAAACATCTTCTTTAAGGAAGGTACCTGAAGAGAAAAAAATCCTGAACTTCGAAATTCAATTACAGAAATGCAATGCTAGAACTCAAGAATATGTATAATAGTGAAAGTAAGAGCATTTCCACTCCTTGAGAAAGTAATTGGGACAAAACAACTGTGCAAAAAAAAAACACTTATCAGTGAGTCTAACCATCAAAAACAGCTTTAATTTGCTCTGGAGTATAAAGAAAAAGATTATGTGGTCTGATGAGTCCAGATTTACCCTGTTCCAGAGTGATGGAGCATCAAGGTAAGAAGAGAGGTGGCTAAAGTGATGCACCTATCATACATAGTGGGGTAATTGGGGTAACTGCAGTTGGTCAGGTCTATGTCACTATGGGCCCTATCGTACACCCTGTACAGTCTATTTTCACACCTTTGTGCCAGTTTAATCCTCTGCTGAGATGTGCAGAGCGCCACACTGTTAAGATATCAATGCGCCAAAGTCTGAGCACACCTGCCTCCTAAAGGTAATGATAACTGGCAGATTAATTAAATGGTTTATTTTACGTAACGTTTAAAACACACCCATGATTACTTAAGATTATTAGTTCATGGCTTTTGCACATTTCAAGCCATGCAAATACACACAGACACTCCCTAAATCCAGCTGTGTGATGCGCAATTAACTGGTGCAATACAGATTGCAAAAAATAGGGCTCTATGTACCTATGCATTTGATGATCTAGAGGTGCAGTTATTTTAATCAGGTCCTGATGTCTTTGGTCTGTTTCAAAGATACATTATAATTTTTTTTATTATTTTAATTGCCTTAATATCATAAAATGCAACTTATGGGTTAAAATTAAAAGGCTGAAAGAGTTTTGTACATAATGGAGTGGAGAATATGAGCTTGATGTACTGCGTGGGCATTCTTACTGAGATGTAGGACAGAGTGGTTTCAGGTCAGCATGTGGGCCACCCAAAAACACCATTGCATATTCAACCTACATTTAATCATTCACATTAAATGTATAATTAAAAGTGTTCTGTTTAACTTTTGTAAACCCTTAAAAATGTATTAGAAACTTAGAAATTGTTATATTATTTTAAGTTCAATCATGCTAGAAACAGGCATTTAAATTAGAATAGAATAAAATATACAGCTCTCCAAAAAATTAGGAGACCACTTTCGTTCAGAATCCATTTCAGAATCAGTTTCTCTGATTTTGCTATTTAAAGATATATGTTTGAGTAAAATGAACATTGTTTTTTATTCTATAAACTACAGACAGCATTTCTCCATTTAGCTGGGAGCGTTATGTGAGAAACGTTCTAATAACATTGTAATGCAAACTGTTATCTTGTCACACGTTTTTAGAGCGTTTCTGGAACAGTATTTCTATAACGCTACAGGCTAACGTTCCTGGAACCTTTTAAAAAACATTGCTAACACCTAAACAACCAAATGACACAGCTTAATAGCCAACTTCGAAACCATACCACTGCCTAGCAACCACTACCTTCAATGTTGGGAACCTCTACGGTTTCACATTCAACATTTCCTTCATTTTTTTGTTGTAACTGTTGTTGTTCAATGTGTTAAAAAAATGAAGTTAGTACTGTATTTTTGCAATATAAGGTGCACCAGATTATAAGGCGCACAATTAATATCTGATCAATAACTATCAATGTTCTGGTCTATTTTCATACACAAGTCGCACTGGATTATAAAGTGCATTATTTTTAAACTGAAACGAGCACTGCACTGCAAAAAACTAAATCTTAGCAAGTGACATTTTCTAAATTTAAGGCAATCAATCTTATTTTCATCTCTGATAAGTATTACTAAGCATTGTAAGTGTTAGATTATTTTGCTTATTTTAAGGATAATTATCTTAATCATTCTTACTTTTGTACCTTATTTTAAGTAATTTGAACTCAAAATAAGCACAATCAAGCAGCAATCAAGTTATTCTGATTCTTGTGTCCAAAAACAGTGACTTTTTTGCTTGATGTTACTTCACTCATTTTGAGACTTTGCCATTGTTTTTTGTAAGAAATCTTACTAAGAAAATTTAGCTTACCCCATTGACAGATTTTTTTTGCTTAATATACATATATTTGTCTTAATTTGCATATATTTTGTCTAGTTTTTGCAAATGGATTTTTTGCAGTGTGGTTGTTAATCTACACAGATTCTTCTCCTGAAAACTGTTTTTTGTGTGTGTGTGTGTGTGTGTGAGTAAAGCGCTTCTGTTTATTTACAGTAAGCTTAGATTCCCAAATTTCTACTTAAACTATCCATACAGCGAACCCTGAGTGCTTTGTTAAGCCAGAGCAATATTAGCTCTTAGTGCATCCCACGT
The DNA here is from genome assembly GCF_023375975.1 of Astyanax mexicanus. NCBI lineage: Eukaryota > Metazoa > Chordata > Actinopteri > Characiformes > Acestrorhamphidae > Astyanax > Astyanax mexicanus. Next base: position 11,776,132 of record NC_064409.1, on the reverse strand, counting down.
AGCTTGTTTTAACACGGTAAACGGGAAGACCAGTCCGAAAGAGCTAACTAGCACTTAGCAGCTAATGCTAATGCTGCTCCGGGGTTAGCTGCAGGCTACAGGCCGATAATACTCACCTCTGAACGGCAAAAGAGCTAGCGCTTAGCGCGGTTAGCAGCTAATGCTAATACTGCTGCAGTCTCGAGCCTCGGTGCTGGAGAACTAAACAATAAAACTAAACTATAACACTGAACTTCAGCAGAGTGGCTTTCCTGCTTCTTACAACCTGACTGGTAAAAATCATACATAAGGAGCATTGACGATTTTTGGGAAAATTAAAGGATTTTAAGTGCACCTAATAGTGTGAAAAATGGATGCAGGGAGACCAGAGATTTTCAGTTAAGAATCAGAATTCAGATTCTTTGAATCTTTTGATGGTATATTGTACTGTAAGTGGTAGGATATCCAAATCTTCACAAAGTTACATTAGTAAAACTTTTTTCTGTTTTTTTTTTTTTTTTGTGAAATGGTATGTGTTCCGTGTTCTATTTTGAATAAAATTTGACATTTCCAAACCAACGCACTCTGTTTTTATTTACATTTATTTACATTTTAGACAGTATCACAACTTTTTTGAACTGGGGTTGTACTTACATCACTTCACCAAAATATCACAAGCTCAAACGCTAAGGTAAATGACCATATAAGATAAAATTAAGTCATAGGTTTATAAAATCAAGGCAAAATCCTAAGAATGCTGTGTGAGATCGGGCACAGCAGACGTTCCTGAAAGTCACTGAACTCTGAAGCATGACCACAAATTTCTCTATACTAGGCAGCTGTGCAAAGCTGTGCAGCGAAAGGGTAAAAGCAAATGCACATACTGTACATACGCATAAGCATGAATGCACATGCATACACACAGTTTCTATTATGTTTTTCAAGATTATAAATATAGTTTTGGGCCTTGCTAAAGTTTAGTATTCTTATTTTATCAAAGAGCATGCACAAATGACAATAATCTCCCGGGAAAAAAAATACTTAAACAACAATATGCTAACTTACAGCACTCACAATTTTTCCACAATCTACAGCAACCGATCCAAATGCATATAAAACTGCCAGCAATCATTTTCTCAATCATTTAGTCAACCCTGATTGATTTAAAAGTATGGCAGGAATGTTAGAATTAGAATTTAATCATAGAAATGATACATAGAAATAAAATTTGGAAACAAAAAAATATATAGACACAGAAAGAGTCAGACTACATTAATGCAAACATGACTGATATTGTAAAATGCATTTTTGGGCCAGACAATTATATGATGCATTATGTGATAAATAGCACAACATATTTAAAGTCAAAATATTTAATATGTGCTCTATAACTTAATTAAACATTGAGTTGTATTAGTTCAGGTCAATGAGGCTTTCACCACTTAAACAGCAAATAGAAGAAGAATAGAACTTGTAATCGTCACTTTATTTTAAGCTTTAAGCTGACCAAAGATCTACCACATTTTTGGTGATAAAATAAGCCTCATTAGGTCTTATTATAGATTTATAATTAGCTTTAACAGAACAGTTATTTCTGACCAGGAACACAACATGAAATCAACAGATCACAGGGGTTTGAGTCGTTACTGAGTATTTATTTTGTTGTATTGGCCCCCTCTGGTGGATAAAAGCTGCATTGATTTTAATCATGTTTTGATATATATATATATATATATATATATATATATATATATATATATATATATATATATATATATATATATAATTATGATATATACTATGCATATTATAATTTATATCATACAATTTTTTTTCATTATTATTTTTATACACTATAGAGCTTAGAACACATATCAGATGGGATATTATACAATTTCTTGAAAAATATTATTTACTTTAATATAGAACTTACTAGCAACAACTCTTGGGAGAAGGCCATGTCTACTGTTATCTCCTCTTCTTTTAAAAGCAGTTTGTAAATATCTGGAAAATCTGGAGGTAGTTGCTGGATTTTTTTTGGGAGAAATGTTGCTTAATGATGCTGCTTCTTAATGTGCAAAATTATTTATTTTGGTTAAAGTCTGGACTGCAGAAAGGCAAGAGATTTCCCGTTAAGAATCGTGCATCAGTGCCACCTGAGGGCCTGAAAATTACCAGCATCCAGTACAGATGGTCTTGTCCTTTAGGCTTCGTTCACACAGCAGGTAAAACTGGCCCAAATCTGACTCTCTGCCCGCATTTGGTATTTTGTTCAGGCCATTCACCCAGTGTTTTTAATGTGACCCATATCTTAGTTCTGTCTGAATGGGTGGAAGATGAAAACAGAGCAATGCTTCACATTAAGTTTCACTTTAATCCTAAGAAGAGCTAAGAATGAGTTCAAACTGCAGCTGAATTATTCATCAAGAATTCACTCTAGTTTGCTGAAAAAGATTATTCAGCCACGGTCAGGTTTAAAGTTATTTATTTTTGTTTAATTGACGCTGCACCCGTGATCTGTAGCTGCATTTGGACAATTCATTAGGAACACCATGAAGTCCTCAGATCACTCCTGCTGTTAATGTTCCTGTTAACTCATGGGCACTTTCCTTACTGCTTGTAATTGTTTTAAGGTTTATTTGATGTAAAAGTCGCTCAAATTCTGATTTGGCAGTTTTGACAGAGTTGCGTTGCTGCAAATCAGATATGCATCATAATTTCTAAACCAATTCTGAAGATCCCCATATTAAATTTTAACTGCTAGACAAGTGTCACACATCACATTTGACATATAAACGATCGGATTTGGGCCACATTTACCTGCTGTGTGGTCGGAGAACATTTGCAAGGACTTCTGTATAGTGGGATAATCAAAACATTTTTCTAAAAAAATAAGTTATTTTTCTTTGTGAAATGGTAAAATGTCTAATTTTCAACACCTGATATGTGTTTTATGTTCTATTGTCAATGGAATTTGGAATTAGGACATTTTCAAAGCCATGCAGTTTCACTTTACATTTATTCATACAGTGTCACAGCTTTTATTTTTGGAACTGGGGATGTACTTAAATCATTTCACCAAAATAAAACTTGCAGTAATGAGAGCAGTAAGATAAACAGAGCCATCACAAGCTCAAATTTATACTCAGTTACTCATGCTTATTAAAATTTCTACGAAGGCTGTGTGAGATCGGGCACAGCAGATGTTCCTGAAAGTCACTGAACTCTGAAACATGACCACAGATATCTCTATACTTGGCAGCCGCAGAACTGGTGTGCAGCGAAAGGGTGAAAGCAAATGCACATACATATGCATAAGCATAAATGCACATGCATACACACAGTGGGGCTGTGGGCAAAAAACAGACCACATACCAAGTATCAAGTAGTGCTTTGGAAACAGGTAAGCATAAACACTTTATTTACACCTACTGGTGACAGATTCTAGGAAAAGCATCTGAAGTGCCACAGTAAGCTAAAGTGCCACAGTAAGCCACAATGAGAGTCTATAGCAGTTTTATGCACCATGGCATAGATCTGATAAGTGTCTGGAACTGTGCAGGAGGGATAAACATAGTACATAAAGATATGACCTTGACTGATGTCTGCAAGTGTTTAACTGGCTACCGTTTTAATGATGATATTTTTGATTATTATACTCATCCCGCTAAACTTGATTAATTTTATTTAATTAATTTAATTATTACAGACATGAAAGCATTTAAGGAACACATGTGGAATACATAGTAAACACCTCCAGATACTCCTTCAAGAAGCTGAGAAAACTATTCCAGGTGACTGTACCTCATGAAAACACTGAAAAAATACCAAGATACCAGGAGTGTGCAGATCTGTCCTCAAAGATAAAGTGTGTCACATTCTCGTCTTATTCTGTGTTTTTCCTGCCCTCCTATTTGTTTATTTACCTTCTCCTCCACGCCTGTGTTTTTTTTCCCCACGCGCTACCCTGAACATGGCCCTGTGTGTTCCTCCGCTTCTCCGCCCCAGCCCTGTGTTCTCTTTGTGACTATATGTAGCTCCGCCCCCTCGTTACTTGTTCCCTGGTGTTTCCTGTCTCCTTCCGTGTATATATAACCCTTTGACTTGCATTTGCATCTGCTCTCAGCATCCTCTCCCTGCACACCCTAACAATGTGGTTACTTAAATTTATTAATCTTAAATACTCTGGTTTGTTTAGCATGTGTTTTTGTATAGCTTTAATATTATCAATATTAAATTAACAATGAAAAAATCATATAAAGATGAAAAAAACCCCGCATTGTTTGAAAAGAGGTGTGTCCAAACATTTGAGTGGTATTGTAAGAAATATAGGTACAGAACATATAAAAAAAATTGTAAACTATGACAAACAAGAAAGAAGCGTGAATAAACAAATGAATAACTAATTAAACAAAATTGAAGAAATAATCATTAATAATAATAAAAATAATAAAAATAAACTACAGTTAAGTAATACATTGATAATACTTCTCATAAAATATCAGTAATTTAATGAAATCTCTGTTTACACCTGGTCACTTCATGCGCATTGAAAAAAAAAAAAAAACATAAAAATTTTAATGCAAACACACTAAAGTTATTTAAAACTTTTAATAAAATCTGATTCCAAATCTGAGCAACTTCAGGAGGTGGTCTGAGGCATGTTTGAGTCACATGTTGAAGCAGTATAAACCTGTTCAACAACTGAAACTCCTCCCAGTAAAATGGAAAACATTAGTAATGGTTGTTATGCAATAAGCAAATTTGCATATTCTGTCCCACACAGCAATTAGATTTCAGTCTGACTAACCAGAGAAGCATTTGACTGGCAACTGTAAATGTATGTATACAATCTTATACTGGTGTGTAAATAATTAAGGAGCCCTAGAATTAAATTCTTTGGCAAAACATAATGCTGGTGAGTAATAATTGATACATAAAATGCCTTAATTTGTATGCTATGTTTCTTTTAACAGAGAAAAGAAGAACAACAAAAAGTACAGAAAAATACATTAAATAATGGTTATAAATTTATTTCTATTTGATTAAGCAAAATAAGTATTAGATCCCCTACAACCAGCTCGAATTCTAACCCCCACCGGCCGGTTATGTGCCCATGAAGCACAACAATAAGTCCAGTTCCTTTAAGAAAAAATAAATAATCTCTGGTTTTGTGTATAAAAGACAGCTGTCACAGAATCAGTCTTTTCTATTCAAGCCTAATAGACCACTGGAAAAATACTACTGTTGTTGCGATAACAGAAAAAAAAAAAAAAAAAAAACAATCCTTACAGCATGATGCTGTCAACACCATATTTCATATGGTATGTTCAGAGTGGTGAGCAATGTTAGCAGGCATTATCCCACCTGAGCTGTGAATCTCTGCAGCTCCTCCAGAGTGACTGTGGGCTTCTTGACTGGTTCTCCAAGTAGTGCTCTCCTTGCCTGGGCTGTCAGATTAGGTGGACGCTCACATTTTGGCTGGTTAGTAGCTGTGCTAAGCAACTTTATCCCTGACCTATGAGGTCCAAGAGTTTCTTGGGTGTAATGATATTGATCACATCTGTTTGACTTGAGTTTTGGATCTTCGACGAAGTAGAAAAGTTCTGAGTGGTTTTTTAATAGGATTAAAGTTGATGAGAGTGAAATCAGTAAACTGCTTGTGCATTAGATTGATACAAAAGGAAAAACACAAGAAAATGCACATTCTTAGTTGTGTGGTGTAAAAAACATCAGCACTGTTCTGCAGAGATGTGGAATAAATGATAGTCAGATGAGTCATCTTTCAGTTTTTTCTGGTAAATGGTTGAGTACATGTCGCATTACTTGGCTTATATGGTGTGATGTGGGCGGAAATTTGCTGGTATTGTTGGTCCCTTTGTCCATTTGTCCCTTTAAAAAAAAAAGGTTAGTTAGAGGTATGGCAGAGTCTGACAAATGCTTTGGAATAATGATGGAACTTTCATTTACTCATCATTGATATACACACACTTTATTTAATATTATTATGTAGACTTTTTATCTTGTGCATATCTCTAAATTTCACACTGATTGCTTTATAAAATGGTCTATATAAAATCTGAGGTATTAAGTAAATAAGTACAAATACTTTGTTTTCCTATTGAAGTGGAAATGTTGGTAATTATTTTTCAGCCAACTTTTTACTTCTACTTCTCAAAACTACATATATAAATATCTTCATCCAAATATCTTCAAATTTGAATGTGATTGAATGAGAAGTAAAACATATACCAATATACTTTAGATACTATTAAAACCATTACTTTTATATTTTTACTTGAGTAAAAAGCTTGAGTTGATACTCAACACTAGTATCTATATTTTTACCTGAGTAATGAAAGTAAATTCTTTGGACACTTTTGTTTAATATCATTTTTACATATTTGCAGTGTGAAAAATGATTTTCTTGTCTTACTTTCTTTTTATGAAAGACTGACTTGTTAATAACAAATACCAGCTAAAAGTGACCTCCTGGGGATTTCCACAGTACTGGGGTTAAAGACCTGTATTCAGTTTGTCATTTTTGTTAGAAAAGAAAACACAAGAATTAATATAATTTTCGATTGATTTTGAAAGCAAGTCTTTTCAAATAAAATCACAAAATATCAACAATAATAGTATGTTTTTTATTATTTTATTATAATTTGTTTCCAGGCAAATGGTGACCCATTTGACCTTGAACTCATGACCTTTAGGCCAGCAACTTTGAAACTCCAGCTCTAATCATTTAAACCAACATACGCCAACATATGATGATGACTTATTTTCCACTACAGTCTAGAAAATTGCCAAAGTGATGCCAGTTGAATCCCCCTCCTCCTCACTGGAGCATAAAACCCGTGAGAGTGACGTATCTGAGCTACGCTGTATACAGAGATGCCACGCTGCATGCCGAGAGGCCCGACCACAGCCAGCATGCTGGAAACTCAGCATTACACTTACGCAGGTGGAGCAGCCCCACAGGAAACCCTCATCTCACTCACTCGTGAGTCAGCGTACAGGACTACACCTGAAACACACTGCGTTCCACAGGGGGATCACTGGAGAGAGGGGGAGACTGAGTGGATTCTCCATTATTAGCTAATCAATTATTGTATTTAGTAATGGTTACATTGAAATAGTATTTTTTTTCTATTACAAAAATGATCAGAATCAAAAATGACAAGAAGAAATATTAAGGTATCCATCAGTTTTAGTGTCCATTGACCAGTTAGGCCCCAGAATAATGATTAGTAGAGGCACTCTACTGGCTATGATGTGCAAATTCATGAAAATCATAAAATTTAGACCAAAGTAGAGCGTGTTATATTGTGCTATATCTGCAGTATTTTCAATATATGCAGTAAAATACTAAAAACTGTATATTTGCACCTTCTGTATGTACAAAATAGTGGTGTCAATTGATTAAAACATTTAATCACTAATCACAGCAATACTCGGTGATTAACTGTGATTAATCGTACTTGTTCCTAAGACGCAACTTTTTAGAGTGGATATGTAAGAACCAGATAAGGGTATTTTAGTTGAAGAATAATTTAGTTAAAAATGTTAAAATATATACAAAATAATTTAATATATATTTTTGTACTTTTTTGTAAATATCTCCACTTGGTTGTATTTGCTGAATATAAAAATCTCAGGAAGTGTTGGGTATTGCACATTTGCTCACAATGGTTGGATGACCATTTAAATTTGTAACGGCCAGTATTCTGTAATGTGAACACTGTCCTTTTAAGAGACTGTTACACTAAGTGCACGGGGCACTTGTGTGTGTAGCAGCAGCAAGAAAGTGAATATATTGCGAAGATTATGTGTTCCAGCGCGTATATCTGTGCAGTGAAAATTTGCAACAGTAAACGTTGAATATTTGCAGCTGCGCTTTTAAACAGAGTATTTTCAATGTGACATGCAGCACAGATGTCTGCATAGTAAAGGGAGTCGCTGTGTGTGTGTGTGTGTGTGTGTAACCAGAGTCACCAGAGTCACGATAACCTCAGCTTGCTTTAGCACAACATTAAGGCCCTATCAGGATATGCAGTGAACCCTGGGCAACAAACGGACTTGCAAACTGTGTGTAAACAGTATGCAACAGGGTCGAAACTGGTAGTCTGTGTGTTCATGTGTTGGGTGGGGCTGTAACGGATTACTGCAGAAGTCAGGGTCAATTTTTTTTTCCCTTTTTCAGGTTGTAGGCATTTTGTTAAGGTAGAGGAATAGCTACCAGTGTTAACCCAGTGTTATGGACAATAATCAACCAGCAGAGGTCAACCTACTGTTCATACATTACTGTCTGAGAACACTAAAAGGAGCATTCTGAACTTTAACATTCTGAAGTAAAAAACGTTTTTAAAAGTTTGAAAAAGTTTAGTTCTTTTTAAAGAGTATCTAATCTTATTCAGAATTGGAATTTTAGATTATTTCTGTTCTGTTCTCAGGAAGAAATCTGAATATGCTGATTTGCAGAAATAACCCTTCTGTACTGCGACTGTCTCTAGTTCTTGATTTATCTTAAAGGGAAATTCCTGTACTTTTATTTCCTTATCTTATATATGAAGTACAATGATGATGATAAAATTGAGGCAAATAAAAAAAATCCTGAATTGTACAGAATTCTTCCCTGAAATGCACTTCATTTGTTTGAAAATACGGTTAAGGACAATACCTAATAAAGCAGAGGTATCAAGTACTATATTCATAAACATTTTTGTAATAATGGTATGCATTAAACTCTGGAAAACATCTGTAAGCCTTTTATCACCACTGGAAACATTTCAATCTTCTTAATTTTTCCAGAATGTAAAACGTAACAGATAACTCAGATAACGATTTTACATCTAAACCATTTAATCATGATAAGAATTCCAAACAATGAGACAGAGACTGTTAGCTTTTAGCTAAGGTCCAGCTCCAAATTAACCTGTTTTAACTTTACACCAAATAACTTGACATAATTTAAACTTAGCTAATATTTTCAGTTCTTCCAAAGTCCACGTTGAGACTCACTTGTGCTTTTACACAAGCGCCCTCATCCTATGCACTTACTAAAATGCCCTTGACTTTAATTGAAGATGACAGTAACAATAAATAGAGACTATAGTAATTTTACTCTCTACAACTTAAGGCATAGACATAAAGTCTCCCTATAACCAAGAAATATAAGACAGAAATAACGAATATATTTAACAAGATCAGAATGTGTGGTCTCAGTTGAACCCTTAGTAATATCCCTATTTCACATAGACAACTAAATAAGGGGTCACAAAATGTGTTGTTGTGCTTCAGTTTTTTTGTGTGTTTTTGGATAAGCTGATCCAGCTGATAGTATAAATCTCAGTTATTAACTACATATTAACTATGTAATTCATTAGTAACTACTGTGTGTAGTAACTCTTGGCATTAAACCCCAAACAATGTGTACTACACATGAACCTGTGCTTCTGTTAATATCATAGTGATAAGACTGTGCAGGAATACAACTGTGCTTTCAATTGCCTCTTATCAGAAGATCACATGTGACTCATATGCAGAATTACGAAGCTATGAAAAAGGATTTGAAAGAAGATGATTTAATCTCGCTTTAGTGCCTGATTATCTGCTATGCAGACAAGGCATGTTTATTTAGAAGGCTGAACTTTTTATGCCTGCAACATATTCCCAAAAAATGGGGGCATTAAAGCATTTACCACTTTGTAATGTTGTCGTTCCTTATCACAATATTTACTAGACATCATTTTGAAACGTATAAAACAAAGTGATGAAGATGTGTAACACTATGTTAGAATGATTATCACTCCCGTTCCCATACAATCTTCTTCTGCAGTCATATGTTTGTAATGTGTGCAGCATGTGGTTTTGCATCGTCTTGTTGATATCTGTATGCGTAATCCTTCTGAAAAATGTGGTCCTGTAGCATTTATATCTCAAGGTACTTCTCTGCATTAATGCTGTGAATACACAAAAAGAACATAATGTTTTTCACAAGTTCAGTTTTGATAAGATGTGATAAAAGTTCACTATATATACAGTATATCATGCATTGCTTGTCTCATACAGCAGTGATCTCATAATGTTCAACAGAGGCTAATGAGTGTACAGAGAATTTCTAGGTATGTCAAACCACTGGGGCAACTGTGCATTACTGAGGGGAATTCAGAGTGTAAACATTCCCACCCAGTGTGGTTAGTTTTTTTTTTTTTTTTAAACCAAAGCTGTTTTCTGATTCTTGGTTAATTTTTTAAGCATCTTTCTGTTATTTTCTATAAAAATAAAATATTAACTGGGTATTAAGAAAATGGCTGAACAGATTAGTACTAAAATATTAATACTTCTGATTCTGGTTCAAACATGTAAACATGACATCAATGAACAATTTGAATAGTTTTTATGCTAAAAAATGTATATGATCCTTCTGTGTGTCCTTCAGTCTTCAGAAACCCTATTATCACTCCTTTCTTCAATAGTCAGCAGATCTCTGTTGCTGAACAGTTTGTGTTGGTCAACTAGTGCCAACAAGGCACTGCCCAAAGGATGCTCTCCAAAGAATGCTGCACAAAGCACACTGTCCACAGGATGATGCCTAATGGATGCTGCACACAGGACACTGCCACAGGTAGCTCCCAAAGACACTGCCCACAGGCACTGTTCACAGGATGCTGCCTACCGGATGCTGCCAAAAGGATACAGCCCACAAGTCACTGCCCACAGAACACTGTGCACCTACAGAATGCTGCCCACAGGATAATGCCCACAGGACAATGCCCACAGGGTGCTCCCAAAGGGCTGCACACAGGACGCTGAAAAAAAGACGCTGCCCACAATGTTCTCCTAAAGGACGCTTCCCACAGAACACTGCACACAGGAGACTGTACATAAGACACTGCCCACAGGATGCCACCCACAATGAGCTCCATAAGGACGATGCCCACAGGAGGATGCCCACAGGACTCTGGTCACTGGACAATGCACACATTACGCTGCAAAAAAGACACTGCCCACAAGATGCTGCCCACAGGGTGCTCCCAAAAAATGCTGTCCACAGGGTGCTCCCAAAAAATGCTGTCCACAGGGTGTTCCCAAAGAACACTGCCTGCAGGATGCTGCAAACAAGACCCACCCAAACAATAGCTGCTTTGTGTTGGTCCTATAATATACTGTATATAATAATAAATAATATATAATTAAATAATGAAACAAGTGGGAGATTTGTTTTTTTTTCCAAAAAAGGGTTTCTAAAAAGAACTGATCCTGCTTTTCTTTGGGTAACTGTCTCTTATGTCCAGGGAAGGAGTACTACATTTTAGAGCATCGCTGTGAGGATTTGATTGCATTCAGTGACAAGGCAGTTAGTGAGGTCAAGATGTTGGATGATCATCGGCACAGCCCCAAACTCCCAAAAGTATTGGATGAAGCACATACACTGAGAGAGGGGGGTATTTAACCCCTCTAGCCTGACCCTGGCATTTTAGATATGTTGCCTGTAGGTCCATGTTTACCAGATTCAGTCCACACACATAAGGACATGTAGTTTAAATATAGGTTCAAATATATGTATATATTGTTGGTGTCCACATTTTCTGGTTTAAAAGTACTTCTACTGGTACTAGGATATTAGCTTTAATTAGAGCTGTCAACGTTGATGTATTAACACATGCAATTAATTTCAGTAATGCATTTTTTTAAAGCAAATTAATTACGACACCAGTTTTGACACCAAATTTAATCTCATATATTAGTCAGATAATATACTGCTATGAACAAACTCTGTCTCTGCTGCTTCATGCTGTTTACACTGAGTGTCGTATGAGCTGAATTCACTGCTCAGACCTGCACTGCACATCCCATTAAAAACACTGTGTTTAAAAATGCAGCTTCACACTGCACAGATAAACATGCTGGAACACAGAAACTTCTCGCTATATTTACTTTCTTGCTCCTGTGCCAGACAGCTCTAACCAGTTAGAGGAGAGAATGTGCTCGTGTGGTTTATTGGGGTGCATTTTGGTGCGTTTAGGTTTGTGCCTGTGTGAAACCAAACCAAACAGAGAGAGAAACCAACTACAGGTGTGAAAATGCCCTTTTATACTCAGCAAATTAAGTTCTAATTCAGAAATCCTTACAACCAAGCTGAGATGTTTAAAATAAAGTAAAAAAAAAAATCCTCTCTCCAGTTGATCATGCATTCTTTATTACAGTCCCCCTGTTAGCTTTATCTCCCCTCAAACATACACGTATATACTAGTGAAATTCGTATGGATACCACTAGTATAAATATAATTGCATTTTTACATGCATTCTTTTATTTATATTTAAATATCCACTATGAAAACTTGTGGCTTAAGAAGAACTAGTGTGATTTATTACAGTTAATCACAGAACATTGTTGTGATTAATCGGATAAATTTTTTTTATCAACTGACAAAACTAACTTTAATTTTTTTTTAAGCAATATGGATACATAAATGACTACAACTCTAGTCCAGACCATCATTCATTCTGAGTAACGTCATGAATTCCAGTCCTTTGTGTCCTTGCTGCCCACTAATGTAAAGTTTCCACCTGTGAGTCTGTCACATAGATAGGTCAAATGTTTCCTCTACTACACTCTTCCGTTGGTCATTGTTAAATCATCACTCATTCTCTCTGTTCAACTGTCTCCCATCTTCTAACCGTCAATTTCTCACACTATCAAACAATGTTCAGATTCGAAGAACTGCTATTTACTTTTCACCACAAAACCCTATTGAGGGGAATTCTGAATTCACCTGAAAAACAATGTAGTCAGTGGCAACACAAAACACTGTTCAAGCTAAATTCAGTAAACACCTGAGATTAACCACAAGTGAAAGCATCAGTGCATTACAGTGTATAAGGTTGTGTACAATAAAACAATCATTCAAGAGAATTTGCATGGCTTGCATTAGGCATAGTGCCAATAGGTTTATGCATTTATAAGACATGTGTTCATAAACATTTGGACATACAGTGTAACTTATAACATCAGAGGACTAATACACCTGACCGGCCAACACACGCAATACACACACTACGCATGCTGCATAGGGCCCCAAAAAATTAATGATGCAAACACTCACAAAAATATGTGATCGTTTTTTCCCTACTATTCCATTCCACCTTAAAAAGTAAAGTTATAGAAAGATTCTGTTCCACCTGTTCTGCTGGAGCTATTTTCAAACAATCACTACTTCCACCTTAAATGCTGTCATTATATTTATACGTTTTCAAACTTAATACAGTAAATTTAAAAGGCATGAATGAAGATTTTTCTTTGACTTATTTTCTTATTTTTTTTGTGATGGCATTTAGTCAAATAATTTTGTTTGATTTGTTTTAAGTATAATATGTTTATTATTTTTTTGTTTGTATTATTTATAAGATTGTAATTTATTTTAATATAACTTTGTGATTATTATTATTGTTATTATATTATATATTATTTTTTCAAACATGAAATGAAACCCTAATCTGTAATTTTCTCCTTTTTTTCTCTGAAATTTTAAAGCTGTAAATCAACTAAAGACTCTTCTAGTGTATGGATATATATATATATATATATATATATATATATATATACATTTTAACTCCTATGTCAGCTGCAAAAAATGGTCAAATATTAGTTAACAGAGTTCATTTTGGAGGGTCCCTTATCAAATGTTATGTTCGGACATTAAATCCTACGATTTAAAGGAAAATCAATTATTTAACTATTTAAAATAATTATTTAACAATTATTTAAAATCAAATATTGAATAGAATAAAATGCAATGTGAATTATAATGGAGGAAGAGCTTGCAGCCTGAATGAGTTACACCTCGTTTTTTCATCATCTAATACTCATAAACTAGTCAGACGCTTTTGTATTAATATAATATTAGTGAAATCACTTGCAAGGTTTCATTTGCTTAATCTGTTAGATGCATGGTGCATGGAAAACATTAGGTGCAAGATTTGTGGCTATAGAGATAACATCGTAGAAAAATAAGCTGACTCATTTTTGGTTTGTCAGCCCTTTCTCAGAAATCCAACTGTTTTGAGGTCACGCCAAACGAGCGGTCTTCGGTGGTATTCTCCTCCCGAACTCCATTGGCCAGTCAGAGTTCTTTCTATGAATCCCGGTAAGGAAATTACCTGGCTTATTTGGCCTATGGGTGACAGCGTCTCACATTTAGGAGCAGCACATCTCTGATTTAAAGGAAACTTTCGTAGACGATGAGCCCACAGAAACCACGGAACCCAAACCCCATCCCCTAACGCCTCTCAGGGTGCACTATATATAAACCCCTTGACCCATTCTAGAGCTCATCACACTTGCTCACAGTTTCGTTGTACTCAGGTAAAGAGCACAGTGCTTCTCTATTAACTCTGCAGATTCCTGTACTGTGAGGAAAGGAAATGAGAGTGAGAATGGATTCTTGGTGCTCCCTTCATGTGGTGCTAATGTACGGACTTGTCGCCATTGAGTTGCTGAATGGAACCGCCGGGTTTTCGATACCTAGGCAGCATCTGAACGCAGACAAAGCTGTGAAGGCTGTGCAAAATCATTATGTAAGTGTTTCCTCCTGAATGATTTTTTAAAACTTTAAAACTACCCACACACTAAAGACTTTGGATGCCAGTTTTGAGACTGTATGAAAGCGTTGTAGACTGTATGGGGATGTTGAAGAATGTATGGAGATGTTGTAAACTGTTTAGAAAGAAACACTGGGCAAATTTGGCAAATAAGGCAGATGACATTCTCAAGGTTTTAGATACTCTTGTGATTCAGAGTCCAGAGGAAAGTAAACAGAATGGTAAACAGAAATGTAAACAGGGACAGTAAAGATGTTCTTGTCAAATCTGGCTGAGATTTTAAGTAAAGTTTTCAACAGTTAATATTTGTTTCTTCTTTCTGCAGAATTTGAACAGTAACAATTGGGTAGGAACTGCTGTGTTCACTCCATACCTGGGAAAAATAGAGGTAAGTGCGACCTACCATGCCTTGCATTTATGCAGTCTTAACAATAAAGGTGCTAACAAAGGATGATTTGAAAATTGCCATAGGACAACCTCTGCTGGTTCCATTAAAAACAATGATTGAAGAACCAAAGACTTGTGTATGTGTAAGGGGCCTGTAAAAAGGGAGAAGTGAAAAAACCTGGTTTCAAATGCAGTTCTTCATGAAGCCAGAAGTGTGTGTTTTTACTCTGGCATTGTTCAAAGAACCCTTTTTAGCACCTTTACTATTAAAACTCCAAGGAAGCTCATTGGCATCCCATTGACCATAACTATGTTTCTTTGTTTCAAGACCTGCACATGTGAGGGACTGATGTACGCGGCCATGTTGAAGACTTACGAGGAAATCTTTGCAGACATGATGAAGAAGTCCACTGAGGTCCAGAATGAACTGAAGGACCTGAAGAAAAATGTGACCCAGCTGATAATGAGAAATTACACAGAAGAGCAGAAAGTGTTGCACAAGCTCGAGGAGATTAGGCTCAAAGATGTAAGATTAAAATATGTGTTCTTATTTTAATGCATTTTTATTCAATTAAATATCATTGACTGTTATGGATGTAGCAATTAAGCAATGCTGATGAGGCAACCATGTGTGTTGAGTACAACTTCTAATGGTTTATTTTTATTTTTTTCTGTTTAGGTGAAAGACTTCACGATCCAGGGTGGAGCAGTGAACGACTTTCGCTCCGTATTCGATTTGGCCTCAAAAGGTGGACAAAACTAGAAATGTGTAGATACTGCCTGATTTGAAGAATGTTGAGCACAGACACAAGTCTGAATCTGTTTTATTTTTTTCTTAATGCAAATACTATTTTATTGCTTTTTGT
The DNA here is from genome assembly GCF_023375975.1 of Astyanax mexicanus. Taxonomy (NCBI): domain Eukaryota; kingdom Metazoa; phylum Chordata; class Actinopteri; order Characiformes; family Acestrorhamphidae; genus Astyanax; species Astyanax mexicanus. The sequence continues at coordinate 11,760,293 of NC_064409.1, read as the reverse complement.
TGTCTTATTTATCAAATGTCAATATTTAAATATTATTTAGACTATTTTATTTAGACGTAATTTATTTATTTATCACAAAATGTACTGAACATTAACATTGTGCAATTTACTTGAGTAACTTATTATATAGCTGGGGTTCGAGAACTGCAGGTGCTGAAACCCTACTGTGTTTGTTAGGATTATTATTGTTATTTTTAATATGTGTACTTGGTTCATTAACATCATTAAATATGTAACGCAAATAGTTTGTGAGAGAACTCTGTGTTTATTAACATAAACCACTAACTTTTCAATAACAATAATTACAGTGCTTTGTACAGAAAAAACAACCCAGTGCCAGGTTACTGACTTAGCATTACTGGTTCCTAAGAATTTGCCTTCCATGTATTTGACATTACTCACAGTATTTAACTGTTTGCTTGGGTCATTTATTGTTGTTTTTTCTTACGCATGTATTTATCCTTAACATAATATTTTATTTTTCAATTCAATTAAATAAATGACTTAAGAGTCTAACTGCAGTACTGCCTGTTCAATTAAAACCAAACATGTATTCAAACAAAAAAGCAAACCTGAACACTTTTTAAAATAAAAAAATTGCACCATTTTACAGCTTTTACATGTTAATCAGTTCAATAGTAAATAATATTAAACATTAGAATATGCAAATCTGTGCAAATTGGATGAGTTGTTGATGACGTATAGCATTGGGGAAAAAGAGGTTGAGAGGAGATACATGCATGAAATACTCTACAGAGTCTAGTCTACTTAAATTGTTTTGGTGTAAAAATGGTTGTTAGTTTTCCTAAATGACCTTCAAAATATCATAGAACTAATCTTTAGAGTAAATTAATCGGTCTATTGTAGTGGATAACAACACTGCCTTCCCTGTGCCAGAATACGGTTCAATTCCCTGGACAGGAAAGTCCGCCATGATACACCAAACAAAGTCTCTACCTCTTTATAACTTTATTCAAATGTAAGGCGCTCTGTTTTCCATGTAAAACATGGAAAGGAAGTGGTTTCTTTAATAAGGAAAAATGCTTGACTCTCGGCACTGTAGGAAAAAAATGCTTATTGAGGCAACTTCCCTTTTTCTTGGATAACGGTGGCATACTCACAGGCCCTTGGACTTTGTGTCTCACGAGGTGATAAGCTTTGTCCCCAGCAGTTATTATAATAATCATCATTTTCACCTGTTAGGATTAAATGGGTGTATTTTTTTTTTATATGGCTCTTACTGTTTTTTTTTTTGTTTGTTTGTTTGTTTACACCTAGGTCTTGACTTGACTTTGGCCGTGCCAGTGTCACCAGAAGAAAAGATGAGAAGGCGAGACAGGAAGCAAAAGCCAGGGAAACGAGCAGGTGCTAAGCTAAAAGCTAACCGTAGCTCAGAAAAACACAGCTCGAGAAGTGCTGCTCAGGGAAAGCGTCACTCTGGGAAACGTCGGTCGATGAAGAACAGATGGGGAAAATATCTGCTAAAGCTAACCTAGCTGTCCATCTCTCACCACACAGCAGGACATGAACAGGAACTCTATAAAAACTAAACATTACTAAATAAAATACAAAAATGACAAGTGATATAAGCATTCGCACCCTGTTAGCCATGCTATGTAGCTTCTCTGCGAGCCCCTGTGATGCTAACTATCAATCAACCCACCATAATAGGAAAACTTGTAAAACAGCATCTGGGCACTTTTCGGATGAAATAAAGCTTTTATACATCACCTAAAATTCAACCCCAGGAAGTCCGAGCTGCTGTTCATCGCCGGAATGACAGGTTCTTGCTGTCGCTTTAAAGAACTCACTGCTCACTCCATTTGCAGAAGCTCCAACCCTTTGTGTTGTTGTGGACCCATGTATCAAACCTGACTCGGTCATACAGATTTATTAACCAGGCACTTGTTTGGCACTTCATTATTTCTTTATTTACCATGAGGCTACACTTTTGTTACATTATCTTTACTGGTTTCATGTACACTTTAAAAAAAATCTGCCAGACAAAAAAAAAAGTTAAGTATCATATTTTTTGCACTATAAGGCACACCGAATTATAAGGCGCTCTATCAAAGAACGTCTATGTTCTGGACTATTTTTATACATAAGGCACATTGGATTATAAGGTGCATTATGTGACAGTAGTAAGGAACAGGGGTGGGGTCATGTTTTCCTTCTAAATCAGCAGTTTAAAGTTACTTAAAGTTAAGTAAACAAAGCTGTAATAATAAAAAAAAATATTTTAAAGTCTAGTGAGCACTGGTTGTTAATCTTGTTGTTAATTTGTTTATTTGGGGGTGTAAAGTGCTACCGTTTACTTGCTGTAAACTTAGATTACCTGATTTCCACTAAGGCTGTGTGCACCAGCATTAGCAGCTAACTGCTAGTGCTAGCCGCAGTTAGTGCTAATAACAGCGCTATACAGAGGAACCCTGGGTGTTCTGGTAAGCCAGGGGGATATTAGCTAGCTGTTTATCCCAAGTTTTAACATGGTAAAGGCACAGGCTATAGTCTGATATACTCGCCTCTGAATGTCAAGAGAACTAGCAATTAGTGCAGTTTGCAGCTAATGCTAATGCTACTCCACCAGTGCTAACCGCGGTTAGCAGCAGGCTACAGGCCAATAATACACACCTCTGAACGGCAAAAGAGCTAGCGCTTAGTGCAGTGCTAATATGCTAATACTGCTCCTGCCTCAGTGCTGGAAAACTAAACTGAAACTCCTGTATAACTCTGTACTTCAGTGGAGTGGCTTTACTGCTCCTTACAACCTGACTAGTAGATTTCATACATAAAATGCACTGGATTATAAGGCACACTGACGATTTTTGGACATTTTTTTAAAGGATTTTAAGTGCGCCTTATAGTGTGAAAAATATGGTACTGCAAGACACAACAGTGACAAAACTTTGAAATTGTTAGGTTTTTAAAGAACAGAAAATGTAAGAAAATTTCCATCAGCAGGTGTGACAGATAATTGCAGTTTTTGTCATTTATCTTGCATATTTTAGCAGTTATAAACAGTATTTAAACAGTGATATAGCTGCATAACAACCATATGTTTTTTATAAAATCACAGTGAATTTTCCTATTAACTACAATAAATTATTAATGCATTAATGTAAAATCAAGACTCATTAAAAGAAATGAGAAAAAATTTTTGTCAGGTTTTTTTTTCAGAAAACAAAATACAGGTAAAGACTTTAAAATTAAACTGATAAAAATGCAGTACAAATACATTTTTACATAATTTCAGCTGCAACACATTTCAAAACATTTTGACAGTAACTGAGATCAGTTATGTAAAGCGGGGATGAGACGGGAGGCGGATTTATATGCGGGTAAGACCAATACTTTAATAAATAACAAATAAACAAACAGGGGAATAACGAATATATCTATGTACATAAACATACAACAGGGATAAACGTAAAACAGATAATAACAAACAGGGCTAGGGATATATATACAAAGGATAAATACGTAAATATATACAAAATAAACAAAGAAACAAACAGGAAATAAACGTGACTAGAAATAACGTGAATGACAATAAACAAGAGCGAGTAAATATGAAACGTGGAGAAAGCAATAACGTGACGTGACAGACAACGGGGGAAGGTGCAAAGACCGACGGCTAAACTGTGCTATAAATAGGAACAAGAAACACTGAACACCTGGGGAAGGGGCGGAGCTACAAATTACACACACGTGAAGGAAAAGTACTAGAGAAACACACTAGGAAACGGGGAAAACACAGGAAAACATAGCGAGGGCGTAACAAGTTACTGTAAGCGTAATCAGTTAATTTGTCTTCTCATCAAGTCATTATATACAGTTTTCCTCACTTATACTTGTGTATGATATAACTATTTGACTATTTATAGGAATTTGGGTGATTTTAACAAAATAAAAAATAAATTGAATTTATGTACTGCATAATTTATAAATGTTCCACTGATCAGAATGAGTCACTAGTTAAGATTCTGATTAACACCTGACACACCATTCTTCTCCGTATAATTTAACTTTCTGAGTTTTTTAAACAGTGTTTCAATGCAGGCTCTCCATGGAATATAACTTTCATGATACCTCAGATTTATTAGAATTATATTTAAAATATTAAATCAGACAGTTTGTCCCACAGTAGACAGAAAAGCAGTGATAGTGAGCAACATCACAAAGTATTCCTTTAGAGAAAATGAAACTTAATCATACCTGGATTTCCATCAGACTGAAGAGCATGAGTCGTGTCAATAGTTTCACAATGAATGTTTGCTGAAATCACTGTACCTTCATTAGGTATGTCTTAATTGTAATCTTTTTTATGATCTTTTTAACTTTAATTACAGATTGCTCTTTGTGTAATACACTAAATTTCCAAAAGTATCCACTTATCTGCATTGCGTTTGGTGATGTAAGGGTTGAATGGAGCTGCTCGGCCATGGAAATCTATTCCATGGAGCTTGGGGGTCTGTAGTGAATGACAGAGCGACGTTAACAGATTAAGTTGCTAAAGTTCCCAGTCACTTTCAATATCATTGATTTGTTGAGTGTGGAACATTTAGTATTGAAGAAGTTTCACAGATGCTGCGTCCTACACATGAGTGTGAGGGAATACGGCAATATAATGCATATTCAAGTACTTGTTGACTTAAAAAAAGTCAACATCAATGCAAAATAGATTTTTCCTAGGGTTCAGATTGTTGAATCCTATTCTCTCTGTAGTAGTAAATTCAGCTTACTGGTGTTAATCGATTACAACCTGCCAAACTTGAGCAGCTACGGTGTGTGAGAGAGAGTGAGTGAAAGAGGGGAGAAACGCAGAGCAGGAGAGAGTTGTAAGACATTTATGAGTTATGAGACTGAATCCATATTTTACCCTGAATAAAATATAATCTACCTTCTGAACAATGTTGACATTGATGAAAATGCTAAAACGTCATCAGGCTCTGTAAAAAAAAAAGGGAATAACGTCTAGAAGTTGGGGCCAAAACGTCTCAGCAATCTGTTGGGCCTTATCAACTGCATATTACCTTAACTTTCTAACTTAAATATTAGTTTCACTGTAATTAAAGGCTAGTAGTTACTTGATAGTAGATGAATCATTAAGCTAAAATTTAAGTGGTGGATTATGGGTTTCCTTCAGCTACAGTCAGAACGAGAGTGGGGGAGGGTGTGAACATACTAAAGGGGAATCCATTCATTATGTCACTTTTTCAATTGCTATAATTAGCTTCTGCCTAGTTAGCATAACCTCAGAGGAGAGACCATGGTCCATAAAACCCAAATCAATCTGCACTAAACATATAATTTCCTTTATATAAATGTATATTTTCAAATACATTATAGAATATAAAAAACAGTAAGAATATTATGCAAAAAGTTTTACACTGAGCATCTAAGAGGAACATTGTAGTTCCATAATTCATATGTTTCTCTGAATACGTTATTATTCTTTTTTGACCCTGTTCGTTCTTTAAAAGTCAGGACTTAATTGCACCACCCCAGAGCAGGTATTATTTGTATAGTGGGTCATTCTCAGCACTGCAGTAGTACATGATATGTTACTGCGTGTTGTTTTGGTACAAGTTGTTTAAGCTTTTAAGGTTGTGGAGAGGCTCTCTGCACTTTTAAATATCGTTCTGTATTAATAATCCAATAAGATAAGAACAACCACATGTTTACCAGACTGCTCTTCCCACAGTTCCATCTTTTTAATTTTTTTACGCTCCATCATCTGATTGATATGGGACACTAACTCTAACTCTTCCTAACTTGATACAAGGGAGAGATTCAGCCAGTGGAGCTAAGTTAAAGTTAAGTTACAAGTTGGACAGTGAGTGTAAAAAGGAAGAAAATATTGTTACTTAATTGTGTATATTTGAAAATATTTTACACAAAATTTATGACCATGTAAACTTAAACATAACAATTAATGATTGCATGCAAAGTTACAGTCCATAAAATGTTAGTTTTAATCTTTTTTTTATCTGCAGAGATGAAAAAAATGAGGGAATGCTGTTTTTCTGTCTGTAATGCACAGAAAATAAGACTTCAATATTCTACTCTAAAATCTATACAGCAAATAAATCCAATTAACCAATTAACTAAAATATTTAATAGTTTTCTTTATTTCCATTGCATTGGAAACATGTGTGTACTGTAGTATTTTATATTTCATATCGACCTTTTCATCTTATAAACCATCCCTAAACAGTAAAAAAAAACATGATTAAAAAGAGTTTTAAATTACATTAAATTAGTAAAAAATAGCTACTACGTTTTTTTTCAGTGTTTTGTAGTGGGTAGAGCCAAGCTACATGCCAAGCTACATGTTTCATTGGTTTATAAGCTTGTTCATTGGCTGGTTCATGGTTTATGGTCTATTCTGATGATGGACAACAGCTCTCAAACAGTGTCACATTTAAAAATAATAAATAAGAAAATAATGATATCCATTGTAATGGATGCAGGGTCTGAAAGGGTTAAAAAAAAGGGATAACTTTGGTTGAAACTAATGACTAAATTTACTTTGAATGACTAAAATGAACTGGGGAAAGCGCCCCTTTCAGTTTCTGCATGGCCCACGAACATCGTCATGGGAGTGTAGCTGACAGAGCTTACCACTATCTTCGCAACTCTAAACCTATGAGATTCGTCAGCATCCGCATCTGTGGAAAACCGAAAGTCATAGAAAGCTCAAAAGTTAAAGATGCGGCAGAAAATGACTGAAAATTTCTTTTCTCTTTACTCTTTAATTCCGACTGTAGTTTCGGAATCGGTTTAGTGCGAGAATGACTACTGCTAGCCATTTTCCATTCCGACGTCGAATTTAATTGACCTTCACAGTAGACCCTCCCTATTACATCATGCCAAACCTTAAGAAAAATCCCAGCTTACTGAATACTAACGCAAACTGACACACACTGACACCAACTGTTGATCATCTGTGGTGTTCAGGAAACTATATGCCACCAGCTTCATGAGGGCCTTGCCTGTCTCACACTGCTTACCTCTGCTGCTGTGACCCTGCAGAAGCATGGCTTAATGATGTGTCAAAACCTCAGAGCTCAAACATCCTTTACTGCAATACACTCTCATTTTATGAGAACTGCCAGTTTAACACACACTATTTGAAGAACCTCAAAGTGTTACTATTGAGTGTATGAAGTTGTAATGGTTGCACAATTCTACTGCGATCCAATTATTTATATTATTCTTTCCTTTTTTTGTACAATTATCCTCTTCTTTTTTCACAGCAACTTGTAAATATATGCACTTTTACACACTTTACACACATATATATATATATATATATATATATATATATATATAGTAACGTGGTAGCTCACCTAAAGGTGGATTTTAACCATCAACCTTATGGGTGGGGGACTAGAGTAAACTAAGTGAGCTACCAACTGAATTATTTATAGAGAGACCCAAGTGCAGAGTGGAACTGAAATAAGGGTTAACAGGGAATATATGTATTTTAAATAGAAACTGAAAAGTTGCTTTACAGAGGAATAAAACCCCAACCTCTGATTAGTAAAACAAATGAAAATGCACTGCACTGCTGGAGGAGTTAAATAAGTGATTTGGACCAAAGGGACAACTTAGACTGCCAGGGGAAGGCTGGCCAGCTCAAATATCACAGAGCAAAGAAAATCCAAGACTAAACTTCCCAAACAAATAAACAAACTCAAAATGCTTAGAGGGAAAACTATTTCTTTCCCTGGGAAAGGACAGTTTCCAGAGAAACAGGCAAACTTTCCTTTCCCCCCAAAAAAAAAGGGGGAAAGAAAAGGGAAAGAAATAGTTTCCACTCTGGACGCTGTCGCTGTATAGATTGGGCCCGTCTCCTACGCATACGACAGGGGAAAAGATCAGTGGCTGATTATGCGATAGAGTTTTGCACTCTGGCTGCTGAGATTGGCTGGAACTCCTCTGCATTAATGGCAGCGTTTCAGCAAGGGTTGAGTGAGGAACTTAAAGATGAGTTAGCCCCACGTGATCCTCCTTCTTCCCTCGAGGAGCTGATATCAGTAACCCTCAAATTGGATAACCGGTTAAGGGAGCGCCGTAGGGTCCGAGATACAGGCTTTTCCACACATTGACACAGGGAACAGATAACCTTTTTCGTGATTAGTGCCCCCCAGCTGCAGTTGGTTTTGTGTAATAAAAGTGGTTGGCTCAAGAGACCGCCCGTCTATGGCAGATATCGGAAGAGGATGTTCCAGAGACACCAATGGCAATTTCATTGACTCCACTGTAGCTAGGACTTTGGGATTGCCATTGGTGTCTCTGGAACATCCTCTTCCGATATCTGCCATAGACGGGTGGTCTCTTGAGCCAGGAGTGGTCTCACAGCAGACCCAACCACTTTTATTACATATATATATATATATATATATATATATATATATATATATTCCATTGTTTGTTTGTGTGATTCTGGCTTGTATACAGCTTTTTAATCAGGCACATGGTTTTCATATAAACTTTGCTAATTTCGATTAAATTTCCAGTAAAAATAAATGGGGGGCAAAATTGTACATCCATCTACTGAACTTTTGCTTGACTGATTCACACCATTTCGCATATGCTATCTCAGGGAAGGTTGTATGGACCTACACTTGTTTATTTGTCATTTTATTTTCATCCCTTGTTTCTTCCATTCACTTCCATTCATTTCCAAACCCTACCAAATCCCGGTCTCCACTTTGCGCCACAGCCACCAAACTTCATGCAGTCCTTTATATGTGCTGATCTTTAAATATATGTTTTTTGTGTGTTCTGACAAAGACTCCTACATAGGTTACAATGCATTGGCATTTCTTTTACACTTTGCAATGTGTAAATGATGGTGAGCCCAGGTTCTTTGTGGAAACTACTGCAAATAAAAGGCCGTATTTCAAGTCTGTTGAATACTGGTCCTTTTTCTTCACATTTGTGACAACTGCTGTGCTTCTTCATTTTTTCCGTTCCACTGTTATACATATACATGGCTTCTTGTTGCTACATTCATTGTTATTCTTATCAGATTCACTCACCATATACAGTAGGAACACTTTATAGCTCTAAAATTACAGGCTGTAATTCTGTATCCGTTTCTCTGCATACTTTAGTATCTTTCTATTACTCTCTTCTTGCCCACAAGATGCTGTTGGTGGACTATACTCAGTCCAGCGGTGACACTGAGGTGTTTAAAAACTCTAATCAAACACACCACCACCATGCCAATCATTGTCACTGCAGGGCTTAGAATGATTCATTATGCACTGTTGGGTCCTGACCATTGAAGATAGGAGGATAGTAAATAAGTATGAATAGAAACTGATGAACTACAGGTTAAAATCATCATAGTTTCATTTTTAAAAGATAAAATTATGCACTAAAATGCAAAATGCTTACTAATGCAGGCCCTTACTCATTGCATATTAACTGCATGCTTAAAAAATAGGCCTTAAAAGCTAATAAAGAAAATGATGACCATCATGCATTAACTGAAACTACTCATTGTCTTGCATGTGCAGCCCAAATGGTCAGTATGCTTTGTGCAGATGCAGCTATAACAGTGGTTGTTTTTTTTTTAAGTAATGGAAAAAATGATTAGAGCATGTGTGACCGGGTGATGGCATCACTACTGCTAATTTAAGTTCTGCTAATTTCTGGTAAAGCTGCAGAAATTAGTAGAATGAACACTTCCCTTCAGCTAAAAGGGGCTGATCATGTAGAATCGAGCCTCTGTGCTTCGCTCAAAACTTTCTCAACACGTGGGGGCCAAGACACTCCGGACATCTACATCAACGAAAATATCCCCAGACCACGAAAACCACTAACAGCTCCACCCAGTACCATCCCAGGAATTCCAGCAAAGGTGATGTGTAATGTGCTGGGTGATGCACGGCATGGCGTTTTTGCATTGTGATTTAAAGGAAATTCAGAGTACCACAAATTTCACACCTTAGCCCATCTCCTGCGCACACACATCACTATAAATATCTGTCTCATTCACACAGATACATGCATTCAGCCTTTAGCAGAGGCACAGAGAGGACAGCAGTGGGCTCAGCATCAGTGAACACTGACAGGACAGAAGAAGATAACTTTTAGATTGGCACTTCGGCAGGTCAGAACATCGCTTGGAATTTGGTGACTAGGTCAAAATTGCGTAAAGAACAGAAGAAGGATGAATCTACTCTTTGGAATATGCTTTCTTTTTTTCGGATGGATGGCGAATTGTGAGGACAGTGTCCCGGTGAAGGCTAAAGATTATATCAACCAGCTGAATGACTACTATGCTAAAAAAGTAAGTTTCATTACGAGTCTATGGTAGGCCAGAAACATAGAAGCAGGAAGGAAATGTGTATAGCTTACAGTTCACTAACTCTTCTGTGAATGGCTTTAAGTTTAACTATTTTAAAAACACTTGGGCTCATTTCTGCTCTGTAAACATCATCTGAAAATACAAGTGGCAGCTAAAACATAGTGCAGGAAGTAGAACTGTCTAGTTTCTATAGTATACTGCAAAACAATAAGTGTCTGCTGGCTGTGGAAAGGGGTAGAACTTATACAGGACACTTTCACCTACAGACCACATAGCGACAGCCACCAACGCTTAGCTCCCTTTTTTAAAAGGTCTTTTTTTAAGAGGTGGGGAGTTCACACCACAATGCATGCAAAAATATGTTGCATGTTGCAGGACAGCAAACAAGATAACAGTGATACTACACGTTTCACTTTTAAACTAATATAGGCTTGATATGAATGGACACACTAATAATATTCATGGCATCGTATTATAAAAAACAAAACTTCATCACAGTACTGGATTGCTCTTCTCTAACTGCTAACTTTTTGCATCTTTTTCAGAATCCCGTCTCTGGTAACGAATTATTCAACGGGAAACCTCTTTTTTGGAAAAAGCTGGATGGCTTTGAGGTAAACAGTCCAAAGCAGATTACCTTACTTATTGATTATTGACTTATTGATTTAAAGACAGCTGTATGTATATCAATGTCTTATGTTATGCCCATGTAAATGTATCACAGTTTGTTGCACCTGATGTATCATAGACTATAATAGAGCTACATATAAACCCTAAGTTTGCTTGTCTTGCTCTTGTGCACAGAAGGCTGAGCAGAAGCTAATGATGACCATCATTCTGGACACATACAACAGGATTTTATCCCACATGCAGAACGAGACGGAGGACGAAAACGTGCAGAAAAGCTTCATTGAAGTGAAGAAGTACCTGAACAATCTGAAAATACACTACTTCCCAGAGAAACACAAGGACCTCAAGAAGCACGTCAATGAGGTGATGGCTCTGAAGGTAAGCCATCATGTGATCAGTTACTGATAATGCATCAGCTTATTTATTTATTTATTTATTCAGTCATCACCTCACTGCCACATGAACAGCACAATATATGGATTCTAATCTGCTATGTCCTCCTAGGAAACTGACCCAGTGGTTCAGCGCAAAGCATTGCTCGAGCTGATGACAGTCTACAACGAGGCATCCAAGCTCAAGGATCCTCCAGTCCATACCCACAGGAGACGACGACAGGCTAAAGGTGCCAGGAAGCAGCGATCTCAATCCTAGAAACTCCGCTTTTGGAATAACATTGTCTACGTGCTGCTTTGTGAATATAGAATATATATGTTATTTATTCTGTATAGCACCTGTTATATTTTAAAATTGCTGATTATTCTAATAATTTATTGATGTACGTAGGTTAGTCTATTTGTAAAGTTTGATTAAATTATTACATTTGTTATTTATTTGAGGAAACAATGCTTCCAGTTTGATTACTTGAATGAATTGAATATTCCATGTTAAGGAAATTGTGGTAAAGTCTATGACTAAATAAACCAAATATCTATTTTATAACTCGTTGTTTGATTGAAGTACTCCTTTACTAAAGTGCTGAGACTTAATTTAGACCTGTATTTGAGTATTTGAGTTCTCAAATCCCTAATGTGAAGACCTGAGGTAAATCTCTGACAGTAGGCCAGAAATCAGAAGGTTAGATCTCAATTTTCTCAAAGCTCAGAGATGGTTGTCTGAGTCAGATGTCTAAACTGAAGGACTGAGCCAAATCTCAAGACTTTTAGGCAGAAGTTTGAATCAGGACAAAGAGACAAATCAAGTTTCAACAATAGAAAAGGTTGTTTGATTTATTTTTACGTTAATAAATGTTTTCATTCATAACTTTATTTTAGATAATGCTCCTAACTGAATTATTTTGTTCATGTTTTGTTTATGTTTTATCCAGCCTGAAAATACTGTAGTGTAGCGCTTGAGTCAATTAGCATCTTAGATAAAAGCAAGTCTAAGATAAGCATCAATCATGAACCAACTCCAGTCCCTAGTTCTCACAGTACAGTAGATACTACAGTAAAAAAAACAAAACAAACATGACACAAACCTGCTGATTTCTCACACTGTTCTTTCTGAGGCCTGTTATATCAATAAAAATGAGAGTACTGACATGCAATTGTTGTCATAAGAGCAGAGCAGAGAAAGCATGGCTGCAGGAACCAGTGCAACAATAGCCGGGAGCCAGGCTAAAAGCTAAGCTAACCCTTCCAGTACTACAACATTCTCTTTAGCTAGCTAACAGCACACCATACTGTCTACACACTAAGAGAAAAAGATAGGACCACTGCACTATCCAGTACGAATTACTACAAATAATAATTACAGTTCTTAGTCTAGGTCTAAAACAATAGTAAATAGTAAAACCTTTAATAAAATAAAAAAGATTAAATATCATGAAGGAAAATGTTTTTATGCTTCATTCTGAGGTAAAAAAATACAGAGTGGTAAAATGGATTGTAAAACTGCATCAGTTTTTTTTGAACGCCAAATAAAATCACATATTACTATTTTAATACTAAGTAACAAAAAAATACAAATCAAGTGCATTCTAAAGCACAATTATCAATTAAACTGTTTCTCAAAAAGAATATTGCATTTTTTGTGATGAGCTGGCCGTTGGAGAGGGAGTTGGGAAATATCAATGAACGTCTATTTTCTGATCTAGTTTCATACATAAGGTGCACTGGATTTCTAAAGCTGCCCGACAGTGGTACTCATTAAGATCCTGAGTGCTCCGGTAAGCCAGGGTGATGTTAGCTAGTGGTTTGTTCCACGTAGCTTGTTTTAACACGGTACTTGCGCAGTCCGATATACTCGGCTCTGAATGACAAAAGATCTAGTGCGGTTAGCGGCTAATGCTAATGCTGCTCTAACAGTGCTAGCCAGGGTTAGCAGCAGGCTACAGTCTGATAATACTTAGACAGACAGACAGACAGACAGACAGACAGACAGACAGATAGATAGATAGATAGATAGATAGATAGATAGATAGATAGATACTTTATTTATCCCAAAGGAAATTTAGGAGTTTTAGGAAATTTACTTACCTCTAAACATAGAAATAGCAGTTAGCTGCTAATGCCAAAGGTACTACAGACCCGGTGCTGGAGAACTAAACTGAAACTCTGCACTTCAGCAGAGTGGCTTTACTGCTCCTTTCAACCTGACTAGTAAAATTTATACATGAGGTGCACTGGATTATAAGGCGCACTGATGAATGTGGGGGAAATTAAAGGATTTTAAGTGCATCTTATAGTAAAAAAAAACAGTGATTCATGGATTTGCAAGAGCAAATGTCGTTTAATGCAACTTTAAAAAATCTACGCTATTACAAATTTAACCCACACCTCACAAGAAATAAGTGATTATACATGTTATTATTATGCTTAACACAGAGGCCAGACTGTTGCTGTTAGTCAATATTACACGAAAGTCTCCCTTTTGCTGAATCTGCAGTTAAAGAGAACCAAAAATACATCCAGCAGAGCACGCCCACATGAAATCTATTTGTTGTGGGTTTCACCGAAAACTGTTTCGCCATCACTGACTGTGGCAAGTATTAGTTTTGGTAACAGTGAAGCGACAGACAGCAGGAAGAAAGGGTGACTTCACTTTTCTGGCTCTTTGGTTTTGGGGGAGAGATGGTCAAGGGTTGGACATCTGCATAAAGTTCACACATTTTTTCTAAAGATTAGTCAAACATTGAACCCGAAATGTTCCGGTGGTCTTGGTGCTATTCTTATCTCAGTTTCCTAGGAAAGGAAATTATATCAGAGTAGAGAAAGGGGAACAGAATACAGTCATTTTTTTCTAGCACATTTATTAAACTATTCCACAACCAAAATTGCATCATTCTTTAAAAAAAAATATGACATCAGGGTCACTACATTTAGGCTAATATCCATATAATGTCCCTTTTGTGATCAGAACATATTTGTTTAAATTTCATAAAAACACTCATAACAAACATAAAGGAGTGTTAAACTTTGTTTAAAAGTATTTTTCCCACACTGTTGCCTGGTTAAGTTGATCAAATATTTAAAAAAAATAATCATTTAGATGTTTTATTTTTTCATTCAGCTCTTTTCATAAAGTATCAAGCTGTTTAAACATGAGCAAGTATTTCTTGTCCATCCTGATATCCATATTGTCTCCATATCTAGCTGGAATAAAGCAGAAATTGTCCACCCTGTTGTGGTAAATTTCAATTCATGGTCATTTAAATTTTGGGAAAATTTGAGAAAAAATGTATCTTTGAAACAGAACAGGGTGACTTTTTTTCATCCACTGCTCTTTCACTTCTCCACAGCCCCATGCTGGGAGGTTTTATGACCGTCTATTCAGCCTCAGGGATTAGACATGATGTCAGTGGGTTCATGTTTACTTGCTCCAGAGGGTCCTATTCTGTTGAAAATATCTTATCCAGGGCGACTTACAAAAGAGCTTTGTTGGTTACTTCGAAAATATCCATAGCTTGTTTGTTGAGATTAGAATCAAGAGAGACATCAAGCTTTGATAATGTTTAGAATTAGAAGATTTTTAAAAATTAGTTTAGCAACTCTTTGAAAAGATGAGTCTTTAGTTTGCGTTTGGAGACTGCAAGTGACTCTGCTGTTCTGACACCCAGTGGAGCTTCTTTCTACCTTCTTGGTCCTAGGCAGAGAAGATTCGTGATGATTGGGTCTTGAGGGATGGTTGGTCGGGCCAAGCTGTACTGGAAGCTCTAAAATCTCTTGATGCTGATCTAGATTTTTAAAATTACCATCATGTAAGAGCATGTGTCCCAATACTTTTGCCATTTTACTGTATGTTTAGTTTTGTTATGTCATTTCTCTTTCTAATAGTATTTGTTGCATGGTTATCCTCTTTCCAAAATAGCAACTTTACAGAAGAGAGAAAAACTTTTAAACTTTCAAGGGAAGTCAATGTAACAAGAGTTTAGTTCAGGTCATTTTGAAGTATTTCTATTGGAAATTTCTATCCGTTCATCAAGAAATTTTGGCACAGCGTAAGAGACAATTAGTGTGTTCAAATGATGTAGTAAACTAAAAATTGACAAAAATGGAGATCCTTGTTTTTCATTGGAAAACAACGATATAAAGCTGCTAAAAGATCCAAAGCTTGTTAGATTTCTATAACATTTTTTGCAGTGAAGCTCAAGTATCTCGCAATGTGAGATTATTCAAGAACTTGGCTAAGAACCAGCGTCACTCTTCATGCACACAAATGCTTGTTGCATGCTAGCACAATGTTTCATGTCTACGCTGCTCTGACACGAACTGATCTACTCACGGCAGGCTTCATAATTGGATAATGATATGACTCAATTGTGTTGGGGTGAAGAACAATGCAGGGTAGGGGGGCTTCCAGAACCAGTGTTAGCAATCATCTCTGCAAAACAGGCTCATGCAACTATGCAAGCATTGTTTGCTAACTGTTTGGTTTGCTACTCAGGTCAAGTGAAAAAATCAGGTCAACTTAAAACTTTACTTGCAGAGTTTAGGGCTAACTTGATTACATCTTGTTTTAGAAGTTCTCCAATCTTCAAACCCTATTTAAGGTTTTATTTTTATTTGTATTATTTCCTACATTTTAAGTTAATCCTGAAGTCATCCAGACTGTAGTAAAGTGTTAAAAGTGTTAAACGAACCAAAATACTGTAACTTGCAGTTTCTGAGGCCGGTCCTGATGAGAGCCAGTTTCATCATAACATTTTTATTGATCTTTGCAACTGCACTTTAAAATACTTTCAGCTCATAAAATATGTAGTGAAGTAAAAGCAAAAATATAATACGCCATTACAGATAGAACATTTGAGTACAATAAGTCCAATAGTGAAGTAGTTTTACATCATTACTGTACATCTCTGATGGTCACCCTGTTAAAATACAGTATCTTTCACTCTGACTAATATGCATCTGACTTTATTTTTGGCTTTGAAAAGGAAATTGCATCACACTACTATTATTTTTAGGTATGTTCTAATGCTGAAGTCTACATTTAGGATGACTTGATCCCTTTCTGCTCTAGGAGTCTTCAAAAAATTTACTTTGATCAAACAGTACATTCATGAAACAGGCTCTTCTATTTTGTATTTGTTAAAGAGGGTGAATAGATGATGATAGCTCAAAACTATCATCATAGAAGTAACAAACTAATTATTACAGAATATGCCTTGTCTCTGCAAAGAAATTGCTAAGAACCTGCACATCCTGAATGACATATATGTAGCTTCCGTGTAAAGGCATTGACTTTGTTTTCAAGACCCCTCATTTAGAGGAAATGGGTGAAAGGTGGTAAAAAAGAGAGTGAAGCGAATAAAAGAAAAAAGGTGATCTACAGATGCACGCCGGAGTTCTGCGGAAACCCCCTCCCCTAGCGTCTGTTTAGAAGCAACAAGATACATGATGAGGAAACTGCTGAGCTGAGACAACAGACTGGAAATCCCTAGACAGCAAGGGATTGTACAGCTGGGTTTATGCTGTGCCATGCACTGCAGCAGGAAAACCAGTGAAACTCAGTAAATGGGTGAGGTGAGATTCTGGGTGAATAATTGGTCATTTATCCCCCCTCTCTCTTTCTCTCTCTCTCTCTCTCTCTCTCTGGGGAGGATAAGGAACATTATCTGAGATAGTTCCCACCCGAACCATGTACTGTTATCACTTCTACCATCAAGGGAGTGCTTCAGTAACCTCTGCTGCCACATCAGCAGTCTGTGGAACAGCTTCACTCACTCTGCTACCAATAACCATCATAATGTTCGCATTGCACATTAATACTGAATTCATCCAGACTATGAAGGAATACATAAGCAATCATGAAGTAACCTAAAAAGTTAAATAAATCAAAAATAATCTGTGAAGCATTTAGGTAGCTCTTATCTGGGGTGCTGTTAACTTGCAATTTAGTCTTCTTTTTTTTCTTTACTTACTTGACTATTTCTTGAAGTAAACTCTGGAGATGACAGCAATATTTGAATGAGCACTGTGTTGTTGGAATAGTGCACTGGAGTGTGCATTAGGGCTGCACGATATTGGTAAAATTTTACATTGCATATGTTTTTTTTCTCGAAAATATATGTTGCAAGTTAGGTAAATAAGAGAGTTTATCTGGGATTAAAAGCGTGAATTCAGCTGTATCTTGAAACATCTGCGCAAAACTGTGCTGGACTGAGGTGCACAGCTTTCGAAAAATGCGTTTACAAGCACGTGTCCAGCCATGTAAATGGTGGCAATGCAGTTACCTCATGTTTACTCCTGTCACCTCCTCACACTTCTCAAAGAGGCAGCAGGAGCCTGTCACTCACACAGACACAGAGACAGCACTGTGTATCTACTTCTTTTGTCAAGAATCACACTTCCAATACCTCATTATGCTCATTTCTGAGTTGAAGCATTTATTTTTATGTTTAATATTTTGCACTTTTGTTCAGATGCTAAGTTTTTAAGTTTGTATTGGCTTGTACTTGTAGCTTCTCTATGACAACAAAGTTATTTTTTTATCTAACTGAATGTGCACTTTTGTAAATGACAAAGTGAGTACCAGTTAAGTAGGTAATTCTGATGTATGGCATGTTTGTAAGGCTTCTTGCAAATGAAACTCCCACATGGCTGCTGTGGTTTAGTAAGGGCAGACTAGAGAGGAGGGTGTAAGCTTCATGCTATTTGTCTGTTGCTGTGCTCAACAAATACAGCTTTCAGCCTTTACTGGCCTCCCTGAAGCCTTAAATGGCAAGTCTCCATCATACATCCCTGACCTTCTGTGTCCATATTCAACCAGAAGAGTCCTAAGATCTTCAAATCAGCTGCTCTTGGAGACGCCACATTCTAAATTGAAGTCAAAAGGTGACAGAGCTTTTTCCGTTGCAGCATCCAAACTGTAGAATAGTCTGCCTGTTTTTATTAAAGCCTCTCCTACCATTACGGTTTTTAAGTCTTTTTAAGTGTTTTAGTAAGTTCAAATGACTTATCTGTATGTCCGGGGTTAATCTAAATCTTGTTTGCTGATGCTGCTTTTATTTACTTATCTTATATCTTATTGTTCTTTAGCCTTATACATTGTATTGTTCATACTTCTGTATTGTACAGCCCTTGTGGTTTTTAAATGTGCTTTAAAAATAAATTTGACTTGACTTGACTTGACTATTGGTCAGTCTGTATGAGTGGGCCTACTTTGTTCATAGCCACCAAAAGCACAACTCCAGTTAAGTTAACTATGGTAAAAGTAGGCCACTTCTGCTGCTTGTCTGATGCAGATGAAGAGCTAACCTAATTAGAAAGTGGATGAAAAGTCAGATCCTACACATCTTCCTGTTCTTGCTCTTGTCTGTCTGCAATTCTCCTCAATCAAAGGCCAGAGCTTGCAGTTTGCCCTAAACAATGCACAGCAACCTACAGGAAATACAATTGGCCATCAACGAATTAAGGGTACCTGGGTGTTTGAGTTTACCCATGCATATTGTTGATAACATTAAGTGTAAATGATGAACAAGACCATGTTAATGCTCTATTGTTAGGACATCCTACCAAGAGCGACATACTGTACATGTTATGACCGCAATTTGCACACATTACAACACAGTGGTAACTTTTACTTTCACTCGTCACAATAAATGATCTATCTAACTGCTTCCTCTCTTTCTATCGCATAAATAAACTATTAGACAAGTCACAGTAAACAAGCCAGGCAAGGAATTTTGTAACCATTCTGGTAAATTAAGACGTTATTACATAAGGTGTCCCACTTCTGTCAGGGTGGATATCTAGGCAGAAGGTGATAGTACAAAAAGATTTGATGTCACGTGAGAGACACAAGGAGGCATAAATACAAAGGTAAGAAGAGAAAGAGAGAGAGGGAACGGAGGAGACAAGAGAGAGACACATTTTTGCACTTTTCTCTTGGTCCATCCATACAAAATAACCAGGTTAGGATATGGCCAGTGCAGTGCAGTATGCCGTTCTGCTGATGAGTCTTACTCTGGCCGTGCATAATTGTGGAGGAATATCACAGAAAACCAGGTGTGTTTCGCAACCAACATGTTTCGACTTGCTCACTTTCGAGAAAATAGTCCAGCGCATCAGGAAAGACACAGTAAGTAACCTTTTCTTCTTTTTTGTACTTTTTTCCCACATTATTCAGGCCCCGTTCTGGGATTCGCCTTTTCAAATTTTGTAAGATACAAGATCACAAGGCAGCTGTTGGCACATATTTCAGCTGGCTGTGTCGTTAGTATAAACATTAGGTGCAGACAAGCAGGGGACCCACCACAAAAAAAAAATCAGGAAATCAGAGCACTTCCGTGGGATGACAGACAGATATAATCAGATATTAGTGGGTGGGTGAGAAATAGACAGTTTCAAAACATGCTGTATTTAGACATGATTTTTGCTGTGAATTTCAAAAGAAATTGTCAAAAATGACTTACATACATAAATATGCCTTTTTCAAAATTTCCAGCCAGCTGCAGATAAAGAGAACATCCTACTGAAGAGCAGAACATTTGACAAAATTCGCAAACAGGTGAGATTATTTCTCTTGCACGATGGCATGCAAATGTTTGGACATCCCAGGACAAAATTATGATATTTGAAATAGTTGAGGAATGGATGACGTAATATTACTATTATTATTGTATTAAATTTTTTTATAGTGTTTTGTACAACTTTGACAAAAAGAAAAGGCACCATACAAATGTTTACCCTCCCCAACAGACTTCTGTTAGCTGGCATGTGTAAGTCTTCCCCTTTCTAGTGCTGGGGGAATTACTATAAATTTGGGAGACAATAGGATAAAATTAAAAAACTTTGAACATAGAAAATGGAACATTGTGGCTGCAAAGAGCAAAGATACATGTTTTCATTGCATTGGAAAACAATTCCCGGGTAGATTAAATAATTAATTTAGGCTTACAAATGACAGAAGCATACATCACACATACATCTTTTCAAAAGCTGGGGGAGAAAAGATGATGTTTTCTACAGCAGAATAATCTTGAACCCACTGAAGATAAGTACCTCAGGAGATGGAAGCTCAAGATATTACCATGGCCTTCAAAAAAATAATGATAGATCTCAAAAGAGAATTGCAACAAGACAATCCAAAAATCACAGGTTTGAGGACCTTTTAAAATAAAAGACAGCTAGCTGGCTACAAAGACTTTACAAGGTGTGATGCTTGCCATTAAATGTAGGCCTTTGGAAATCAGGTGATCTTTAACCAGGCCCTTCAAACATTTGCATGCCATTATATTTCAAATGTCTACCTTCTATCTAAACACAGGTAGGTTCTCCAGGTTAATCCCATTTATTCTAAATATTTGTTTCTTTTCCTCACAGAAGTATCTTCATAGCTGTGTCTTAAGGAAAATCATTGACTTCTATGAGAATGTTCTCAATCAGACACAAGACAACTCCAATGACCATTATTACATTAGTCCACAAGGTGTGGACTTCCATCTTCAGCTCATCTCCATCATGAACAAACTGAGAAACTGCACATATAAGGTAAGAGCCAGTGAAAAAAGCATTAGATTAACGCTATGCTATATGAGTTATTTGAGTTGAGTTCGTGCTCCATATTATAAAAAGTAAATGCTAAATTTCTCAGTGGCTACATTATATCTCACACTGACATTCCAAAAGTCATGAGATATCAGTATGTAAATTGACCAAGAAGTGTTAACTCAAGGGATAACTTACGAATGTGCACACATGTATATGTTGTGAGGTGTTATCTTGTGAGTTCTGGCCAGAATTCTCATAGCAAGGTGACATCAATTTCTGGAGTTCAAAGTTGTGTGGGCATTTAACATTCCCTAATTTACAGTATCACCTTTGTACCCTAATGGTATATGTCATGTAAGGCATTGCTACCTTTAGTGGACAGTGCAGTGTATGGTACTGATCATGACTGGCAGCATCTCATATGGCTAGAATTGTCTATAAAAGTAGACAAAAGACTCAAAAATCAGATATCACCTTCAAATTTGTGCACAACACAGCGCAGCATTTTTGGATTCCATTCAACAATGCAAAAGCCATGGGCCATGTTATTAATACCTATCCCATGACTTTTGGCATGTCAGCGTACTTATTTTTCTTCACAGTTCTCACCATAAACATATCTACGATAATCATCTCAGCTCAGCATGAGGTTAACACTCCTGGCATCAGCGAAAAACAAACATGTTTTTCTAATTAGCTTTTTAATCGAGGGCTCACTTGATTTTGTTTGCTTACATTTCAGATGAACAGAAGATGCGAGACGTTGTATCAAAAGGCTGCACAGCAACCTAAATTGGAGGTAATCTGTAAGGAAGTCACCTTAATAAAAGAACAGACCCTGATAGCAAAATCTGCTATATATATATATACATAAATCCAAACATATTTTATATCTGCCCCTACAACTTAGCCAGACTAAGTTTTGTGTGTGTTCATTCCTAAGGGTGGCGTGTGCTGATTCTTGTTGTGATAGAAAGGGAGTGTGTTTGGGTTACATGACCATTCAAAATGAGATTTTCAGAGGCACATTCCAATTCCAAGCGTTATCAAAAAATCAAAAGACCAAAGAAACCCACAAATGTAACATTTTCACTGTTTCAAACATGACTAGGATTGCATTATATTAGCTTAATGTATTTTTAATGTATAATGTATTTTAATATGTCTTAGTTACTTGCTATCTACACCGTTAGTAGCCTGGTAGTTGAAGGATTGTCCTATTTCTTAGAGGGCGGGTTTTGGCCCTCAAAAACAAGGGTTAGGGGTATCAATGGGAAATGGGATTGGGCCCAATGGTAATTGATAAGTGGTATTTTGATCACTAGTAAATGTCAGAAACTAGATGCCCCAGGTTTGTGTCTAGCTGTGAAAAGCTAACAAGTTCCTCTATAAAATAAAATAAATTCTAACTCAATAAATGCACAAATAATATCTGTGGCAGCATCTATAGTATGAAAGTGTCCCTCTTAGTACTATAAATTCATAACTGTAGTAATTTATAAGCCATTGGAAGCAGAAAGCTGTCTTGGGTAGGTGCTCTGCTGACGACAGTGAAAGACAGTTAACAAGACAAGAAATGGGATTGAGCCCAAGAGGTATATTGGCCACTAGTAAATGTCAATAAATGTAAATTTATGGCCCAGGTTTCTCATTAATTTCATTAATGTTGCTATATGTTAGCTATTCTTTAGCTCTAAACATGCTAAACTTTATGGCTAAATGGCTTATCCATGAATTTAATCATTTGTATTTGTGTGTATGTGATTTAGGAAGCAGATATGACTCCAGATGAGGTGGCTATCCATCAGCTACAAAAACTTAACATGGCAAGAGAAAGAGTACGTATTACAGTAGCCCATGTATTCTTTTGAAGCTTTATTCATCCTACAGCAACGTTTAAACATTTTTACTTTTTGCCTCACTCTCTCTCTCTCTCTTTGTCTCTCTCTTACACACACACATATACGTTTAGATGAATGACCCGAGCATTCAGGAGAGAGCCATGGATGAACTGCAGTCTCTTCATAACTATATCCCTGGAAGAGGTTTCCGTAAAACAAAGTAAAATGCGAGAAGTCATTTGAAGTGGCGCACTGAGCCTAGCAAGTTTGTGATGCAGCTTTTGTGCTTGGTACATTGATAACTAAATATGCTATCTGAGATGCTAAACTGAGCCAAATATCTTGATTAATGGATCAACTTGTTAACCATTAAAGGAGAGTCATATTCAGAGCATGTCTAAATTTCTTAAATAATGTCTTTATATTGAGATGTCCAATCTTATATGCAACCTATAAGATGATTCCACTTGTCCAATCAACTGGTTCCAATCTCATCTCACAGTTGACCCTTTATGCTCTGGCTTTGCGGGAATAGAGTTCTGCGCCCATCTTGGCTGTTCGTGGCTTTGACTGGATGCCCCTGATCTAGATATTTGAAAGCTATTTTAATGTGCTCGAATCACAGTGCATTATAAGAGTATACAAATTTGCAGAGTGGTTATTTATGCACTTCGTGAAACACGTGCTGCTGCTTGCAAATACAGGCAAACAATGAGAAATATTCCAAGCAAGCAGATGGCAAAGCAAATAAGTTCTTCTTGCTGACGCACAGCGTGTGTTCCTTTCTGTTTGAGTACAATGACTTCCCAGCCCTATTGTCAGCTTTTTAATAAATCTCATTTGATTTTATTTCCACGTGTGTTTTTATTTGAGAGGAAGAAAGAGAGAGAGAGAGTACTGTTTACAAAGCCTGGAAATTGAACACAGTGACACCATTGAAAAGGGAAATAATGTTACCGGGGTCTTTTGAATTTATTTTTAAAGCTTATTTGAGTAAGGAATCATGAAGATATAAACATGAAAATAAAATTGATATATGGGTCAATATAAATATAGCACACTTTTGATGTCTATAACATAGTTGTTTAAATTTTATACCAGCATCAACTTATTATTACAAATCATTATTATTATGAAGGAATATTAACATTCACCTTAACCCTTATGAGGTCTTTTTAGCATGTGGGGCCTGTGTTTAGTTTTTAGCTTAAGAAAACTTTAAGAAGAGTAATATTTGTTTCAAACTAAGATTCACTGGCCTTGAATTAGAAAACATTTTCAATTTTGATGCAGAGGTAGAAATTTCAGAATGTGTCTGACACCGAGTTGCTGTCCAATGAAAAACAAGTATCTCAATTGTTGTAGATTTTTAGTTTTCTACATAATTTCTGTTGCTTACACTGTGCCAAAACTTCTTGATAAACTGACCAATAGAAATACTTTGAAATGACCTGAAATAAACTCTTTTTACATTGACTTCTATTGAACATTTAGAAGGTTTTTTCTCTCTTATATAAAGTTGCTTCTTTGGAGATGCTTGTTTTTCATTGGACAGCAACGATATGCTGTACACGCAAAGTGAAACTCTGCCCTGCATGTGTGGCACAGGCTGGTATGAAAATGGCGTGTTCATTGGGGATAATGTGTTCTTTAGACAGATGTTATGAGTAAACTGATGTGAGTAGATTACATTTCTAATGAAATTCAAATGAATACTACTCTTTAGATTTGGAAAAACTTGCTTGGTTTGTACATTTACTGATTATTTTGTTTATAAAAGGAACAAAATTGAGAGGCATTTCTACTCATGAATTTGATTTAACAAAGGTAAAGGAAATACATGTAACATATATGTTGTTTATATTAGTTGCAATTGGGATGAAATAAACATCTGCTGTGTTTTTTTTTTTTAATTAGACTTTGTTAAATTAAAAGCCCCAAAATGCAATGGGTTTACCAGTTCCAGCAGGACTCCCTGTGTTAAAAAAACTCCCTATAAGGGTAAAGTACTTTTGTACATTTTATACAGCTTTTCTTTGATGACAGTTTTCTTTGTCATGCAGTTCGCTGTGACAGTGTGGACGCATGCTTAACAAGAAATAAAAAGTGAATAACTTAATTACTTCTGGTTTTAAGGGACTAATGGCACATTATACATTATTCTAATTAGGATCCAAATCCCTTAACATATGAGTAATGGTGTAGATCAAATGGAAAACAAATTGATAATCTTCAGTTGATTTGATCAGTGAATATAAAGCTTACTTCCTTATAGTGATGTGCGGTTCTCCTCGCTCACCGGGTCTGGCTTAAACTTATGTTTGCATTATGGCCTAGTTCCATACTGACTGATTGACAGAAGGCACCTGCCATCTACAGAGCAGAGGAAAAAATGCAGTGTGTATTAATGAGGTCAAGCTCAAAGTGTGGTGGACTCATCTCTTCCACATGTGGTAGATATACAATAGAGCTTTTAGGCTTTTTTTTTTTCAAGCTACTCTAGTTGGGGGCCATCAACTATTGGGGATGCTACTTACAGTACTTTTGGCCAGATGATGAATAAAGACTGTTTTCATGAGCCTATTAGAGGATTCAACCAAGGCCAATGATGGTACAGTTATGGTATATTAACTACCAGCAGGTTTAAGCGATCTACAAATCTACAAAAAGTATTTTAAATGGTGTCATTCATGAGCCAAGCATGATAATGATGGTTTTGGTTTGTCATTTGAACATTGTAGCTTCTCTACACACTGGAACTGGATTTTATTTGGAATAAACTCTTATAAAAACTTATTTCACCCTGAATTTCATTTAAAGTTCATTCAAAACATTTTTGCCTTCCTCCTGCCATCACAGTTACTACTGTGGAGATTCCGGTTTTTATTGGTCTAGCTTTGTCATACTGGTTGTCCAGCTTGGTCAGTGTGATCATGCTTGTAGACCAGCTAAACCATTAAATTTAAACATTGACAGACAGTCCTTAATCCTACTGAATAAAACTAAACACCAACCCATAAAATCACTCAGTAAACCAAGCCAAGATCTATTTTTACTTTAAAAACAAACAAAAAAAAAACATATAAACACAAATTGCATTAATGTAACATACAAATGCACCATTAAATTAACATGTAAGCCAGTGAAGCTACTGTGAACTTCACAACTCCGGCATAAGTTGTGTTTCTCTCATGGGCGTTTTTTTTTTTTTTTCTTTTTTTTTTTTTCGTGTCGTCTGCAGTGAGGTAACTGAGAAAACCCTCACCTCCCGTCACTTCTGGTAAACAGCAGCTGATGAGGCTTACGATAAATACTGCAGCATGCAGACCACAGACTCAACCCTGCTCAACGCCGGACGAGAGACAGCAGAGATACAGCAGAGCTAGATACGAAGATACTGCATCTGCATGCATTTTAATCAGGAGTCAGTGGGCTAGGAGCAGACACCCAGTGACTGTGTGGAATTTTTTTTTTTTTATTCAGATTTAGCTCATTCACACTTTTTCAGGGGGGGGGGAAATGTTTCGGCCGTTGGCTGTGGTTGATGGTGTGAATTTACAGAGAAATGGAAGAAAAAAACCCACATCACACTGAAATAGGTACATTTAGCTTGTTACATATCTAATATCTAAAGAAATGCAGATAACCCTTCTAAGTAGTGATTTTAGTAACTTTAAGGTGCTTTAAGGTGCACCCACACACAGAAAAGTGCTGCCGATAAAATGGACTGCTCTGGAGCATAAGGTCACAATGCCCAACTGGAAGCATTGGCCAGAGGGGCATAAAGTCCCACAGCACTGATCAGTAGAGTGGTGGAAATCTGCTCTTTTTAATCATGGAGCTCCATCTGATATACATTTTTCCATTTTTTTTTATTTTGCAGGTTTTAGGTTGGTGGACAGTAGAGTAGATGGAGGCCAGTGTTTTAGTGTGCCCTCATGTCTGTGTTACCTCCTGGCTCTCTCCTTCAATTACAAATCCAGCTCTTTACCTTTTTCTGGGTCCTTACCCGACAGACTGTCCCTGTTGTGAGAAATCAGTTATTTTCTTTAATTGTATTGTAAGTTCTTTTATATTAAATGCCTTCATGAATAAAGAAATACAAGTCTTGCTAAAGCACATTTTAGTTTTTTAATGTAAAAGAGTCATTCAAATAATGTCTGATTTATGGTTATTTATTGTGGACGGGCTCAATTGGAGTGGTGTTTTTGATTCAGAGTTTACAATAAGGGTCACAAATACATTATTTAACATTGCTAAATTTTACTGCATAAGAATGCTGAAAATAATAATGAATTGAAACATTAGTTAAAAAATTAATTATGTAAAAATGCCTTAAAAAGGGAAAATTAATAATTAGTTGAGACATTTTTTGTTAATCATGAGATCTGTTAATTATGGTACCCTAAATGTGAACTGTTACCAGAACATTCCAGTAGCAAACCTCACCCCAACTGTCCACCAACGTCAATAGACTTTAATTTCAGGCTGAAATTCGGTCATGACGCCAGATGACAAAAATGTTTACGTCAGGATAACGTCTAATACTGTCTAGTACTGTTACTAATGATCTTGTGGATGAATGCAATAAAATTTTTACAGCAATTAAAATAGACACACAACATCTGGTGTAAAGCCATTCTCAGATTGCAAAGACAGGAACAGAATTAACATCCAAGAACTGTATACAAAAAATGTATTGTATTTCAGGCCACCACCACTCATTACATTCTAATTCAGTACTAAGCAACAGTTCAGGTTGTTTAAACAAATAAAGCGAGTTCCATAGATACGGATAACCATTGTGCATCCTCAGTGGCAACCAGAGAGCACCATTATCTGTCTCTTAGACAAAAAAAAAGCTTCTTCCTGCACTCCCGCCTTAAAAAGTGCTTTTTACATGACTTTATATCCGCACTGACTCAACAGTTTCGTTTTCACTCAGGTGCTCTTCTGCCTGTGAAATGCAGCTGTGAGCACTTTTGCTCCTTGGGCCCGACAGAGGTCTCTACATCACCTTTCTGAGGTCAGGTGCTGTGAGCCTGCAAAGTGAAAGCTGTTCTGGAAAACCCAAAATAAAAAAGTGATTTGAGCAACGCAGGACAGTCGGTGTAAGCCCTTTCATTCTTAACACATCATTATCACTTGATGAATTTACCCTACTTAGCCCAGCGTAATCATGTTACAGTTGTATGCAACAGTTGTATGCATCTTTACCACATTGGCCTTTGGAACTAAAGTGCATCTGCTCATCACAAACATCTCTTAACCAAATTGGAGTTTCGGGACAGATGCTGAACGACACTGGCTAACTGCCATGACGTTTTGGTTAAACCTTGAAGACAGTTAAAAATCGTATGACCTGATTTCATATCTAGTCAATAGGCTGCTGATGTTGTACGATGAAAGGAAGGCAATATCTATGACAGATCTGCAGTGCAATGATATGAAATATTACAGGTTTCGGTATCAGCCGTTTGTCCCCGATCACTCAGGTTTGCGGACAATAGAGTGGAAAGCTGCCAGTGTTTCAGATTGCTCTCGTGTCTATGTTACCTCTTGGCTTTATTCCTTTTGTTAGGCTGTTATAGACAGACCTGCCGCAGTTAAAGCCACACTCTTATGTTTCACATGATTATCTCTACTCCATAAATCCAAACATAACAAATTCCATTCCTGTACCTTTTTCAAGTTATTGACCACATTGTTTTCTTATTTAGCTCTATCTGGACGGGATTAGTGATAAAACTCTTGCATCCGGACTACAATTGAAAAAACAGTGAGTTTTTCGGCTTTCTCTGTCACGTGATATAATTTTAGTAGCCCCTCCCCATTTCCACCCGCTGTTGTGTTTACGTGTAGGTCCATAGAAACAAATAGCTATTTTATTAAATGCGAGGATATGAAACTCAGATATGTGGATCTGGACGAGACTAAAATTACCTGAAGACCACAGAGTTCAGCAGAGAACAGTAGATAATTCAACATGTAATTTTCTCAGAGGATGTCTGAGATAAACACGTACATGGTCGTTCCGGACAGAATTACAATTACAGAGGACACCCCATAAAAGAGAAAATTACCCCAGGACCCCCTGAGAAACTAATTCTGTTCAGATATGGCTTTATTTTAACTTCTTTGACACAAAATCAGTTATAAAAAAGATTTAATACAAATAATTCAAAATGTATTGTTTTTTTATCCCATTGTTTTGTCAAAAGTGTCAAAATCGACCCCTAGACAATCTATTTAACCTAAAGGTGAACAGCATTCCTGGAAGTATGAAAAAGCAATGTTTCACTTTCCCTGATGTTGGATTAAATGGTCACATTTCCGTCTGAAAAAAGATTATTCAGGGTTTTTTTTAACTGCTGTTAAACATGGTGGTGGGTGATATGTGATCAGTAAACAAAAGAGTTAACAAATGCAGGATTTTTTTATGATTAATTAATCTCAAAAACATCTGAGCAGTTTAACTCAATGTAGAATGATTTAAATCAGCCAGATAAAATCCAATTCAATTCAGCATATGTAATTATAGTTTAATCCAATTCCATTCTGAACTACACAGATAGCGGGACTGGGACTACTTACAGTGACTGAGACATATACAGTACAAGGCACAATATACACATCAAAGAACATTACATTTTATTTAAATGGAAGACTCTGAATGGATCAACTCAACACAACACAACTCCAATGTTGTGCCGAGGATGTTGTTGAAGAGTCATGTGGGAGTTCAAACAGTTTATATTCTACTACCAAAACAGTGTGCACACGCATGGAGGTGGTGAAACATGAAGATACAGATCAGAAACCAGAGAGGACTGCATTGTTTCATGCATTATAGATCTTTATCAGAAAACCAGCGTACAGAAACAGGATCGTGAGGTGATGATGAACATCCTATTTCAGAGAAAGCTCGAAGATTTAGGGCAGCTTTCTACAGTTTCCTCAATCACATTCAACCACAGCATGATATTGGTGATTTTGTTTGACTCACCACATTGATACTTTTATTGTAATTTGTGGTCTAAAAAAGCAAGGCCCCTCATCACAACTATCTTGCAGTGGTGTATCAAAAAAGAGCCATAAATATATCAGCTTCAAACAGCCTTCTACCCATGTTTTTATTCTGAAGGATAAAATACAACCATTTTTATCCTTCATTAGCTGAGTTCAGCTAATGTAACTCTAGACATTTATTTTGACATACATGTGTAATATAATTCCATAAATTGCTTAGGCAGAAGACCATATTTAAAAAGGGAATTGTGTATGTGTGTGCAGGCTCAATAAATGCCAGAGAGGAGTTCTGGTGGTACAGACTAACACTGGTGACTAATACTGGTGCCTCCATTCTCACGTCACACCATTGCCGACTCATCTGGCACACATGTGGACGTAGTCTTGGTCTCCTGGCCATTAATGATGCATAGCAAACAGTAATAGCGCTTAGAAAAGGCAATTGCATCACTTAACAGCCCTAGAATTCCTTATTTTCTTTTACACCCTACACTACTACTACAGAATTAGTCATCTCTAAAGACAGAGTTAAATTACTCAAACTACATTTTTTTAATCAGCCAGTTTTATGTTTATGTAATAAACAACAACTATAAAGAACTCTGTTGGTTCCACTTGCACTCAAATGCTGCAGCAACACTTGAGCATGTGTTAGGGATAGTACGCCTCTTCGGAATGGCATTGACTCTTTACACTTTAGACTTTTCACTTAGCAAGGTGTTAATTCTGGCTGGAAAGTTGGTGGGTTGACAACAAAGACTGTGAAAAGAAAATCAGATGGTCTTACTCAACAAATATTAACCACGTATTCAACCAGTGGCAGCTAGTGCCAAAAAATATGAGCGCAAACTAAAATATATAAATATATATATATATATGTAATATAATATATAATATATATGTATATATACGTATTTATATATATATATATATATATATATATATATATATATATATATATATATATATATATATATATATATATATACCCATTATACAAAAACAAATATAACCCCAGTGGTCATACACACACTATACAGCCAGATGTTCCTGGACACTCCTTATAATTCAGCATTTAGGTATTTTAAGTTGCAGCCATTACTGATACAGATATGCAAATACGCACGCACACACACACACACACACACACGGCTTTATACCCTGTAGAGAAGAATTGCCAATAGCGTTATGCTCTTACAGTAAGACCCCTTTGGACCATTCCTATCGTGAAGCATGGGCTAAAGGGGTATTAAGTCTATGGTATAGAGCAGTGGAAGTGAGAAAGCATTAATGACTCACAGCCAAATTTTTCCTAACATGAGCTGGACAACAACACCCTCAATCAGTTGTTTTTGTAAATATAAAACAGAATTTCTTTCCTGGCAAACAAATGCAGTGACTCCCTTAACATTTTACCTACACCAGAGGTTGGCAATTAAGTTTGGCTGCAGGCCAGATATTTTCCAATCCATTATGTGGCGGGCCACAAAAAAAATTCTGTTTTGGAAAAAGAAGTGTAATGGGATGGAGTTGTATACACAAGTAGCTCTCCAGCTCAGAGGGTTGTTGAACCCTTTTGCAGAACAGTTGATCTCAAAGCAGGTAGACCCAAGAAAAAATAAAAAAATAAAAAAATAAACAAAAACACACCGCTCCGCAACCTGGATTGAACCTGTGTTGTCAGGGTCGCAGTCCAATACATTACTGCTTCCCCAGCTAGTGAATTGGGACACGACTGGGGAAAAAAGTCCTTTATAAGGAGATAAGGAGCCCAAGAATGAGAGGAAAAAGCGAGAACAAGCGGAAACTAAAGTCAGGCTGAGCACGACAGAGAGAGACAGGGGAGGTATGTAAACAAAAGCTTTCCAGAGAAGCATTTTCTTTTATTATCGTTCATTACAGTTCAAAACAACCTCACGGGCCAGATGATTCATGCCTGTGGGCCACATCTGGTCCGCAGGCCTACTATTGCAGACCCCTGACCTACACTAATGAGCTAAGAATAGTGGTCTATCATAGCCCATACATCAGACTAAGGTCACCTGATTACCGAGAGCTGAACGAACTCCATTCACGCATATTAGAATGGCGTCATTAAACATATATACTGTGCATATTGAGATATCACACAGAAATGAAACACATATGTGTTCCCTCGCCATTAAAAAAACACCCTGTATTGACCAGCCACCAATGGTTTTAACTATAGTTT
Organism: Astyanax mexicanus; assembly: GCF_023375975.1. NCBI lineage: Eukaryota > Metazoa > Chordata > Actinopteri > Characiformes > Acestrorhamphidae > Astyanax > Astyanax mexicanus. Next base: position 11,728,319 of record NC_064409.1, on the reverse strand, counting down.
GATTTGCAGCATAATATGTTGAGCAGTCCCACTAAAGCCAGGCCAGAATTACAGACAGGTGTACAGAAAATGACGCAATTTAATCTAGCCTTAAACTCCTTTTTATTCCTGAACATACTCATCTTATCAAAGTGTTTCCTCTGTGATTTAACAAAAAAGATTAAGCTTATGCGTACAAAATAACATACAATTACTGATTGCGATCCATTAAAGATGTCCGTAGTCAGAATGTGAAATGCAATGTCCACATTCAGTCTTTTGCTCTGATTTCCCGCAGTCTTCAGTAGTTTTGCTGTACATTAACTTTCTGTATATTTCAACACTATCAGCATAAAGCTAATTCATGCACTACACCACTTCATTTGCATGTGGAAAAGAGCAGAGGCAAAGGGTTTCCATGAGCTGTCGTCTCATAACGACTCACTTCCTGTGCATTCTCACTTGCACACTGTGTGGTTGTAAAGATGTGGGGGCATGTCAGAGCAACAATCAAGCGAAACTCTACTCGGCTACACAAGAGTGCTCAGCTCACTTCCACTGTGTGATAGATCAGACTCGTTTGTTTGGCCAGGGCTTGGTGTAAGATAATACTCAATGACAGATCAGTGTAAAATGTAAAGTCAAATTACTTGTCAAATTACTTTTTCAGGTGAACTTGAACTGCATGTATGTAACATAGGTGATTAAAAAATGGCAATCTGAGTAATTGGATGGTGTGATGTTACCTGGTATTTTGGCTCTACCTCATCGGTTGTTGGCACGTTTTCTTTTTTTTTTTTTTACATGAGAAGGTTAACATAAAGCTAAAAGGCGTTGTGAAGTACTGATGATTCAAGTTCTCCATATTCCACCCACTGCTGAGTAAACTAACCCTCTCGTTCTCTCTCTCTGTCTAACTCCATGCCTCTCTCCCACAACACAATACCAGTGGATTATGCCCTGAATACACAACTTTCCATTACGTAATTGAGACTGACCTTAAAACGTCTCGGTTTGTTTATCCGTGTAAAATGTAATCCATCAATCCGGTAAATTCTCCGCCATTGTTTAGGTCAAACTAAAACAGGATAAGGAGCATGCTGGGTCTAATTCTTCTGGCTCAAAACACATATTATGTTTTATATTACATTTAGCGGATGCTTTCATCCAAAGCGGCTTGTATATTTGTATAAAAATTATGTATATTTAGCAATAGAAAAAAAAAAACAATTTTACAGGGCCTAAAAGAGGCATTTTAAGGGAAATAGTGGGATAGAGGAGAAAAGGAGGGGAAGATGGAAAAGAGGTTAGAAGTAGTTAGTTTGTTAGAGGTGTTAGAAGAGTAGGCAATCTTAAAAAGCTCTGTCTTCAGCAGTTTCTTAAAGGTAGCAAGAGATGCTCCTGCACTGGTAGTGGAAGGTAGTTTATTTCACTATTGGGGAACCATGCACACACTATATACGCTGTATGGACAGAAAAATTGGAACGCCTACTCATTCATTACTTATTCCGCCGTAATCTGCCTCTCCCCCACCCAGCACACAGATTTTGTTCTGGAGTGGTTCCCTTGTGGTGAGAACGTGATCTGGTCTCGATCCGACCCAGCTATCAAATATACTTCTCTTTAATTGAGCTAAACTGCTGATAAGGCACAGTTCAATCTGATATATTAGCCATATAATATATTGCTATGAACAAACACTGTCTCTGCTGCTCCATGCTTTACACACACAGTAATGTGCAGCGTTCACTGCTCACATCTGCACTGCACATCCCATTGAAAACAATGTGTTCGAAAGAGCAGCGGCAAATTTCTAATTAAGTTCTAATTCAGAAATTGTTACAACCAAACTGAGATGTTTACAATAAAGTAAAAAAAAAAAGTTTCTTCTATATAGTTTATCATGCAGTCTTTTTTCCAGTGCCCCAGATTTGCTTTATCTCCCCTGAAACATACAAAAATATACTAGTATTGTTGACACCACTAACATAAATATATTTGCATTTTACCTTTCTCACATTCATTCATCTATTTTAGTCTACATCATAAGTATGTCAGCCTTCACAGTGTGTGCAGCTGCTTCTGTTGTTTCTGCAGCCCCTTGTGCGACTGGGCCTGTTCTCAGAAGCCGGCTCACTCTCTCGCGCTTGTGGTCGCTCTAGCTCAGAGTGAGTTCAAGCTGGGTGGGAGGTGAGGGGTGGGGGGTCTAGACGTGCAAAACTAGGTTTTACTGTCAGTGAGCCTTCACAGTCACTAGGCCAGGGTCTAATGCTGAACCAAGGACAGGATTCAGACTTAATTCAGGGTATTTCCACCAAAAGCCTTCAGCTTCATTTCAGTGTGTAAGACAAGAAAGTATTGATACATGAGAAGAAAGGAGCAATCAGCAGCACCTGACAAACACCTGGCAAAGTCATGTGGTATCTTTTCCCTATACTTGTAACAGTGTAATGCAGGTTTCATTTTTGAAGTAAACAATTCAGTTTAGTTCATTTAGAGGTTAGCCTACTTCTTCGGGATGAATACAGTAGATACAAATACCTGGATCTGTATTTAATCTACTATCAAAGATTTTTAATTAGGGCCTTACAATAGCATAAATAGGGCATTACACTAGCATGCAAATTGGCAAAGATTCATGCATGCAGGGGCTTCACTAGCTTTTTTTAGGGGGGCTCAGTCACCCCTAAAACGAGTTCCAGATACCCTAGAAATGAATGCATAAAGTTGTGCGTACGTTTTTTAATAGAACTTTGTCTCTGATATACTTAAACTGTTTAAATCTAAGAAAGTAGATAATCCAACAGAAATTTAAGAATGACAATATAGCAATCATACAGCACTCATGCTTTTACATTCTGTTTTTTATTTAGTAAACTAATGCCGCACGTTTCTGCCACTGTCCACTGTTTAAACTGGAGTGAGAGAGAGTAGCTGTGTTGCTGTTGGTTGGCTGGTTTGTGTGTTTATTATATTAAAGTTCTCCTTCCGCTAAAATCTGAGTTGTATATGCATGCTGCATATGAAACTCCTCCTCAACCCCCACTGTCTGCAGTAGCTAGTAAAAAAAATCCTCAGAAATACGAGTAGATCAGAGAGATGTTAGGTGTCTACGTCAACCAGTGCGTTCATGGCCTCGCCCACCTCGGATCAGGACAGAGCTGAACCCAGGCTGGAGCAGAGCTGACACTGTCAGCTTGCAGCTCTGTTTACAGCAGCCAATTAGCGTTAGCTATCTTGCTCAAGTAACTGTAGGTTTAAATAGGATCTCCGGTTGATTCAGCATGCACTATGGGAGCACGGTTTGACAAGGCAGCACAACTTGACAGTACACCGGTCAAAGCAAAGTTTTTTTAAGGGTTAACTGTACCTAGCACTCAGTGCCATATCTTAACAACTAAGGTTGTATCTCTGAAAACATTTTGTCTGTTTTGAGCCGAAAAATTGACTGTGGTTTGGGGGGGTTGGGAGTGGGTAGGCAGCTAGGCATTCCCTGCTGCAGTGCTGTTAGCCAATCAGTGGTGATTTGTTTGCATGTATGAATATTCATGAGCATGAGCCAAATCCTGTCTTTCTTCAGAGACCACTAATTCAGTGATCTAAAGCAGGGCTAAACAGAAACACCAGAGCACTTTTTTTCACAAAAAAAAACAGCTCACATGGCATTTATTCTTATTAGAGACCACAACTAGACATTTTTTATGAATGAATGAAAAAACGATGGAATGAGACCTTTAAAGGCGAGGTGCAAGACTAGTACTGTCTGTATGTGTATCAGCTAATTAATGTTAAAGAATAAAAGAAGATATGATGATACAAGTAATGTCCCACTCCTGATTCGTCCTGAATGTGTAAAAAAATTATACAACCACAATGCCCAGAGTAGGGTGATCTAAACCTATGATCCATAAATCACAGTTGCATGCATGCAAATTTAATGTTACAGCAGTCAAATCAAATTAGCACAAAATGACAAAATACTTAGTAAGGAAACTAGTGTAAAATTCTCAAATTTAAATTAACAAATATAGCAGAACATAAATAAAATTAGCAAATTAGCTTAAATCAAAGATTGGGTTAATAAAATCCTTGACAAATCCTGTTTTATAATGTAAATCAATCAAAGATTGAAGAGTTACTATTTTACACCCTTTGCACGACTTTGTAGGTCCCAAGATTCTGTTTTAGATGTAGTTTTTTTTTAGGGAAATAGAACTTGTACACTCTGTTTAGCTGAGAAACAGTTTCAGCTATAGTAATGGGGATGAAAAACCACATAAGCGTTTTAAGCACGGAGCACATCAGGTTACTCCGCATTGTATGTGCTAAATGCAAAATGCATATCCAAGCATTTTCATGGGCTTTCACAGAGTACTGGAGTACACCTCTTCCCTTCACTAGTGTAGCACATCGTCATGTCATCTATCTTTGCTGTGCTATAAAGCATGGAACACAAATATTTATCTTAAAAGAATCAGTTTACTCTTCTACCACTTCTCAAATTGTATATTTTAAAGCTTAAAGATAGCAGTAAAGGGCTAGGATAGTAATTTTAGCATTTTTTAAACCAAAAGACTGTCTGTCTTTCTCTGTGCAAATTTATCTCAGATGTGACTTTCAGTATTGTGGCTTTAATTCAGTGTAGTTATGTGTAATTAAACATACAACGTAGAATTGTCCCAATGCTGAGAAACGGAACAGTACTCAGAATAATGAAGCTCTGGAGTGCAAGCAGAGTCTGTATCTGTCATTTTAAATTGAAAACCCTCTTTACCATAAGCTCTATTTACAATGGAGCACTTTATAGTTGTATAGTTATCTGAACAGTTTATATACTGTCTAGTATCCCATAAGTTATCCAGAAAAATTCTAATGCTTTAAACTTCTCACCATTCAGGGTTTCTCCTGTGCAGCTTGCAGGGGACCTGAAAATGAACTGGGGCCTGCAAAGCCAAGAAATACTATATAAAACACTTTTAAAAAATCTTTACGGTCCAAACTATCATTAAGAAACGTGAGTTAAGGGGAACTGTGGAAGTCAATGCAAGTTCGGGAAGACTACGAAAATTCTCAAATAGAGATGCTTGAATGCCGACCATAAGGAATGAAATATATGTAAGAAACCTGTTTTTACTTCAATTACAAAACTCAATATCTAAAAAAGTGTTTCTATATAAGTCTTGGGCATTTTGCCGCAAACAGAAGATTGAACTTTAAACAAACTGTATGTTTATAGGAAAAAAGATCAATTTAACTTAATTAATTATTTTTTGAAAAGCATTAATTAGTTTTGGGGTTGTGTAGAAACCTGTGGCACAGGAAACACTGCACACCCTCACTGCCAAAATGACGCCACATTGTGGCTTGGTGACCTCTCATTACGCCCCCTGGAGTGACTGTATTTCACAGCTCTGAGGTCTTTGGGTTACACTGGATTTTCTTGTAGTCTAAAGGGCCAGAAAAGTGACTTTACACCTTGGTTTGGGGAGGTTTTTTACACGCATAGTGGGGGACTATATGTGTATGTGTTGAGACTATTCATTTTTCAGTTATTTGTAAGGTTGTTGCCAATGTAATGTGGTCTATATGAATTTTAATTATTTTTTTAAGCAGGGGCACAATGTTTCAGCATTATTGGTGTTAAATCATGGCATGTTTTAATTATCAGACCATACCCCAGCAACATGCTAATGTGTGGTTCATGGGTGGAAAGTGAGTTATGTGAGTTCCAGGTGGGCATGGGCTCTGAGTGGGTTTGTAAACATGATGTTACAGGGACCCAGTTGGGATTTCCAAATGGGTTTCATTATTACAGCCCACTTTAAACCTCACATGGGTCCCATCTAGGCCCCATGTGCAGAGTACAGACGAGATCGAGCCCATGTTTTTGCCCCATCACTGACATCCATATGGTTCCCATTGAGTCACCCACATACGCCCCACATGTTTTTTTTTTTTTTTATGTATTCCCAATGAGTCAGTTGTTCAGGATCAAATGAAGCTCAAGACTAGACTAAAAAAAAAGAGGCCTTTCACCATTAGTATTATGAGGTATCGGATGCCCTCTGGTGGTCAAACACATGCTTAAGCACACAGTTTTTCATGTAGTCTGATCTTGTATTTTTCTAAATACATAGAAATGCTTTATAATTATTGTCCATATTAATCAACCCATGCATGAGAATTCCTTTAACATCCATTCTGTACGCTTTAAAAATAAATCAATATTCATTTATTTAGATTTTAGTTTGAAATAACCAGTTATTAAAATATAATTTAAGTTCACTTAAAGCCACTATTGATCAATTTTCCAGCTCTAAAACACATTTTTGCGAGTTCAGACAATGTCATCATGATGACTATGCTAGTGTGGGACAGACTGTAAGATATGGGTGGGATCAGGTGGCTTTTACTTGTGTTAGAAGGCCAGACATCTCTTTATTATGATGAGTAAGTGGGTAAAGGAACATGGTGTAGTGGTAGGTTGCAAAAAGCTTTGTCATGAATATGAAAGGTAGAAGTGAGATGTTATATAATGTTAGGTTCTAAGATGGAGGAGATGCTTCAGCTTTGTTCTTTTTCACAGAGTGCAATTATTTATTTATTATATTAAGCACATATTCAAATAAATACATACCGTACCATATAAGGTGCACCACATTAAAAAAGCTTTTCTTTTAAAATCAAACGAGTGCTGAATGTTAATCTACACAGATTTCTCTCCTGAAAACTGTTTATTTGGGTGAGTGAAGTGCTTCTGTTTATTTACAGTAACCTTAGATTCCAGCGCTAGGTTGGAGCATTAGCATTAGCATTAGTGGCTAACCGCTCCAGCAGTGCTAGCCGGGGTTAGAAGCATGCTACAGGTGACCGGGGAAACAGTGAGCACGGTTAGCGGGTAATGCTACTGCTACACCAGCAGTGCTTCAAACAGCAGTTCACAACACTTTCTGCAGTATGATTAATAGTTGAATAAAGTAGTGAACACTGTTGTAAACTGCTTAATGTTATGGTTGTTTTCATTTGTCTAAACCCTTCTGAGATATATCAGTATGAATATTGCATTAATCATATAATCATATAAATAAACAAACTCAAAAACCTAAATTCAAAAGCTGCTTTAAAGGGGACATGAAACACTTCAAGTATTTCGTTTAATTCACAAGATGTATTTTCACTCTAACAAATTTTATAAGTTTAACAGTTGTCAGTGAAGCGGAATTAAAATAATAAGCAATCTAAATGTCATTTTTTTAAGTAAGGGCAGCGCCATCTTGTCCCAGCGCTGAAAGTGACGTCACGAGGTTGGTTCTCGCACGCCTCACTACTATGATCTATGAGAATACTGTAATTTAGCTCCTCAATAAATAATAAAATCCAAACCAAAACTCAATGCAGAGCGGGGGGCACTTTTGTATTGTCCCTGTGTGTAGTAATACTGGGAGTAGTGAATTTTAATAGGGTGAGGAATGAGAAATATTTACTTTCACTTTCATACCTTCAGCGGGGCTCGCAGCGCTGAAGCGTGAGAATCCTCCGGTTAGCTGCTAGGGGTTAGTGGCGAGCACTTTCTAGACCAGGACTATGTGAAGGAGAGGGGTTTGAGTCAGGAGCATTAGCGCCGGATAAATAAGCTGAAGTCCGAGGCTTTTTTCCTCCGTTTTTTATTTTTCCTCTGATCAGCTGGAATGTACAGACCGTCCGACTGATGGTAACGTTACTATGAAAGCAGCAGCTGTGAGCCGCACCAGCCAAACAACACGCCCACCCAGCAGAGCAGCGAGAGGTACCGTTACCGAAAATCTAGATAAAATGACAATTTAAAGATAACATAGCTAGCGTTAACTACTTAGCTAGCTATCTTATTCTAGCTAGCCAACGCTAGCTAACTAGCTAACACTAACTAGATGAAGCTAAGTAACCCAGTAAGCTTTCTAACTTCTAAACTGAACGGTTTATCAACCAAACAGCGCCTGGATGTTTCAATATCCACTTAAATCATGTTCGTTTCATTCAGTCTTAATAGACTCTGGACTTTGCATGTTAAATAGCTAAATGTATATAAAATAGCTGGTTAACTGGATGGTAGTACCTGCTGTGGACGCGCTGCAGGGTTCTGCACGGCTCCACGTAGAGAGAGAATAAACACTCCCAAAACGTCTCGCTCTCAGAAAAGCATCTGAAAAGTTCTGCTCAGGTTTATACAGGAAATATCTCTGAGCAAATGCTCCATGTTAGCCTAGTTCAGCTTCGTCTTCATCCATAATCTCGACAAACAATAAGCTCTTTTCCTCTAGTTATATGCCTGGGATCTTAAACCAACCAACCTCGTGACGTCACCAGTGCTGCACGGGCAACATGGCGGCGCCCTAGCTCAAACATAACAAACATAAATATATTATAATTTAGTGTGTAAACATTTTATATAAAAAAATCCCCCCCAAATAAATTCCATTATATTTAATACCTTAGAAAACTTGTACAAACTGAAATGTTTCATGTCCCCTTTAAAGTTTAACTCGTGACTTTATGTCTGATTTGGAACTACAGATAACTTATGAATATGAGTTGTCTTTACTTGTTTAAGTAATTTACTTTTAACTTAATTATTTATTTTAGAGCAGTTTAGGACAATCCCAGTCCTGAAGGGGAGCAAATTCACGTTTTGTGAGTGAAATGGTTTCACATGAGTTTCACATTAATTTTTACACATAATGAGTCTGTTTTATACAGCATATCGTTGCTGTCTAATAAAAAAACAAGTATCTCCAAAGCAGCAAACTTACTGAAGAGAGAAAAAAATTCTTACAGCCAACAACTGTGTCATAAAATATTACACAATACACATAAGCTAGCTTGGGGCCACAACTACAAACAGATGGTGAAGTGTTTTATAATAAGTTTATTAACTTCCATTTTATGAAACGTATTTTGGTTTAAAGTTGAAATAAATGAAGAAATAAAGTTATCATTACTTACTGCTTATATATATATATATATATATATATATATATATATATATATATATATATATATATATATATATATATATATATATTTTTTTTTTTTTTTTTTTTTAACAGTGAATTTACTTACATATTGCAAATGTGTGCAAGCTATGTAGAAGCATGTGTCTGGCTTTTAGGTGGTACTTGGTTTAGGAACCGCTGCTCTAAGCAATGCCACTGATGCCCTCTAGTGGAGGAAGGCGAGGAATGGAGTTTTTTTTCCATTTCCTAGTTTTCTGATCAGCAAAGCTTTACATTAAAGAGCTGAGTGAAGATGCTGCTCCTGCTGTTCAGCCAAAGATCAGCTCAGCTGCTTGTCTAAGCACACAAATCTGATCAGGTAAATCATTCTGTCTAAACACAGAAACAGAATCATTTGCCTTGCAGCTTAATGGACAGCACAGTAAGTGTCTGTAGAAGTCTAACCCCATGAATAAATCAAAGCAGACAATAAGTGCTGCAGTGAGATGAAGCTGCAGGGTTATATCACATAAAACACTCTGACTTACTCTGTAATAATGCATGATGTAATGCACACTCCCAGTTTTTTAGTGCTCCACAGCTTTATGCTGGGGGGCTTTAATACTTCTCGAAGCCACATATATAGAATAGCCAAAGCCAGTAATGATAGATTCTGACTTCAATATACTTCTGAGTTCTGATACTACCAGAAATTAGCCAACCGACAACCCTAATAAGAATTATTTTTTATTATTGTATTTATTAAGGTTTTAATAATTAACCTTTAAATGTATTACTGTTTTGAAGGACCAGTAAGGATTATATGTTCTGTAGTAACTCATAACTCAATCAGGATGTATCATCAGATATTAAAGAGAGCAGAGCTTCAGACAGTATTTTCTTATTTGAGCTTTGTGATATGTAATAGAAATATGTGTGGGTTGTGGCCTCCAAATCTGCCCACCACCATTCCCCAAGCCTTTTTTCCACACCCCGGGTTGCCAGGTAATGGATATAACACAAAAGCAGGCAAACAGTGTGCTGCAGCCATAGAAACAGATGAGCTTGCTATTTTTCTGCTGAACAGGTACTCACTGATCTTCAGTAAGGTTGCTAGCAATCGAGTAATGCTGTCACCATGTTTCCCTTCTAATGGGGAAGCTGGGGGAAGCAAAACTGTTATTCTTAAAAAAAGAAACATTTTTTTAAGGCAAACGAGTGCTGAATGTTAATCTACACAGATTTCTCTCCTAAAAACATTTATTCAGATGAGTAAGATTAAGATTTCCTATATTTTATTTAAGGGTGAGTTTTCAGTGAAGTTTCTCCAGCACTAAGGCTGAATGCAGCAGCGTTAGCTTTAGCCGTTAATCGCAGTGTTAGCAGGATGTAAATGCTGCCTGATAGCACTTGACTGAGGAACCCTGTTCCAGCTAGAGGTTTGTCCCACATAGTTATTTTAACACAGCAAACACACAGATTACAGTCCAACATACTTGCCTCTGGACGGCGAAAGAGCTAGTTTTGAGGTTAGCGGCTAATGCTAATACTTATAAAGCTGTACTTCAGCAGAGTGTCTTTACTGCTCCTTAATACCTGACTGGTAGAATTCATATATAAGCGCACCGGATTGTAAGGCTCACTGACTATTTCTGGAAATATTAAAGAATTTTTCAGTGTGCTTTATAGTCAGACAAATATGGTAAAGAGCTCAATTTGAAAAAAAAAAAAAAAAATTGTATAAAAAGGTGTGTCCAAACTTTGGCTGGTACTGTATATGCTCTGGTAACACAGTTAATCATCAAATTAATATGTAAATACTCTATTATTACTAACATAACAAACAGACTGTGACAGCCTTAAAGCATTTTTTAAATCTGCAGTATCTCCCAGACACCAGATTATATTACACACACAGAGTGACTTCATGTCTGTCTGTCTAAGATGGAGGTACGATGGAGATCATGTGACACATCAGCTTATCGTGAGAAAAACCCTGCACAGCTCAGACGGGTTCGCCAGAGCGTTCAAAGCCGTGTGCTGAAAGTTAGATTTCACCTCTGGGCGAAAGTGTTGAGATCAAACGTCACGCGCTCTCTGTGTGGGAAACAGAAACTGAGTTCAGTTTTGAAGGTTCTGAAGGTTTTGAAGGTTTTTAGGGCCTCTAGCAAACCGAATCCACTGCTGCAATCTCTGGCAGTCAGAACCAGAGACACAATAGCGCAGAGGAACTCCATGACAACAAGATGCAGATGAGTTACCAGATCATGGCACATGCAGAACCACAAATGTTCACCTCATTCAATGAGCTGGTCATTTCACACAGAGATCAAAGGAAACCCATATCCTCACAAACAAGCTCACATACACATTCATTAACCAGAGCGTCCGCACAGCAAACATCTTCAAAAAGGGGGCATGCAGGAACATTATTTATATTTCCACTGGTCCTAATATTCCAGCAAAACAAGCTGGGAAACACATGTAGATAAGTAAATACAATATAATGTACAATATATATATACATATAAAACATAAAATATATACAGCTCTGTGAAAAAATAAGAGACCAGTTAAAAATTAAACATTGAAAATATCTGGAATATAATAATATACTCAAGAGGAAGATGGATGATCACAGGCCATCAAACCAAGCTGAATTGCTTGCTTTTGAAAGTAATCCAAAAGCAGTGTGTATGACTGTGGAGGAGACCATGCCAAGATGCCTAAAAACTGGTTCTTCCACCAAATTGTATGAATATGAACTTGTTTTCTTTGCATTATTTGAGTTTTGAAAGCTCTGCATATTTTTTGTTATTTCAGCCATTTCTCATTTTCTGCAAATAAATGCTCTAAATGACAATATTTTTTTTACAATTTGGGAGAAATGTTGTTCATAATTTATAGAATAAAACACTTATGTTAATTTGACTCAAACATAAACCTATAAATAGCAACAGTGTAGTGCTTCTGCATGTCTTAGCAGAGGAAACTGACCCGCTTGTTCAAATTATAAAGGTGCGCAAGCTGGTCATTTACAGGAACAGCAATGTTATTTTGTTCGGTATTTTGTTTATTGTTGATGGAAAAGTTGGGTTTGTGCACTGCTGCATGTCCTTGTGTTTGTAATGAGTGGGAGTGTATACACATTGAGCATGTGTGGTGCCAAGATAGTAATAAATAGTGCCAAGATAGTAATAAACGTCTGATAGTTGACGTTTGTCTAGGCATTTTTTCAGTCAGTGGTGCACCAGTGGTGTTTACTGTTGCCAAAGATAGCAATATGCCAGAATTTAAGGAATAAAAACGAGGATATTTTTAATATGATGGCATATTGTTTTTAATTTTGTTTTGTTAAAAAGTTTAAATAAATGTAAATGAGATGTGTAAGTGTAAAGAAATAGATCCTACAGCAGTTTTTTTCCCTTGTTTTTCTCAGCACAGAGGAGGCTTGCTGTATAAATAAAGGTAGCCTGTTCAATAGCGTCTGTCAGCAGCAGCTTCTGATCATCAGTTATCTGATAACACACTGTGTTCTCCTGGCATATGGGGAACAGGGCAAAGCGTGTGGATCTAAACGATCCCACCACAGCTGGAGCACTCTCAGGAACTGTCTGAGTCTTAGGTAAACAGCAGTGTTTACAGAGGAAGTGTGTCTGAGCATGAACTCATGAATATGAGTTACCAAAAATTGAGATGTTGTATTCAGGAATGTACTGATGTATTTACTGTAATTGTTTCAGATACCAAACTTTAGAGCCTATGGTTTTTTTAAATTACAGATATTCTTCCCCACTGAGAGCACTACACTACACACAGCACCAAATAGCACCTTACTGAGCAGGGTTTTAGACTGCACGTCTTATTCTGCAGGGTACAGTGTGAAAGAATATGCTTGGAATGTGTTAATAAGCACCACAAGCTCCCAGACTCTCTCTCTCTTTCTCACACACACACTGTACAAGACACAGCCTTCAACATGCACCGCACATACACACATATAAACAACACATGGGCCTGATAAAAATGCTGCAAATAATTACCACCACTTGTGAAGCTGTTTTTTTTATCTGGCTTGACTTAAGAATGTTTTGAAATCTTAATACATACAGCAATTGTGGAACACTCAGCTCAGGGACCTTTTAAAAATTTTCACAGCAATGACCCCTAATTTATTTGGATCACATATTTTCACACAAAATGTACATGTAACTTTGATTAAAACAGACAACCAGAAATGAGCTTCAGTCTAAAGCAGCAGTTCTTAAAATATTTCTTTAAAGTTGAAAAAAGTAATATTCCTGACTGAGGAGGAAAAAAGAAAATTCAAATAAATGGCATCAATTTTCTTCTGTGACCAGATTGATTTTCCCATACATAGTTCTGGCTTTTGCTGGTAATCTGAGCAACTGCTGTACTGCTGATGGCTCTGATACAAGAGCTACTGCAAACATGGAGATATCAAAATGACAAATTCAGTCTTTATCCTCTCATTCATGCATTGTTAAACCAAAGAAACACAGTCCACAATGCATGTTTTTTAAATACTTTTCTACATGCTCTAATACAGTCTTTAAGTGGTTTTCACACCTGTAGTTTGTTTCTTCTGTCTGCATTAGTTAGTAAGTTTGCAAACTTAAAGTGTTTTGATTTGGTTTCACACAAGGAAAACTGCAAGTGCAACAAAACCTGTGAAAACAAACCAAGTACGCAAAAGGTATGTACTAATTCTCTTGATTAATTTTGGGTGTGTTTGGGCGTAACATGAACTAAACCAATCAGCATTTCATTTGTCATTCCTTTTAAGAGCCAGGTGCTTAGCTGTTTGTATCCTTGTGTGTGTAACAAGTGGGGGTGTACACCTGTTGAGCATGTGTGGCGGGTCTGAGTTGCCAAGATAGTAATAAGCGTCTGATTGTTGATGTATGTCTAGGCATTATTCAGTCAGTAGTGCACTTGTGTTTTCTGTTGCCAAAGATAGCGATATGCTAAAAATGTACCTGAACATACCTCCCATTCATTCATTGAAAATGAAGCCAAAATCTTCCGCCATGTTGCCGATCCTGAAACCCGAGTCTGCGCAGTAGAGACCAGAGGAGGGACAAAGACTGTGGAGAGACAGCCTACTCATTTGAATAAACCCGCCCCTGAGGGCTGCCTCGCGGTCACAGACTGCAGTGCGGAGCTGACTGTCTGTTATTGGTCCCGCCCATAACCAGCCCTTTTACAATAACCACACCTTTTTGAATAGAGCTAAATAACGTTTTAAAAAACAAATTCTGTGGGGATATAAAGATTTGACAATATAAACAGAGGTTACACTAGCTGTTAAATTTAAATAATAGAGGTAGAATTACAGTATATTGGAAAAAACATGATTGAAAGTTGTCTGTTTTGCCATTGAAACCTATGGGGATGGGTGAGGTTACACAGTTTTCTACATCCGAACAGCAGGGGGCGCCCGACCTGTGGTGGCTTCACTTTTGAGAGATGATGTTCTGTCCAGCTATACACATTCTATGCCCAATAGCTATAGTAACTATGTAAAAAAAGATAAATCAGGTTAAACTGCACCTGAACTTGAAATGGCACATTATTCCTTACCATTTTCTTTTTAACTTATTTTGTGAAAAGTACAAGGCATGCTGTTTATATAAAAAAACAAATGGACCTAACATATACTTGAAAAATGTTGGAAGTCTGTGTATGGCTGCTATTTTGAGACGTGAGAAGGTGACCCCAAAGCCTTGCCAAGTCAGTGTTAGTACAACAAACAAAGTAAAGATGAAAGCACTGAATCTGCTCAGTTCACACTAATCTACAAAACACTGCTCTCCAGTTACCCAGTTCATTCTACACTATTCAAATTCAGTAAAGCAGGTCATAGCTCTGAGTCTTTTTTATTTATAATTTACAAAAAGAAAAAACAGTCCTGTATGTGCTCAATTTAAAGCAAAAAAAAAAAGCTTTAAAATCCTGTTACAGGTTCTTATTTAAATACACACATACTGCATATGATACTATTCGCTAATACATTTACATGATGATTTGGCATTATTAAAAAAAAAACATATTACACATACTAATGTACATATACAGTACACTGCCCTTATTAAAACAAACATATCCTACTACAGGCTCATATGCAAACACAATGACAGGGCTTAATTAAAACACTTTAATTAAAAC
This sequence comes from Astyanax mexicanus, assembly GCF_023375975.1. Taxonomy (NCBI): domain Eukaryota; kingdom Metazoa; phylum Chordata; class Actinopteri; order Characiformes; family Acestrorhamphidae; genus Astyanax; species Astyanax mexicanus. The sequence continues at coordinate 11,713,181 of NC_064409.1, read as the reverse complement.
AATTAATAGGCCTTTATAAAATATATTGCATTGGCTTCTATATGTATAAAATGATTTGGCTTTAGTAAAACATGTATATTATTCCATGCTAGCATCCACAAGGTTCATTGGCCTATATATATATATATATTATGCCCATTAATATTCAGTTAATTTACATTACAAAACAAATGTATTACACCCTGCAGAAATGAATTGGTACAGCAAATTTATCTAAATAAATGTAGCATTTTTTTTTATTTGACGTTACTGGACGTATATTATAAGTATATTACACCCAGCCAACTAACTTTAATAAGGCACATGTATTTTAATCCCAGACAGAAGCTTGTTTTTTTATACAACATGAAATATTATGGAGTGAATTTTGTGCCAAAAGTTTTACGTAAAAAAATAAAATCCACAATCAAAATTTTCAAGAATCAAAAGTAAAACATGTATGTTGCAAATTCAAAAGAGAAAAAATATATATCAAATATATATATTTAAATATACTTGGTTATTTTATTATTCTTTGCACTTATTTGAAAATTATTTTAGTTTGGATTTTGCCAGTCTTTGCTTTCATTTTTGGATTTTTTTGGATTTTCTGTGGATTTTTGTGGATTTTGCTGCTAAAGACTTTTGCTTCTGGAATCTCTCCTTTGCTTCTGCTTCATTTTTTTGGTTCTGATTTTTGGCACACTTTTCACGGGTGGGCGGGGCTTAGAAGAAGGCGTTCCCCTTTAATCTCTATTGGTCACCTACCCTGAACCCTCGTCTGAGACAGACCACGCCCACCCCGCCAGCTTCAAGCGCTCTTCCAAACAAGGCAGAGCGAACGGGGTTCAGCTCACAGCAGCACCAGCAGGTACTTTTCCAATTAAATTTCATACAGACGTTATGTTTAATGTTATATTTCTTTTTTAAGTAAGTGTTTAACTCTATTAAGATGCTCATGTTAGCGGGGTGTGCTAAATATCCATGCTTAAATTATACTAGTTAGTTAGTGAACACTAACCTACCTAGTCAGTGAGTTAGCTAGTTAACCTAGGTTATCTGGTCAGCGAGTTAGCAAGCTACTTAACCTAGGTCATCTGGTCAGTGAGTTAGTGGGTTAGCTAAGCTAGTTAGGTTACCTAGTCAGTGAGCTAGTGGGTTAGCTAAGCTAGTTATTATGCCCCAGGGTAAAGCCAAGTAAGTGCTGGTTACGGTTAACTAGCTAACTCACTGACTAGGTAACCTAACTAGCTTAGCTAACCCACTAACTCACTGACCAGATGACCTAGGTAAACTAGCTAACTCACTGACTAGGTAGGTTAGTGTTCACTAACTAACTAGTATAATTTAAGCATGGATATTTAGCACACCCCACTAACATGAGCATCTTAATAGAGTTAAACACTTACTTAAAAAAGAAATATAACATTAAACATAACGTCTGTATGAAATTTAATTGGAAAAGTACCTGCTGGTGCTGCTGTGAGCTGAACCCCGTTCGCTCTGCCTTGTTTGGAAGAGCGCTTGAAGCTGGCGGGGTGGGCGTGGTCTGTCTCAGACGAGGGTTCAGGGTAGGTGACCAATAGAGATTAAAGGGGAACGCCTTCTTCTAAGCCCCGCCCACCCGTGAAAAGTGTGCCAAAAATCAGAACCAAAAAAATGAAGCAGAAGCAAAGGAGAGATTCCAGAAGCAAAAGTCTTTAGCAGCAAAATCCACAAAAATCCACAGAAAATCCAAAAAAATCCAAAAATGAAAGCAAAGACTGGCAAAATCCAAACTAAAATAATTTTCAAATAAGTGCAAAGAATAATAAAATAACCAAGTATATTTAAATATATATATTTGATATATATTTTTTCTCTTTTGAATTTGCAACATACATGTTTTACTTTTGATTCTTAAAATTTTGATTGTGGATTTTATTTTTTTACGTAAAACTTTTGGCACAAAATTCACTCCATAAAATATAATATAATGATAACTTGTGTATTCAGGACTATTGACTTTTTCTTTTTTTTTCAGAAAACACAGTAAAACATCACTGAATTTATTTGTTATTTATTAGTAATCAGAACTTTACAAGGTATTACACAGTTGGAGCAGTAAATAGATTAAGAAGCTTAAGTAGTGTATGTCATTTTTGGCCAGGAGTGAATTATTAACATCCTAATTTAGTAATAATATATTTCATGTATAAAGAAAATTACATTATTCAAAGGTAATTTGCTGGGAGCTTTGCTGGTAGCTGGTTTCAGATGGTCTAAGATGGTCTTTCATGGTCAAGGTGGTTAAAAAAACTGATAATTCAGGAAAAAAAAACTCCTGTATTCCAGCTAACAAATGCTAACGTTATGCAAATATTAAATGTATCATTCACTAAACAAAAAATGAAAACATTGAAACAAGTGAAGCTGCAGAAACATTATCAAAATGTTTCAAACGTAAACAAATAAAAACATTCTAAGGACATCCAGACAATTGTACGATACAGCATTCTAAGAACCTTAACTGTAACATTTAGAAAATGTTCTACCAAACAAAAAAAATGTTAGCTTGGATTTTAATTTTGATTAAACTTAGTCATGCTTAATCATTATTGATGGTTGTTTAGCTTGGATAGGTTGATCATGCTTGTGGACCAACTAAACCATGAAACCCAAACAAAAATCATACCTTGTGCTGACAAAGACCTCAGTTTAACCAACTTATTCACCTTGACCTGAACGTGCTGTTTTTTCCACCAGATATATATGATATATTTGATAAATGCTCATGAGTTTGCAAGAAAGTCTTGATTATGGAAAACTCCAATAAGCACCTCTTTTCTATTGAATAGTGTGAATTAACTATTAACTGTTGCGACAGCAGCTGTTGCTCTGCAGTATAAACACATTCTCTCTGTCTCCATGCACCTGGCTTTAATTCCATAAACATCATTAATTATGCATGTGTTGCTCTGGGTGAGTGCATGTTGTTTGGACCACACCTGCATTTGCCCTGCACTTGACTGACAGTCTGACTGAGTAATGTGATCTACACATGACGTGCCCTAACAGAGGACAGGCCTGCTGCTCCTCATATGAAGAGAGTAGAGAGTAGAATGACACACTGTGTTCTGTAGCTAATGGCTATAGCAGGCCTCGCCCAGGAGCTTCTGTTGCGTATTGTATTTGGGTGTGCTGAATCAAATGTATATTGAGATTTCAGCAAGTTGACTTATAAATCCCATAGTCTTTTAAATAAATACAATTAATATAGATTAAAAAAACTGATTCTGAATCAGTTTCTCTGATTTTGCTATGTATAGGTGTATGTTTGAGTAACATTTCTTCCAAATTCCAAATAAAAATATTGTCATTTATTGTCATTTATTTGCAGACAATAAGAAATGGCTGAAATGACAAAAAAGATGCAGAGCTTTCATACCTCAAATAATGCAATCAATAAATCAATATTTGGTGGACTATCCCTGGGTTTTAATCACAGTTTTCATGTACTGTATCTTGGCACGTTCTCCTCCACCAGTCTTTTGGATAACTTTATTCCACTCCTGGTGAAATCTGGCTGTGATTTTCATCAATCTTGATTATATTCCAGAAGTTTTCAATTTGGTAAAATTAAGGAAAAATTACATTTACAGCATTTAGGTTATTTCTATTACAGAGGTGGACCAATGTAGTGTTAGGAGTCTTGCCCAAGGACCCTTGTCAGTGTAAAACATAATTTTCACACAGACCGGGAATTGAACCTGATGATGAATATGATGTTGTAGCTTACTAAGGAGGTAGTGGTGTTATCCACTTTGCCACACCAACCATGTTAAATGTCTTTACTTGGTTTTCACCTACAAAAAGAAAACCATGACTGGCTGAAATCAGTTTCTGCTAAACATTATAGGTAAATGTAATTAACAGCATCAATGACAGCAAAAACAGTCAATGTCTTGTCTATATATTGTACAATAAGTTAATAACCTAATTATTGTGACAGGCCTTTATCTAACATGCATTGTGTTCACTGATTATCTGATCATTTCTGCAGATAATTTGCTGAAGAGATGAACTGCTTTCTCTCAGCACTCTTTATTTTGCTCTCAATAGTGAAGATTAATGCTCTACCCATGACTCTATATTAGCATCTCCTACTGTTGACACAGAGACAAGCTCTGATTAATATCATGCATGCAGACCAAAAGAGACATGCTATACTGTTGTAGGCTCATATCCAGTGCATTAAGACGGGTATGTAAGGTATGGGGATATCCCTGGCAGATGTCGTAAATAAGAACACATGTATCGCATACATTAAATGCATGCTTGCCAGCACTAAGGAGGAGCTGTAACATGTTCCTGTTCTATCATAAGGCCAGCAACCGGTTGCCAACAGGTTGGTTCCTCAGATAATATTTAAAGACAGGCTTCAAGATCAACATTCTACTGAAGGCAATGCAATACTGTAATACAGGAACTTAAGAATGCAACTTCAGTGACTGTCACAAGTCTCAGGTATCTGTGTTTAAACTGGACTTACACTACGTAGCCCTACACCCAGTCTGGGAAAGTAATCAGCCAATAGCGTTAGCCTGGTGCTTACTTACTACCGAAAACTGCATAGAGACACAGTTTCCCAACTGAAGGTTAGTTAGGCCACAGGCAGGGAACAACACCGTTTCATTCCAGACTGCCATCCACAATAAAGAATGTGCAGTACAGCCACAACTACTGCACTGAGGGAATGACATGCGGAAAAAATGCTTCTTTGATGAAGCAAGATGATGTGCCACCTACCTACACTAACTGCCAGCAGTGTACACTCTTTGATTTGGGTGGTCTAAGCCAGTGATCATACAATACTGATAGCCTGGAGCTAGTATAAAATGGAAAAAGGCACAGCAGGACTAATTCTAACATATATATATATATTATACTTTAATTTAATAAGAGTAATAATGATAATATTTTTTATAAGTCATCATAAAATGTTCATGTAATGTATAGAATAGCTGACATTTTCCAATTCTGTTTAAAATGCAAAATATATAAAAAACTAAATTGAACTGGAGGATATGTTGCTGTCACTAAAAATCCTTATTTTGACATTTCTTGATTTTTAATCATTTTTATCCCACTTTTCTCTCCAATGTACTATAGTTATGCTGAAGCACCGCCTCTTTTAGGAAAATAATATTGACTTATTTTAAAAATCTTTATTTTGACATTTCTTGATTTTTAATCATTTTTATCCCACTTTTCTCTCCAATGTACTATAGTTATGCTGAAGCACCGCCTCTTTTAGGAAAGCGCAGTGACTTGGAACTCATGCATCAGTTCAAAGACGCCTCATGCTGATCAACATCACCTTAGGAGTGATGTGGGGAGAGAGCGCCATCTACCCACCTGGAGAGAGCAAGGCCACTTGTGCTCTCTCAGGGTTTCGGCAGCTGATGGCAAGCTGCATGACCGGGATTTGATCTAAATGATCATAGTGGCAGCGCCTTAGTTTGCTGGATCACCCAGAGAACCCCTATTTCTTGTTTTTTGACATAATCTGTTATTTATATTTTACACCTATTTAAATAAAACTCTATATATCTTAAACTAAAATTGTTTTATTTGGTTTCCATTGAAATTTTAAAAAGCTGATTTCCTTCTTCTGTAAAGCTGACATGACATTTGGAGATTTGAAACAATATGCTCCATGACCATGATTTACTTCATTTGATTTGCTTTAGTGCAAGATGAACACTATATCATTGTGATTCCCAGACACACAGAATTATATTTAAATATATATTATAAAAAAAGGTTCATGAATTTTGATGTTTCTTGTTTGGACCAGCATGTCACATTGCATCTGGCTTCTGCTGGGGAGAAGGGGATGAAAGACAGGAGATACCACAGATTAGCCGTGTCAGCCGTGTAGTAGAGGTTAGAACATGAGCTCAGTCTTTAATGAGTCTTGGCAGAATCGGAGTCTGTTTATTGAGTGACAGCTACACTCCAAGGCTCTGGCAGCCATCGGCCCATGTAAATAGAAGAAGGGATAGGATGAGAGGAGGACAATGGGGCAGGTTTTACCTGGAGTGAATCCGAACTGTAGCCAAGAACTGAGCCTTACATGATCAGAGTGTGCATGTCCTGCAAAAGCTTGGTTAAATAACTTTCGAAGGAAAAGCATTCTACACCTGGGTCTGTGTTTACAGACTTTCCATCAATGTTAAAATAATGTGGTTTCCCAAATGGAGATTTCACCACAGGTAACAGTGTTACATCTCTGGAGCACAATTTACACCAAATGGTGTGTAGTAGTGGTAAAATGGTATTTGGGGAATGCCATACTGGAAAAGAATAGCAGAAGTACAGTCTGCTCTAGGTTATTGTCTTAGAGAGATGATGCACCATCACATCCACAATATGGACCAGCGTTTTGGGATACCAGCTCTTTCAATATGTTTTCTAAAGTCAAGGGAATTAAACAGAGTTTATCTTCCTTTTGCTGAAGTTGGATTATCACCCACCCCACTTCATACCCAACTTCATCCCTAACTACCCAACTTGTTATAAACACCCCAACTCACCCCAAAAAGTAATGGATGGAGCACCATCATTCCATCATTCCAGTTTCTTCCACTGCCCACAGCTCAATGCTGAGAGGCTTTGTACCCATCTAGACCATGCCACCAATTGGCAGTGCTTCTCTACATGCACTAGACTAGACTTAAAGTAGCTAAATGCATTAATATTCCTTTAAAAGCAGTATCCACAAACATCTGAACCAACATGCGCTTTTCTCTGAGTGCAAGTCTCTGGTTTGACATACTCTATTCTGAGAGTGATCATCCATTTTAGTTTTATTTCTTAGGATTAAATATCCATCCTGTAACTAGTGGACAGCCAGGAGTCAAGTTTCAAACTCCAAGTTGCAGCTGACTCATCATCCTTATGCTAGGAGTATACACAGTGGAACCCACAACCTTCTATATTTCCAAATGCAATCAACAGTTCAGCAACTATTATATGCATATCATCTTACAGGTATACAGTTAGATAGTGTTACTCATGTCTTTCCCTAAATTGTGTTTAGGGAATCATACTGTCAAATACTGAACACACATCCAACTGTTGGATGCTGCATCATAATATAATAATAACTGATCTACAATGCGTGTGTGATTGCCATTACCATTGAAAAACAGTGTAGAGGGTTGCTGACAAATTATGCACCAAAAATTTAACTACTATAGTCCCAGCCCGAGTTTTGGTTGGGCGTTGGGTTGGGTTCAGGCAAAGAATCTAAACTCTATTATACTCTATTATCTATTATCTATTATTAGTGCATTTACTGGCTTTAAAACGTATAGGACTGTGAACTAGCTTATATACTGTCATTTTATCAAAATAATAATAATTAACTTTTGGGTAAGTCATTATAAAATGTTTACATATTGTATAGAATAGCATAGAAAAATGCAAAACATATGTTAAAAAACAAAAAAACAAAATTAAACTGCAGAATATGTTGCTGTCACTCAAAATCCTTGTATCTTCATTTTGACTTGTTTTCCTCCACTTTTCTCTCTAATTTAGCTAAGCTGAAGCCCCACCTCTTTTAGGAAAGCGCAGTGACTTGGTTCCCGAAACATCAGCTCAAAAACCTTTAAGCCTTGTACTGATCAACATCACCTTAGGAGTGATGAGGGGAGAGAGCGCCATCTACCCACCTGGAAAGAGCAAGGCTAGCTCTCTATGGGCTTTGGCAGCCGATGGCAAGCTGCATGACAGGGATTTGAACCAGCTGATCATAGTGGCACCACCTTAGTCTGCTGGATCAACTGGAGCACCTGCAATTCTTATTTTTTGACATAACGTGAATCTGTTATTTATATTTTAATTCATTTTAAACATAAATGGACCAATACAACAACTTAATATTTTAAACTAAAATTGTTTTTTACAAAGTGCAAAATGCTCATCGATTGAAGAAATAATGTAACGTGAACTTAATAAACTGGAACCTCAAAGTATATCAAAGGCCAACCAGTTTGTCTAGAAATACCTTGACCTCTTGCGTCCATAGTGTGGCTTTCCAGTTTGTCTAAATAAAACCCACACATGCTTTCCGCATGTACATGCAGTCCAGGTCGAGCAGGATATGTTAACCTGCCAATGGTTCATAGCACCAACGCTCTACACAGAAACTCGCCCCATGCCACGCAAAAGTTCCCCAGCCTGTCTTCTACCCTGTCATGTCTCTCCTCGGGTAACAGTAAACATTCTGCTATTCCACCACTCAGCACTGTCTCATCCATTTCCCTGTTGAATCTACACCCACCATGATACTTAACCCAACATATAGCCTCTCAAATCAATCAAGTGATTGGCTGAAAGGTTGGTTGAAAGGTAGACATAAAGATGAAGTATCTTGTGTGAATTGTGAGAAAACAGGCAGTATTTAATGTCGGTAGCTCATCATGTTATGCGTTGTCAGTGTCCATAGATAACATTGCATCTTCAAATTGACTGCTAAATTGTGAATAACCTTGGTGTATATTGAATTACACATATTTTGTCTCTATATTTCAACTTATCCATTCTTTACTTTTATGTTTATGACACTAGGGTAAATGCGCCTGGTTTTGTTAAATGGCAAAGAAAAATAAAATGGACAGAACAAGGATTTCTGGAAAAAAAATGACATCTATACCACATCTAAAATGTAATTCATTTTAATTTAAGAATAACATGCTTGAACTATATCTCTTTTATTGAGTTTATTAAGTTTTTTTTCACAACAAAAGGGTTGAATTTATGAAATGCTATAAACAAAAAAACTGTCCAAGTAGAATTTGTTTCTCTGTGGTATGTGTTTTAAAAATAATTAAGAATATGAGATTTGTTCCAAAATAGAGAAATGGTCGATACGTAAAAAAGTCTTTATACCATATTTTAGGGTGTACTATCAATGAACATATATTTTTGGTCTATTTTAATACATAAGGCCCACTGGATTATAAGGTGTATTTTAAGCTATATAGTAAGGAACAAGGGTGTCGCAATGTTTCCCCTCTAATTCAGCAGGTCTAAATAAACAAAATGTAATTCCATTTTGTTTTAATGTAAAACCATTTCATTTTTAAGTCAAACAAGCGCTGGACGTTAATCTACTTAGATTTTTCTCCTGAAAACTGTTTATTTGGGTGAGTAATGCACTTACGTTTACTAACAGTAAGCTTAGATTTACAGTATTTAGGCGAGTTTAGCCGCAGAGCTAGTCGCGGTTAGCAGCACTTAGCCCTGGTAAATGACGCCCAACAGTGCTACACTGAGGAACCCTGAGTGTTGCGGTAAGCCAGGGCGCTATCAGCTAGCGGTTCATCCCACGTAGCTGGTTTGAACACGGAAAACATGCAGGCTACAGTTCAATAGATTCACCTTTGAAGAGCTAGCTCTGTGGTTAGCGGCTAATGCTAATACTGCTCCAGCCTTGGTGCTGGAGAAACTCCTTTAGTACGCTCTACTTCAGTGGAGTGGCTTCACTGCTGCTTAATACCTGAAGGGTAAAATTCATAGATCATCACTGGATCATAAAGAGCACTGATGATTTTTGGGCAAATTACAGGATGCAAAAAAAATGCATAAATGCCAAAAAATATCTTTCTGTAAGTGTAACATAGGCCTACAACACTGAGTACTTGCAATAACCTGACTAGGTTTAGTCGGTTGTAAAGAACAGAGGCAGCAGCATGCGTATTCCAGCACACCTCACTAACAGAGATGCCAGTTAATATTACCATAAAATATAATATATTCATACATAAAACCAGGATCCCATAGGAGCGCTAAGAGGTGCATTCTTAGTAAACAAGCTTTTCCACTTGAGGCCTGACCCTAAGACCTACATCTTTAACACTGAGATCACTAAGAAAAGGAACTATGCTACTGTAGCTGTTCTGTTCTAGGCTGTGAGATTGCATCCCACTGAACCATCATTAGAAACACACTCAAGACAGTTTTATTTATGCTTGGCCCTGTTCCAGAGCTACCCTCAGACATAGAGAGCAGGCTCCTTTGGATACATAATGCTCCTAACAAATGGAGCCTGAAAGCAAAGCACTGCAACCCATCTGTGAGGGAGGGACATGGCTAATAATTATTTCATACAGAGCATCCTGCCATTGAGTCTTCTCTTATTATGCACAATGTGTACTCCATCTACAGCTTAATTCTGATAAACCTTCCAACCCCGCAGCTCCTTTTAACAGGCCATGAGGGAAAGGAGGGTGAATATGAGCATCAAGAGCCCCAATCTGATTTGCAAGTATAAAAATTATATTATAATTTTTTTTTTTATTATAATCTCTTTGCAGAGATGTAGTGTTTAATTCCCTTTGCATTATAAATATAGGTCCTAAAACAAGAGGGGAAGCAATATGAGAATGGAATAGAAATAGAGATGTAAAGGTATTTAAAGTGGCAGTTCATATTATTTTATTTTTAAACTGGAGAAAGGATAAAATATTGTGTTTAATGGTATCAGTGTGCTGGAAAGACCATCCCTGCTAAGCCTAATATAGTTATTCTAAAAACTGAGGTGTCAGGTCACTTTTGCCGGGAGTTCTTCTGGCTACGTCACCTACGCCGTAGCCAAATGTGCACCTACCTGGAAGTGTTACTACGCACCACGAACAGCCGCGACTGTGATTGGTCCGCCGGGCCTCGCATTCCTGCCCACACATTCTCGCCTTCGAAGTTTAAACTGCAGAGCAACACAGAGCCACTAATACACGCATGCAGAAGTGGAAATGTGGTCGGCTCTGTAGCGTACTCCTATTGGATACGTGTAGGCTACGATGTACAGTAGGTTCGACGCAGAAGTATAAATTGGCCTTTACTGTCAATGACCCTGTCCATTCCTCACACAAGTTCATTTATATGCTAGTATCTGGCAAAAGGTACCAAAACATCTGAGCCATCACTTCCAGACCTCAGAACAGTTTCTTCCCACAGGATGTCAGACTCCTCAAAGCTACGTGTTCTAATTCCGCTGATGCTAGGCTTTACCATACCATAATCAAGCTATACAAGCAGACCCAGTTATATTGCAGGAAAAAATATTGGATCAACAATATGATTTAAACATAAAAACAACCCCAAATAACCCCCCCCCCCCACCAAAAAAAGAAAAAAACAAAACAAAAAAAAACAAAGGGGCATGGAAAAAACAGGACAAAAACAGAAATATTTGCAGATGAGTGCAATAGCAGAGGAATTTTTAAGTATAAAACAAATACATTTTTTGTTTGCACAAATTAACTTAAACCTCATTGTCATTATAGTGAAACAAGGTTGTGCACTACAACAAAACAGAGTTAGGCAAAGTCTTTTACTGCAGGTATAGATGAGCAGCATAGGTAAAGGAGAAATAATAATACAAAAATAACAAATACAGAAATAACAAATACAAATGTATGTAGTTTAAGGCTATGAGTACTGTCTTTTTCACTTTACAAACTTTGTTTTGTGATATATGTCATGTTACAAGCAGTTCCAAAAGCAATAGTTTACTGCACATTTGGTACATAATTACAGAGAATTACTATCTAGTCTGGCACTTTCTGATAACATTGGTTATGTGATCGGACCTATAAATAAACACTGCAGACAGTGCATCGCAGCCATTGTCTGTCGCATAGTCACATGAGTTACGGACGTGCTGCTGAACATGTCTCAGATCACAGTATGATAGAATAACATATCCAACGGTTCCAACAGCCCCTTCTTATTGTTCGGACAGATAAAGATGTCATTGTACCTCCTGATGAGTCAGAGGGCCTCCCGTTGTAACCAGAGACGAGGGACTGTTTGTTGTAGAGTAAAGACTATTCTCCTGCTCTTGTCTCTGATGACAACCATCATGCATCAGAGGTGGCAGGACTTCGCTGCATACTATAGCTAAATGACGCTATACTGCAATCAGAATTTTTCAAGCTGTGGTTATAATTATGATTCGTCTGGCATACAGTAGAATGTTATCACTTTAATAACTGTAGTGTGAATAAAACTAGCATGCCTTATTTGGTGTGCAAAATGATTTACCTTTTGTAGAATTTTGTAAATGGTGGGAAGTTCCAAAATGCTCTAAACTTAACAAATAATGAAGAAATATATTTTATTGCAATAAATATACTGTACACAATACAAAGTACACAATCACCAGAAAAAAACTACGTCCTCACCACAATATTCAGCTAGATACGTTTTGAAAGGGGCATCTAAACAATCCTGGTGCAATTTGAAAGTTCTGTGGTGAAATATTTAAGTAATTTAATGATAAACTGTAAAGGACGGGGTGGATGATTTGGGCTTGTGTTGCAGCCAGTAACATTGTTTACAGTGTATTGTACTGTATTCACATCTTCCTAAATTAACCACATCAAGAGTAAAAACGAACCAGAGTCTGATTTAACCAGATGGAAATTAAAAAGAAGCATTTTCTAGTCTTAATTGTTTTGCCGTTTGAAAAACAAGTCATCTTTTCCTTGATTTTTCACATCACATTAACAGATATTACAGCTTACTGTGATTAAAGAACACACTGATGAAAGTGGTAGTGGAATGATGGATTAGTTACTAAATTACATAAGAAAAGTGACAGCCTGTGTAAAAAGATACAGTTGCTGACTGATAGTTGCAATCCAATCATGCTACCATTCAGCATACAGCCTGCACTCAATAGAGTAATGGATTTTGTAACACATTATCAACAAGCCATTAAGACTTCCATTCCGAATGCCTTTCTTAATCAACACGTAGAATCTTTTTATACACTGTATCAGTTTAAAGTGCTTCATACAAACACAGAAAAATACTAATAGCATTCAGCTGTTTTTAGACTTTTTGATATTATGTGAAAATAGCAGTTGGTTTTAGACTGTCAATTGTAGACACGTCTGCCTACGGTACTTATAAAGAAGCTTGTCCTTAAGCCACCAGCACATGCTCTTCTTCAATTAAACATCACCTGATCGTTACCTGAATATTGTACGTCGGTTGATATCATGAGGGCGCAAAAAATATGCCTTGCATGGCTTAAAACTTGCAAAAGACATGTACTAATTCTCTTAATTATTCATTGGTGTGTTTTGGCCGTAATTTGAAATAAACCAATGAGTGTGTCACTTGCCATTCCCTTTAGGAGGCAGGTGTGCCCTGACTTTGGCGCTTTTGTATCTTAACACTGTGGCACATTTACAAAATGCTTAAAAATAGTAAAATCATTTTACATTGACTTCCTTTGAAAGTTACAAGGCATGCATTTGTCCAACAGTGATTATATGCTCTTTAACAAACTCAACAAGCTTTTGTGTGCATTATGACAGTCAGTACATTGTTATTATACATATTACACACTGCATTTCATAATTGTGTTATTGAAACTATGATGTATGGAATATACGTTTTTTTTTTTGTTTTCTGGAAATAAAAACACACTTACTTCAGAATGTAATATATTAAATACATTAGCAATTACTGCCTGTGAACTATAAATGGAAGCTTCTGCACGATCCGTATATGAATTTAATTTTGGCACCATATTACTGGAAAAGGACTTATGGGCGTGTGTGTGTGTACATATAGAACTGTCTACAGGAAAAGATGCAGGTCCCACCAGGTGGGCAAACCTTTCCAGGACATCACAGAGAAATTCCCCATGATGCTTTAGAAGCACAGCTTGTGTGTTTAAGTAAGCTGACAACCCAAAATCTCCCGCAGATGACTGTAACTTACACCTCCAGGGACACACAGTGACTCCAAAAAAAAAAGCTCCAGAAAGCAAGCACGGGCCGCATCTGTTCCAGTCGTGCACCCGCTGCGATGGAAACAAAATCTATTCCTGAGTGGGAGGGGCAATCTGGCTTTATATTTAGAGGCCTATGGTTATGGAATCTTTTAACTTGTGACAGATGTGTGAAAATGCTAAAAAGATTGTGCAAGTATGCATACAATACAATTATATGTGAAACTGAGATACCTTTGGTTAAATTATATATTTTGTCAATTTGTTTAATTAGCTTAAAACTGTCCTGCTTAATGGGATAGATTCCCATGTATGTGGGATATCACATAGTGTTGTTGTGACTGACAGTGTAGTTATATTATCATGCTCAGGTTTCTAATCATTTCCTTATCTTTTATGCCTGATTCAAGTATTAAATTGGACATATTATACCTATTTTTTACACAAGTTAGAATAGGTCTATGGGCTTTACAAAACATGTTTATGATGTTCTTTGGAGAAAATCACTCTTATATAAAAAAAACTAGTCATCAGCTCTATTCTTACCAGTTTCAGATTCTTTTCAGAATGAGCCATTTAAGGGCTCTGTCACTTTTATGCAAATAAACTGCTGCTGGCCACTTATTAGTGCTACCTTGTTCTAAATAGCAAAACAAGAACAAGCTAGTTCATGCTTAACTGTGTTAGAATCTTCTGTACTTACTGTACATCTTTCCCTCTACTGTAGATCCCTCCCTCAGACGAAGCACTTCAATTGATTGAATGGGTGGGGCTCTGGTGGGGGTTGATGAGTGAGGGGTGGTTCAAGGGTGGGTCCATGCACTTTTCCTTATTGTGACCTCACAATAAAGGGGACATTTAAATAGCTCATAAAAGCATATGATTCCTGACACTAAACTTTTTAAACTGAAAACAGATGGATTAATTTTTGGGGATTGGAGTGTTAATAGAGACAGTCTGGGAAATACAAAAGCATGAAAAAATGAGGTTTTCATAATATGTCCACATTAAAATAGGGATAGTGTTAAAATTCTAAACAATCAAGCATTGTTAGAGACTTACTCGTAAAAAACAATACTCTAAGTCAATTCTCTCTATGTTAAATCAGCATCTCACCAAAGATCAAGCTATGATCCAGAAAGCTTTCATCCATTCTTAGGTGGTAATTGTTGAGAAAGGCCAGCAAATGTGAGGACCAAGGTGCAAACTGAAACATTAGAACTCACCCAGTTGACGATGGCTCTGAGAAGTAAGTGATATAAATAAACAAACAGCCATGACACGTGTGCATGGGGGGCTGCGGACAATCTGGTACCACCATTAACAAAGGTGACAATATTTTATGAAGCCAACTGGGTCACTGGAAAATAGGAGCTCGTATCTTTATCGTGCCTCCCAGAAGTAGGTTGAAAGGTCGCTGGTGTCAGAGCAAAGGAAGAGTTAGTGTGCCACAAGTTAACCTTCTCGGTAGAATCCAGTATGAAATGCAAAGTGACCATTTAAGAAAAAGGACCTGTGGATACTATGGTCACGAGCTTAATCTATGGGCCATAAATTCCTTAGAGAAGCAAGAATGGAACAGTAGGCCTTTCACATTAACTGTTTTTTTTTTTTTTTGCGTTATGTATTATTAAAAAATTTAACACTTGAAATAGATTACACTGTGTGTAATGAATCTATATCATATATAGGTTTCACATTTTGAACTGAATTACTGGAATTAATTAATTTTCGATTATAATGTTTTGAGATACACCTGTAAATGAACCTATTTTTTTCAAGTTAATCATCTGCCCCTTAACTTTCACTGACACTTCAAAGCCACCATGGATTGCGAAATTGTAAAAACCATGTACAAAAGACATTTGTTCTGTGATCACTGTCACTTCATGACATATCTCAAAATTGAAATAAAGACTTGTAAAGACAAATAATTAGCATAAAACAACATTATTATTTATTATCATATCATATAATAGCATAAAAAAGCATAGAATCACCCTGTTTTTAAAGTACATTGAACTTTTTAATAATTATAGTCTAGGAGATTAACATTTTCATCACCTACTGTAATCCACACTGTGTGTATGGCAAGGCTACTATTGATGCATTAGGTATTGTGCGAATAGATAAAATATTGGCAAGAAAAACACAAGCTTTACAAAACCAAAGCGTATTTCCAGGTGGGCATTCTAAGGGCACTTTCTAAACTCTTCCAGAGTTTAAAAAGAAGAATAACTTATGGGGTTCCTAAACAGTTACAGTGGATTAAGTCTCTTATCTAGATCATACAGTAGCTATTTTTACATTGTGAGAAAAGGATAGCAAAGCTAGCAATACATATGCACAAAAAAATATATCTGTATTACTGAGGGATTAGCATTCTCCTCCTAGCACGATGAGGTGCTTGGCAATGCCACACAGCTGGTAGTATGCAAGATGTTGTGGTAATCCTTATAAACACAATACTGGTGCATGCTAACTTTTGGTCTCCAAAAAAGGATGGACAGTTCTGGTACAATAAAGCTTTCCAGTAAGTCTCTAAAAAAATTAAAATCACATTTTGTCCAGGTTGACCTGAGGGGGATGGGTTCCTCTGACTGAGTCTTGGTTCTTTGGTTCCAAAGGTTTAATCCTCTTAATGTAAGGGAGTTTTTCCTTGCCACTATTGTCACTACAATTATTGGCATCACTGTGGTGCTTCATCATAAGAGGCATGGACCCATTTTCTCTGTAAAACTGCTTTGTTGTAAAACTTTACCGCTATATAAATAAAATGTAATTGAATTATACTTCACCTACACAAGACCCTTTCACACCATTCACTCATATACAGCATATTCTCTCCACTATATGTCCATATGTGGGTCATATGTGTTCATTCCAGTGGTGCTTTATGAGTGGTCACATTGCACTAGATGGCCCTTTGTCCTCTGAATCACACACATACACACACACTTTAAACCAGAGGGGGGACAGTGAAAGGAATGCACTAGGCCCCATTGTACAGTCAGAAATAGCCCCGTCCTGAGATATGCTTATTGGGTCGCACAAGCATAGAAGGCCCAGGCCTTGCAGAGGCACTGCTGCAGGGATTTCCAACCAATCTCTCGCTCTCCGCTGGTCACTGTGCCATGGGGAAAGTGACATCTGTGTGTCTTTATGAAGCCCGGATTTGTTTTGTTGGGATTCAGAGTTAGACTCTAATCCCCTTGACCGCATGGCAGTATCACATTACTGTTCCAATGAATGGGGAAGCATCCTTCTCCTGGTCAGCTGGCCGACCCTGTTGAACTCCTATTACAGACGGGGATGTAGAGCCAACCTCAAGCCAAATTAAGCTGGTGGACAGAGTGACCCCGGCCTGCTAGGCTAAGTGAGGTCCTGAACAGTTTGTTTCAAAAAGCTGAAAGGGTATAGTGACAGATTTGTCTAATTTTCCATGCAGTTTTTCTAGCAGTCATTCTGAAAAAAACAAAAAACAAAATGTAAAGTAGAACTACAATGAGTTGCATTTGTGAGTGAGAAGATAAAACACAACAAATCATGTAATTCTTGCTACAAGTCATCCTATGAAAGCCTATAATATTCATTCAGTGGATTGAAGATTTCCAAACTGTGTCATACAGTACATGTGTATTGATTAACATGCCAAAAAAGTCTGGATCAGAGTCTGTACCAAGGTTCATGTGGTTGTTACATTGTATTAAGCACATGTGTACTGACCCCTCACATCTTGGACATAATCTCTTCTAGACTCTCCTCTCTGGTAGAAGGCCTCAGACCATCAAAACCAGCACTACATGACATGCTAGCAGCTTCTTCCCCAGAGCTGTAGCACTCCTTAACCACAGTGGACACCTCTTGAGTCTCCAACCACACTTACTGAACTTTTCGCACTTTGCTTATTTGCACAGCTGTACAGATGTTCTTCTGTAATGTAAACACCATCTGCAACTTTCTTTAAACAAAATTTAACATAAACCTACCTCAAGAATCTTTGGATACAATAATACTGATGTGTGTACAGTTTATAATTTTATGTTATTTCATTACATTTATCTCTTAGCTTCTATTGCTTTTCAGTGCTATTTATTCCCTTAGTACATTTAATTATATTTATATTCTATTTATTGTTTATTGTATCTTCTTCGGTAGTGTAATTTTTTATCAATAGTCTGTGTAACTGTTACATGTCTTACTGTGTTGCTCTCACCGAAATAAAGTGATTCTGATTGACAATGCAAAGTCTGCACCAAGATGTGTTTATGTCTTACATTGTATTAAGTATATTTGTTCAGGTTAGTTTTTGGTTTCACACTGTATTTTAGTAAGCAGACTAAAGAACTTTGCTATGTTCTGTTATCATCACCTATGTGAGCCTATACTGTGTTCCTTTACTATTAATTGGGCTAAATTGACCAGAAAAATCGGCTACTCTTAATTACCACTGTGTGTGGTGTAAGTGTGAAGGAAGGTGTAAAAGCACCCTTAAACTAAAAAAAGCCCTGATTTACTGGTTAGATGCATAAAAATGAATAGGACAGGAGTGATCATTCTTGGTCCTGGAGAGCTACCATCCTAAAGATTTCAGATCTAACACACTATATGAGTATATGTTCACATGTATTCTCCCTGAAGGCCAAGTTTCTGCTTTGTATTTAGAGCTGCATTAACAAGTCAATTAGCTGGTTATACAGTATGGAAGGCAGTGAACCACAGCAGTGACTGAAGTCAAAATAGGAGGCCATTTTCTGGACATAGAGTATTACTTGCTGAGGTATTTGCATATGGCATTCACGTTTGCTTCGTTTGATTTTTCCTAGCGTTTCTTAAATTCAAAGGGACGGAGGAAAGCACAACGGCTAATGTTCCAATTCATCCGCTCACAGACGCCTCGTGCTGCCTGGCGCCACCTTCAGCGTGATGGGGAGAGAGCGCCATCTACCCACCCGGAGGGAGCAGGGCCAATTTTGCTCCCTCTGATCGCCAGCAGCTGATGGCAAAGCTGCACGAGCAAGGGTTTGAACCTGCGACCTCCTGCTCAAAGTGGCAGCGCATTAGACCGCTGGACCACTCGGCGCCCTCTACCTTGGGACTTTTGACTCATTCTGTACAGCTAAATTTTTTTTTTGCTCAAAGCCCAAAGTTCTTCACTTTGCAGAGACGTACTATGAGATGAAGCAAGTATAGTGTAAGATGTGCACAACCATGCTAAAGTACAGCTCCATTAAGCAGACCAAAAAAAAAAAAACAAGCTTCAGTTCGACCACTTGGTTAACACACAATACGACTAATCACAGACCAAAAAACACTCATGCTGAATAAAGCTGGGCACCACCGAATGATATAAAGGCTAATTTTGTTAAGCAGCTATTGGCATGCAATGGTTTGTTGCCTATTGCATGATAAAAACCCATGCACAAAACAGGCAACCAAAGCTAATAGGTGACCAAAAACAGTAGGCACTAATTAATAAGTTGAATAACTTCATTATAATCACAGAGGGCAAAAGCCTTGGCCCTTAACGATGTCCACACACAGTTTGACACGTTCTACACATGGCACTTTCCAAATGATAAACTTAGACTTGCAGGAAGGCTTGTAGCATCGAATATGGCACACCTCTTATAAGGGGCAAACCTAAAGCTGTTTATGTGCTACGTGTCTGACATGCAGAGAAGTATTTATCACAAGTGGAAAAAAGTGAGTGCAGCACATGGGAGGTTCGAGCATGACCCCACACCTGCAAACAAATAAAAGCTGTGCTGGAGGTGAGCCCACCAAAAGCACGATGATGGTACCAGCTTGACTAGGTCACCATGAGGGTACGAGAGAGTTTGCATACACACAATGGCTGACAAATTCTTCCATTAACCTCAGCCGTGGATAAAGAATGAGCTGCCAATCAAAATCCTTTCCATGGCTGTGTATCAGATTTCTGTGCAGGTAACCTGAGAGAACAAACAACTCAACTCAAGTCTTACAGAGAAGCACAATCAGAGGGGTTCTGTGTTTTAATGTTCGTTGTACGTTAATGTTAAGTTTTCAGTGTAGACCAAATTTACAGCTTACAAAGTAAAACCTAAGCTATTATATATTAAGGCTATAGTACACATACAGCAATAACAATCACAGGAAAAGCAAGAACAAATAGACAGCATTACACAGTATACCATCCCTGAAGTTAGTAAAAATCTAACATATTTACCCATTACACCAATGATGCTTGCTTATTCCATAAGATCAATATTCGCACTGAACATCACAGAAGTGTGCACGATATAATTGAGCATGTGATAGCAAACTATCATAGATATTATTTAAACAATATATAATAAAGAGAATTGTAATTGGAGTATAAATCAATATAACTCCAATTGTTACTTTTTACAATAAAGATAATGATTCTAATGATTCTATGACGTGTACACATATATACAACTCTGGAAAAGAAATGGAGTTTGTTTGATTTTACCAAATTGAAAACCTCTGGAATATAATCAAGAGGAAGATGGATGTTCACAAGCCTTCAAACCAAGCTGAACTGCTTGATTTTTTGCACCAGGAGTAAAGGCATAAAGTTATCCAAAAGCAGTGTGTAAGACTGGTGAAGGAGAGCATACCAAGATGCATAATGAAAAAAGATGCATCTTTTTTGTTATTTTAACCATTTCTCATTTTCTGTAAATAAATGCTCTAAATGACAATATTTTTTCTGCAGGATTTTTGTCATGGTGGTTTCTGACATGTCGACACCATTCCAACTCCAGATGGTTCGTTCTGATTGTTTATAAGATGCATGTTTTTTTGTACAAACCTCTCTAAACTATACAAGTTGAAGAATGAACTTATTGCAAAAGTATATGCCCATCTGTTCTGCTTCTGCTCAAAACCATTTGGTTACATTATTTCAGGGCAAATTGCCTGATGTTTTGACTTTATTTGACTTATTTATTTGTTGTTTTCTTTTCATCCTTCCTTTCTCCTATACTTTACTTCTATTCACTTTCATTAATGGCCAAGGCCTAGAGATTTAATGACAGCAATCAAACTGCATGCACTCCTTCAGAACAGATCCTCAAACTCTAACCCACAGTCATACCTACCCTTCCTCTTACAATATTACTGAACTAAAATGTTTTACAAATAAATCACATTTTTAACTAATTCTTTTTTAGCTTTATTCTGAGATGCTTTTATGCTGTTTCTCTGGTTGTGTGCTGGCATGGGCCTCTCACTGGGAGCATCACAGGGGCAAGGGGCAGGTGATGGCTGGCAGACACAGCATTATTCTGGCTATGCATCAAGCCGGGCTAAATATATTCCTGCTTTTCTATCCTGGGAGGAGAGATCTTTGTGGAGTAATCCCTGTGTTGTAACCTGATGCCATGTTAAGGATTGACAGAAAAGGTCTTAGTGTGCAAAGGCAGGTCCAATGCGGGACGAGGTCATTCTAGACATTGCCATCAATGGATATTTTGTCAGCATTGCTGAGAGCTGCTCACTTCTCCATTAGACCTGTGCAAATATTATAAAAAAATGAGTATACTGCAATATTCCTCATACTTAACAGTACTTATGGACGAAACTGATAAAATCACTACATTTTAGTACCATATTTTTTCGCACTATAATGCGCACTGAATTATAAGGCGCACTATCAATAAACGTAAATGTCTATTTTCTGGTCTATTTTCATACATAAGGGGCAACGGATTATAAGGCGCATTTTATGCAACACTAAAAACTAGTAGTAGGAACAGGGGTGTTGCCAAGTTCTCCTTCTATTTCAGCAGGTTTTACCTGTAAAGCTTAGCTAAGTTAAGTAAACAAAACTGTAATAAAAAAACATGTTCAAACGAGTGCTGGATGTAAATCTACACAGATTTCTCTCCTTAAAAAACTGTTTATTTGGTTCAGTAAAGCGCTTCTGTTTATTTACAGTAACCTTAGATTTCCAGATTTCCACTAAAGCTTGTGGATTCGCATTAGCGGCTAACCTTTAGCAATAATACTAACCTCTGAATGGCCAAAGAGTTAATGATTAGCACAGTTAGCAGCTAATGCTAATGTTACCCCAGCAGTGCTAGCCAGGGTTAGCAGCAGACTACAGGCTGATATTACTCACCTCTGGACGGCCAAAAAGCTAGCGCATAGCATGGTTAGCGGCTAATGCTAATACTGCAGCAGAGTGGCTTTAATGTTGCTTACAACCTGACTGGTACAATTCATACATAATGTGCACTGGATTATAAGTCGCACTCACGAGGCTTTAGGTGTGCAAAAATAGGGTATATAATAAGATTTTTAAAAAAAAGCATTATTGGAAAGTGGCAATTACAAAGGCGCATATATAGTTTACGACATAAATTATGCTTTTGATGCTAAAGTAGTAAAAGCTAAAGTGAGAAAAAATAAATATTACTATGCATGAATACTAGATTTCTTTACAAATCCATGAAAGTCAACAGCATTTAAAACTGTACATTATATGCAGTTAATAGAGAGAGAAAGAAAGAAAGTGAGAGAAACTGAGAGCGAGAGAGTGTGGGAAAGAGTTTGAGAGAGCACAAGTGAGAGTGGAGAGTAGTGAGTGAGACCATAAATGGAGCTAACGTTTGTTTCTGAAGCATTCTGTCTATACCTGTGTCTCCATGACATGCATCTCTTGACAAGTACTTTGCACCCCTCACAGCTAATGACAAAGTGACGGGCAAACTGACAGTCAGCATGGTGCCACAGGGCCCTGCAGGGCCAAAAATAGGCCATCGTTTATTTGACAGGACCACGACTCTGTGATGTTTGACATACTGTACACAATGACACCCAGTATATTACATATGCTGTGGTATGAATCAGAGTTTACTGCATTTAAAACAGAATAAATTCATAAAATATAATAACTTCTGAAAGTCAGACATGCAGATCAATAGTTCAGCTTATTTTGCAGTATGGGTGGAGCGTCAATAGCACGTCAAATAGCATCCCACGCATTTTCAATCAGGAATAGAGGATTGGCTATGGCATAGCATCTATGGTTTTTGAGATGGCAGCAGCATGTGGATGAGCATTGTCCCAGAGAGTGCATTCAGTAAAGATAGGGCCACTAATTGCAGAATTTTTTTTTTTGTTTGTTTTGTTTTTTTGCACAGTTATCCAACCTCAGGTCAATAGGCCTCATTAATAACTCTTAGTGTGTTTTAAACTTGACAATGTATATCAAATACCTACAATATCATATGAAATGTATGACAGAAGAGCTACAGAAGGGTACAGAAATCATAAGAAATGTGATTATATGTGATTATATATGTATTTTCTGTGCTTTTATCCTGCGATCACAAATGTTCTTTGTGATCTCTAGATAACAAAAGTTTTTTTTTTTTTTTTTAATTGTTATCCATTCATATTAAAGTTTTATCTCATGATCTCAAGAAACATTAGTTGAGTAGTTCTTGCCATAATAAGGATTAGAACATGGTACTCAAATAGGGCTATTCACTGTATACCGACTTACTGATGCTCTCAAACACATTAAAAGAAAAATGGCAAGAAACTTAACTAATTAACTATTGATAAGTTTAGCACAGCTGTTAACTAAAAGCCATTCCAGGTAACTGTACCTCATAAAGCTTACTGTTTGCTATCCCTTCAAATTAAAGTATTATCTTATGATCTCAAGAAACATAGGAAGAAAGAAAGAAAATGGTACAGAAAAAAACAAACCACACCAACTGTGACAATCTGACAGCTTTTAAAGTTAAGTAAAAGTCATAATTTGCCTCTGTAAGCACTAAGCAAAGGCACAGGGAAATCTCTCTCATGGAATGTAGTTTCTTTGGACACACACCAGCATTGTTTGGTTCTCAGTATTCCTAAGCCAGGGGAGTCTATTTTATCCGCTTGCCTGTGACTTGTGAAGTGCTAGACCGTTTTCATCACTCTAAAGTGTCCCCCTGATGCCGCTAAGTGATTGGGTTACAATACAAAAGCTGCTGTAATCACCTGTTCATCTCTCAGCCCTGTCATTCACAGTAACTGAGACTTCTGTGAATCATTCATTTACACTGTGAATGTGGGCCTGGAAATCATAATCCTGTGTTTATTCCTAAACTTAAGAGACTATTTTTCTCACATAAAAATCAACTGTGTCTTTATGCTGCCTCATTCAGTCATTTAGAGTTGACATTCAGAGTTTTTAATAATTAAAGAATATATCAATTGGGACGATGATTCATAAGATATTCAGGGTTTAACTTTAATAAAGGTTTAACATTTCCTCTGCAGATGTCAGAGTCGGCGGATGTGGCTTTACATAGTCCAGTGGAGGCAACATTCATTTCAAAAGCAGTTCTGCTCAAAGTCCTCTTAGGCAAAGTTACTTTGAAGGGGATACATTTAACATTCTCATTCAATGTTTTTTTTCCAACATTGTAAATTAATATTGAACTAATTTAGACTAAAAAAGAAACACACAAGGAATCCTGATGAGAGCCAGTTTCATCATGACCTTTTTTGTTGGTCTTTATGACTGCACTTTAGAATACTTTCAGACTTCTTGATATATTTCGGTCTGACTGACATTCATTCCTTAAAGTCTTTTTTGTCTACTTAATTGAGTAGTTTTTGCCATAATATGGATTAGAACATTACTCAAATGGGGCTATTTACTGTACACCAACTCTACCTCTTCACAACTTTACAACTGATGCTCTCAAACACATTAAGAGGCAAGCGATTTAAGTAATTAACTCTTGACATGTTCAGCACAGCTGTTAACTGAAAGCCTGAACTCCAGGAGACTGTACCTCATAACGCTGACTGAGAAAATCCAGCCAAGATGTGCAAAACTCTCATCTAAGCAAAAGAGAAAATGCCCTGAATTGTTTTCTACTTTATAATATCACAAAATGTAGTGGCCACCAAATAAAAATAAAGCTAATCTGTCTCCAATTTGGATATTTTGTTGTATTGGTTTCTAACTGCAGACTGGCGCTCATTGTTTTTGTTCAAAAAAGCTGAGGTCAGAGCACAGGGTCAGCAATACTATACTATGGGACCCCTGGAACAGAGAGGGTTAAGGGTCCAACATCTCAGGCAACCTTGGTGTTGAATTTGAGTGGAAAAGTGAGTAGTTTAATCACAGCTCTGCAAAGAAATATATAGTCAATACACAAAACGAGTCATTGTCTTCCACAGGTTTACAAGTTTACAGATATTAGCTTTTATTTCCAAATAATCTCTGGTTAATTGAATTCACACTCAGTTTTCTCATGGCAGGATGGTCCAATAATCCTCCCCACCCGACCCCTGCAAATCTCCCACCTCGATGGGTCCAGTAAGGTAAGGTGATACGGGACAGATGCTGCACGGGTCACGTGCGTGAAACTAAGGCCGACCTGAGGAGGGGCGACAGCAGCCCAGGCATAGCGGGGGTGTGTGAGAAGGAATGCTGCATCGCGGGGAACTGAGGAACAGCCGTTTTGATGGTGGCAAAGGAGACCTGAACAGCAAGTGCGGCATTCTGACACCATTCCAAGGAGATGTATGGCGATCTCTGGAATACTGAGCGCACCGAGAGCCAACCCCATTGGACATGTTTAGTACTTCTGAAGTTCGCCGTGGGTATTTCAAGCACAGGGGTCAGTCCACGTCACTGATCTTCAGGCACATGAACTAAACTCTCTGACCCTCAAAAGTCGAGAGTTATGGCTTTCATTACATTTTAGATTTTTCTGCTTGTTTCAATAAGTTATGGATGACAAAAATACACATCTCTGCTAATTACACAAATAAAAAGCTAATTTTTCGAATAAAAAAAACTATAAATAATGTAAAAAAACTATTAACACAAGTAATTAATATGACTATTTACATTAATAATAAACACTAATAAATACTGTATGCAGCTAAAATTATAGTGATGCTATCAGCAGTCAGCATTATGCCAATACAATAAAAGGTTGGCCTCGATGAAATGAAGACATCATTAGTTTAACTAGCTTGGCATCCTGCTACAGTTTCAGATAGCTCTAAATAAACCAGTACGTGTTTATGGGCTATAATATATACTGTGGTTAAAGACTGATAATGTACACTACATGTCAATCAATGAATTTATCAATCAATCAATCAATCAGAATGGTAATTCCAGTGTTCAGTTCATTTATTCTTAAAGCTAATAGTTAAACAAGCTTTACAAAACTTTAACAGATGAATGGTGTGAATAATCTGGTTGTAGATTGACTTTTATTGTTTATAAATGAGAATGTCAGTGATGCTAAAACCTCTGTAATGATGAAGCAAATAGCTGGCTTTTTTCTAAATAATTCAATATGTTTTCTTCATAGTTTGGATGACTTAGTATTAAACTATAAAGCAGAAATATGTAAAATAATAATAAATAAAAAAACATTTAATTTGAGGTTTGTCTATCTTTTGCCTGGTACTGTATAACATAATACATTACAATGGAAATGCATTTGTAAAAAAAAATAAATGCTTGGGTGTAGCAGTAAAACATAACAAATGCAGGAAGTAACAATGGTCTAAGTATCTAATTGGTATCTATGGTCTGTAAAAATGCTCTGTAGATAAAATAGAATAGTCAAAGAATAAAGAGCAACAGCAGTAAGAAACTCAATATAAGAGATTTCTCTATTTTTATGAACTAATGTGAACATACAAGCTGATTTGCAACATTTTTAACATTTCAAATATTAGCTTGACTTAATTTAAAATCTGAATGGAAAGCTACTGCCAGTAAACACTAAGGGAAATGTTTAATTCTAGCCTTTATTCTATTCTATTTGTCTATAACCATGGACACAAGCACATCTTTAAAAGCTACACTGACATTTAGAAGCAAAAAAAAAAAACCCACTAGTTATCATTTGGATGTCCAAAGGTGAACAGAGCTTGAGTTTGAATGGATTTCCCAGGCATTGGATGCAAATTAGAATCAATGACTTGCCCTATTTCTCTATTCTGTTATTGACAGTGTACTTATCTGGCCATTCGCTTTATCTGTCAAGTCTATGCACGTAGGTCCATCAACATCAACACAAGGTCTTTTCACAACATTTAAAAGATAAAGACTGTAAGTCCTGTTTAATACAAAGTGATGAGACACATTTCACATTGTCTACGCAGCTAAAATACCACAGATATTTATTTCAGGTGGTTTTACGTTTCAGTGACGCTTCATTAGTGTTCATTCCTGCATGACGTGTGCTGTTCTCTACCTGCTCAGGGAACACCTAAGCAGATTAGCTGAGTTGCGTTGCTCTCCTACCACAATGACATAGCTAAAAGCGTCTCTAGGTGGAAGACCTGTGACGTAAAACCCGGCAAATCTGCCCTCCAATCAGGAGACCCAGGAGCCACAAAGGTTTGTGATCAGCCACCTCGTCAAAGACGTCTCAATTAATTGTGATTAGATTAGCCTTTTAAACACTGATCAGAGAGATGCTATTGCATGCAGGCCAGAGAAGGTAGTATATAGTGCTGCTATTCCAAACACAGCCATTGCTTAATGCTGATAGAATCTGATAGGTCACCAAAAGGTAAGGCAACAAGATCTTAGCCTAGAGTGCTCTCTTGCAGCGAGGATCTATAAGAAATAAATAAAATACTGATTAATCTGATTATTTCCTGATTAATTCCTTCAAGGGCTGGGCCATAATTAATTATCAGTATTCATTATTTACAGTATCTGTCACTGACTTACATTCATTATTGGGTACATTACATAAATTAGCCAATTAATTTTCAAGTTTGTAGTCACAGACAACTGCTGTGGGAATTTTTGCCAGTTTTTCTGTTGTTCATAATAATATGAGAATTATTATTATTAACTAAAATTAGGATGTTTACTGGTACCACTTTAAAATGAGGCTCCTTTATAAGGGGTTTAGAAATAGTCTATGAGGGAGTTTATTAAAAGTTAATCTTTTTATGTTGTGAATACTTTATAAACCATTGTTAAATAGTTACAACACATACAATGTTAATATTTAGTTTGTTTTGTTTTATTGAAGATTTATTTAGCTTTAAATATGATTCTCTGCATAATAAAACTTTTATCTGTACATCTTTTATTTATGTACATTTTAATTTACTATATCATTCGAACACAACACATGTCCCTCATACTATTTCACACTTATGATACATGGACCAAAAATGACTTGAAATAAACACTTTCTACATTAAATTTCAATGAAAGTTAATTTATAATGAATATTTTTTTCCTTTGCCCCATTAAAGTTGCCATTTTTTGAGGTTACATATTTTACTACAGACATATTACATCGAAGCTTACATGAACTCTAACTGCTTCCATTACTAGCACTGCTTTACATCTGGATATATAAGACCTATGTGGACGTATAAAGACTTTTAACATTTTTGACCAGTGGTAGGATGGTCCCCCCTTATATGTGAGTCTTAATCCTCTCAAGGTTTCTTCCTCCTTTTATGTTGAATGTTTTGCCTGATTTTGTCTTGTGATCATGTTTCTGTAAAGCTGTAAAAAGTTGTAAAAATAAATTAGATTGTATTGATAAAAACAGATGTTTGAGAAGTTTTTTTGAAATTTAAAGATCCTACTGAAAAAGGAAAGCAGGGTTCTATATTCCAATTAAAGGAGGGCTGTTGTCCAGCAGAGATTAGTGCTTTCCCTGCTTAAACACACCCACTAATCCTCACAATTAACAGATAAAGTGTTGTGCTGTGTAGGACACCAGCCCTACAAGATTGAAATGAAAGTGTTTATAAACTGAATTTACTTTTTTTTCCTTAGAAATTCAAGCCAAACAGGAATTAGGAGCTTTTATAAATAAGAGTGTATCTAATACTTTATTATCACGGCTTAAAGAAACTGAACAGGATGACCCAACAAAAACCTTATCTGGAAGGATTATACAGGACTCTGGTGTAAGTAATGGCTGTGGTAGGTGGCTAAGAGTCTTAACTCCTACCTTGATGTCCCTACAACCAACCAGGACATGTTGATGAACATCAAAGGCAAGACCTTATTTAAAGGCTTCATTTATTGTCAACTTCATACATCAGAAACACCAAAAGTGACTAAAATGTTGCTCTCATGCTGATAGATTATTAACATTCTATTATGAGACTAAAATCCACTTTTTCTTGTTCTTATACTATAGGTATCTCTGGGTTGTATATGCAAGCTGCACGTGAAAATAAACCTCCATTGTCTGCAGTAGCTAGTAAAAGAAAATGTTTCGAAAAACAAGTCAATCAGAAAATGCACTGTGTCTACGTCAACCCATGAACTAGTATTCATGGCCTCGCCCACCTTGGCTCACAACCACTCACAGGCATTTGTCTATGAAACACCACCAGTGAAGTACAATTGAGATGGGTAGGGGTGAATTTTTACTTTTTGGACCTGGACCACCCACCTCTGTGAGGAACTATAAGTTAACATAGGATCTCCGGGGAATTTGGCAAGTGGCTGAAGTGCTGTAACATATAACATTGCAAAGACTGTTATTAGTGTAAAAATGTCTTTATTTTAAAACATTTCTAACTGTTGTCTGCCTTCTGGTGTTGCAGTGCTGTTAGCCAACCAGAGGTGATATGTTTGCATGCATGAATATTCATGAGCAACAGCCAAAATTCTATCGCCCCCTCCCACTCCTTCACCGGACTTAAGCAGCATTGTACCGCATTAGCTGAGCACTTCATTTTTTTTTTTCACAAAAAACAGACCACAACAAGATATTTTAAAATGAGAGAAGCACAATGGATTGAGACCTTTAATGCCTCTATATTTGTACTAATGTTTATATGGGTTCTGTTTATACTGGTACTGTCATTCCCTTTTTAATCCCCCTGTCATACACTAAAAGAATGATGAATAAAATTTAGTTTAAAAAGTTTCACAACTTTCTGCATTTGCTTTTTTTAAGTTAATTTGATTTCAGATAAATTTAAGTAACTTCAACTTGGTTTCAAGACATAAATGTTACATAGAGTAAATAAGTGAAGTGAACTTCAGTCAATCTTTTCTTTAATTAACCTTTACTTTCTGCATACAATATTACCTATTTACAATTACTTAATTTATACAATATTACTCAAACAATTTATGATGTTATAATTCCTGAAAATGAAATATTTTAAGTAAAAACACACATATTACACTTTCTCAACACATGGATGGCATGTAATACATTCTTTTTAAAAAGAACTGAGTTGAAGTTACCTACATTTATCTTAAATTAAATGTACTTAAAACAAGCAAATGCAGAAAGTTCTCACTCTTATATTGCACTATTGTCTTGTGTCTATATGTATGTCTATATCTGTGACCTTGATTTATTGTACATTTAGCATCTGCTTCATTCTTATATTAATTATATATTTTTTATAATTATTATTTTTTTCAATTGCTGTAACTTTGTGTAGGAGGGTAACACCATTTTAATAATCTGTATGTCCTGTACATATGCATGTATTAACAATAAAACTACTTGACTTGTCTTGAGGTTCTGAAACCTAAACTCAACTCCACTCCTCTTTGACCTTTCTTCAATGATAATGCCAACCTCTGTCACCTAACTCGATTACGTCACTTTGTTCAATTGATTTAGTCACAAATACACAATTTATGACCCTGTTTCTATTTGTATGGCAGTGTCACATTTCTCTAGTGAATGGTGTGGTAGTAAAACCCGGCCATTAATATCCACACTTGCTGAAAGACAAGCAGTGAGAGACATATATTTATTGTGTGGCTGAAAAGTATGTGTGCCACTCAGGGTATACTTGGCCTCGGATTCCTGCTCAAGGAGCTTAAGAGTACACGTCTATTAGCAGCAACAGAAATCTCTGCTCTGAACAGCGAGCACTCAGATGTTTCCTGAAGAGATCCACTAATCTTTATATTATTACAGTGGCTTGCAAAAGTATTTATACCTTTTGAACTTTTTCACATTTTGTCACCTTTCAACCAAAACCTAAATGTATTTTATTGCGATTTTAAGTAAAGTGTAAAGCGGAACGAAAATAATACATGGTTTTCAACATTTGTATCAAATACAAATCTGAAAAACGTTTACTCTAAAACCTCTAAATAAAATCCAATACATCTAACTGCCTTAGAAGTCACTTAATTAGTTAATAGAGTCCAGCTGTGTGTAATTTAATCTCAGTATAAATACTCCTTGTGAAGGCCTCAGGGGGTTGTTAGAGATCACTTGTGAACAAACAGCATCATGAAGACCTCATAAGACTCATCAGACCGGTCAGAAAGAAAATTGTGGTGAAGTTTAAAGCAGGGTACGGTTATAAAAACATATTCCAAGTTTTGAGCATCCCAAGGAGCACTATACAGTCCATCATCTAAAAATATTAAAAGTATTCTACACCTGTAAACCTACCAAACTGACAGATCAAGCAAGGAGAGCACTGGTCAGAAAAGCAGCCAAGAGGCCCATGGTCACTCTGGAGGAGCTGCAGAAATCCACAGCTCAGGTGGGAGAATCTGTGTGTATATATGAAAACTATCACAAGTCATGTGCTTCACGAATATGGGCTTTATGGAAGAGAGATCTCTAAGATTTTAGTTTTTTATGTTTCCAGGGCACAGTTAAAAATGTAACACACAGGAAGTGATGCAAGAACTGTACTCTTTTTGCCAAGCAGGGTCAGGCCCTGCAAATAGTATGTAATATGTTTTGATCAGGCCTGTGGACATTTTCTCTGCTTATTTGACGATATTTTCAAGTAGAAGTGATAAAGTCAACACTACTTAGTGCACAGAGGTTACTCAGAAAATCACTTAAAAATGTACTTTGATCCTGCACCTTAAAAAATCACAACCCTCATGTGCTTTAGTTGAATGGCTATAATTGGTCCAAATCAGTTAATATGACATTCTGAAAGAAATTCCCTTTAATTGAGAATGTAATGTATGTTGATGTGCTATTTTAAATATCTTAAATATATTTTTTCTTATCCATTAGCAGGATTTTCCTGTTTACACCCAGTGATACCAATGCAAAAAGGGGGACTCTACAAAGCTTACCTGAGTCTTCATAACCTCTAATGTCTGTGCTCAGCTCAAATACATAAGATTATTCCTAGCAACCCCAGACCATTTCTACTGGGAAAAAAACGTTTTATGGGTTATGGTATGAGAGGAACATTATAGTGTTGTGTTAATGCAGATAAATAAATCAAATCCCATAATATCTTGCTTTAAGAACTAACAACAACCTAACCAACCCCTCTCTGCCCACAGAGTTACTGTAGCCTGGAAAGAAAATGTGACAGCCAAGGAAGGTGGCAAAATGTGTGAGGGCAGCCTTCAGAAAAAGCTGTGAAAATCAAAGTTGTGAAAATTAAAATGCAGCTAAAATGTGAAACAATGAGAGAATCAAAGCAGCTGCAGCACAAATACTGCAAATACTGTAGATTATTAACTTTAAAATGCACTTATCAATAATAATATTACATATCTCAGTTTAGCTTACTAAAACAACAGAAGACAGCCGGTTTAAAATGCAGAGCCTAAGCTGTTCTTCTGTATTTCTGTATTTATGAGTAGAAATAGAGATATTTACTTGTTTTAATTCCAATTTTAGTCATTTCTAATTTCCACCAGTATAGCTACAGTAGAACCCTCTTCAATCATACAATTCCACCAGTGGAAGGGTAAAGACTAGTATTTGCTTCCTCTGAGTTACATAAAGTGAGCCACCATATCTCATAAACACAGATTAACAGGAGAGGCAGGTCCATTCTACTCACCCAGTGAGAGCGGGGCCAGTTCTGCTGTCTGGGACTCCCAGTCATGGAGGGCTGTGTGGATGGCTTCTCTGGGGATTAAACTGGTAATCGCCCAATAATTGAACCAACACTTAGACAGCTGTGCCAGTGTGGGGTTCTCATTTGTTTATTTATTTGGGGATGTTCATACATAATTTAAACTGAATGTGAATATTATTCATTGCAATGCAATTTACTACGTATCTAAGTATGAATAAATGAAGTTACACTTATAGAGCGTCTTTCTTGAAACCCAAGGACGCTTTAGAATTGACATGTTTTACACACAACCATTCATACTCAGCACTCATCAGCACACCGGTAAGAAGCGGCAGCCAATGGCACACAGCGTACTCTCAATCCATATATGGGCATACATTTACATATTTCAATTTTTCTGATTTACCTGATCTCCATGTTTTAGGACTGTGGGAGGAAACTGGAGTCCCTGGAGGAAACCCACACAGACACAGAGAACATGGAAACTCCATCCATATAGAGACTTGAACCCAAGACCCCAGTGCTGGGAGGCGAACGTACTAAGCAAAATTAAAATGATTGGTAAACTACATATTCTAAGCCCAACAAAAACAACAATCTGTAACCTGTTTCATCCACGTTAGGCCACTGTGGGCTTTAAGGAGTTTCTACATATTGGTGAGCGCAGTTCACAGGGGAGAATCGTTTCTTGGCAAGACTGGAGGTTCGACAGGAAAGACTTTCATCTCCATTTGACAGCTGCCTGTTATGAGACCTGAGCGGCCTCTAGCTCTCCCTGAGGGACCAGAGCAAAGACAAACAGTGATAAAGGCACCAGCTGCACCAATAACCTGTCCCTGTTGTGGTCAGGGCAAAGATTTATGCGGGCACGAAATTTAACATTTTGAACACTGCCAATGGCCTAAATAGGGCCCCAGGGCTACGAGCGGCAGCAACCCGAAGCCTGGCCTCCATGGCACATGCCTCTTGGAGATAAAGTTCACTCCCCTATATAGACGGCACCCGCCGGGCCCAGGACAGAGAGGCTATTTCAAAAGCTGTTAATTAACGCTGACACCTGGGCCCTCGCCCTTCTCTCCACGACCCGCAACGTGGGGAGAAAGGCTGTCATCTTTTCACGACTGTGTCACGGACGGCCAGCAAGTGCAGGCCAACAAAAGACTATTCATCATCACCACAATGGCATTGGATGAAAGCGTGTGATGATGCACGGCTTGATTAAAATAGAGTGTGATGAGAAGTAATGACATTTATGACACCGCACAACGGGGTCCTGATTGTAAACAGCCATGATGAGTAATATACGTTCGCAGCGCTACAACAAAACGAGACGGCGTGAGCACTGACGTTTTGTGAGTTTGTTTTAATGATGTATAAATAGCATGACTCGCTCAAATAATTTTACTGTTTTTCCTTCTAAACTTTGCTTAAAAGTTTAAAAACAAGAACTTAAAAAAAAGTTCCAAACAAGGTGTATGGCACAGTAGGTACGTTGAACATTTGGTCATGTAGCCTGATAGGATGAATTAGACAGCCAAACCTTTCTAAGTTTTGAGGTTAAATATTGGCCAGCATTCTCATGGCATGGATTATCTCATGGATGTGGATTATCAGAGTGTGAGCGATCCCTGATTAGTAAGTGCCAGATAAATGGAATGGTCTATTCATTTAGTGGGCATTTAAAATTCTCCGATCCACAGCGTGAGGTGTGTATCAGAAATAGGTGTGCACCTCTGCTGTGAGTCTACGTTTTTCTCTCTCCTTGACTGAATCACATGAAACCAAAGTAATCTAAACAAAAATATAGATTGTGAAGATTTTTTTCTGAGATTTTATGCTCAGTCTGCAGAATAATTCGTTTCTGCCTGAGTTCACCTATTAACTAATCCTGCTTTATAGGCAAGTCTATCCCAGATGTTTTTACATACTACTTTTGGAGCTTGTAAAATCACTGTGATTTCTGTTTAAGTGTTTTTTGTCTGAAACAACACAAACACCCTTAAATTTTTTTAAAAAATTGTTTGTTTTCTCCATTTACATTTGTTTTCTCTGTTTCGAACAGAAAGCAGGTACAATAACTCCAAACAAAGCAGTTAAACAAAGTATGAGCATTAACTGAGCAATATGTTTATCCACTAAGAAATTTCTATCTAATACAGCTCTGGAAAAAAATAAAAAACATAAGAGACCACTTAAAAATGATAAGTTTATTTGATTTTATCAAATTGAAAACCTATAAATATAATCCAAAGGAAGATGGATGATCACAAGCCATCAAACCAAGCTGAACTGTTTGAATTTTTGCACCAGAAGTGGCATAAAGTTATCCAAAAGCAGTGTGTAAGACTGGTGGAGGAGAACATGCCAATATGCATGTTGTGATTAAAAAACAGGGTTATTCCACCAAATATTGATTTCTGAACTCTTAAAACTTAAAATCTTTGCATTATTTGAGGTCTGAAAGCTCTGCATCTTTTTTGTTATTTCAGCAATTTTTCATTTTCTGCAAATAAATAATCTAAATGACAATATTTTATTTGGAATTTGGGAGAAATTGTTGTCCATAGTTTATCAAATAAAACAACAATGTTAATTTTACTCAAACATATACCCATAAATAGCAAACTCAAACTCACTGATTTAAAAATATACAGATACAGTGGTAGCTGTATATTTTTAATATTCACATGGCTGAAAGTAAACCATTAAAATTACAATACAGTTGCTGTTAAATCAACATTTTTTATTGACAACACCCCAACTTATAAAGACAGTGCTCATGAAAACAACCCAAGTTCCCCCTGGTAAATATGAGACACAACATAAAATCAGGAATATTACAATAAATTTGATTTACATTTAACAAGCATACTGTAGTTCCAGTCTGGAGTTTCAGACGTTCCTGGTCGGGGTGACAGCAGGCCCGGAGCCCACCCTGGAGAATCATTGGGTGCAAGGTTGGCATACTGGATAGGATGCCAGTCGATCGCAGGGTACCACACACACACACACACACACACACCCATTCACTCAGACACTCAATCTTAGAGGCAATAAACTACACTTATACTGTAACTATTATTACAATAACCTTGAAAGTAGGTCAATATCAGTATATCAGCCTTTTGTTTAAGCAGCATAGTGGTTTAAATTTCCAACAAACAAAGGTAAATAATAAATTTTTCAAGAATTATTCTTAGTGATAAATTTACTCTGAACTGCAAGTGTAGAAAAATGTTAACCATTAATTGACATACTTTTTTTACACGTTGGCCTTTTTTTTGTGCGTTGTTTTGAAATGTGTTTTTATGACACATATTTTCGTGTGTAAGTGTGTGTGAGTGTGTGTGTGTGTGTGTGTGTGTGGTTGCCTGGGGCAGTGGGTAACATAAAACCTGCACCACTGAAGTAAATAGCATACGGTAGTTTGTAAAGAATGCAAGAAACTATGACAGCTTATATTGCAGCTTGGCTGCATCCTTCTCACACACAAAAAAACAATTCTTAAGGTGTTCATGATTTTTTTTTTTTATTAAAATAGTTATTTTAGCCTTCTTTTTTATACTTTCTCTTTCCAACCAAATATATGATAAAAAAATAATGGACTTAAAAGTGACACAAACACATTAACAGCAATACAAACTGGCAGCACACACTGGATCCCACCCCCACACTATATGTCGGCACTGGTTTGAGAAGATCCCCACGCTGATCAGATATCCACCCCCAACCCAAGGTGAGCTCATCAAGACATGTCAGCACCCTTTGAACGTTTGCTCGTTTAAGACTCTGACACTTGAGGCACTTTTTTCCCAAGCTCTGCTTTTTAAAATCACTACTAATAGTCTTCCACTCTCAGTCTTGCAAAATTACACAGGACAGAAAGATGTTGCAGACATGAAAATGTTTTAGAAGAACGTTTCAGGATGTTTTATAGAGCATGCTAACCCTGAGGTTTAATGCCAAATTACACACTAGTCTCTATGTAGTGTACAAGGCAAGTCATTTACAAGTCAATTGCAGACTGTCGTCCTGTGTCTGTTTCTCTGCATATTGTATTATCCTGTTTATACTCTGTTGATTGATGTAATAATTGATCAAATACAAAATCTAGTGCTATCTGCGTGTAGGTATTTTGTGTAGTTTTAGGACTGAAGATGTTCACTACATAGTAAGTGAGTGCTAATTTTAGATTCATGCAGTGTAAGGTCAGCATTTTCAAAAATCTCTGAAAACAGTTCTAAAAAACTGTCTAAAAATCTTCACATTTTGGAGCAAATAAAGACAATGTTCTGAGTTTGTAGCAGCTAAAAATGACTATATTAAGGTTGGTTATTTACTCTGTGCTTCCAACAAATTGCTACCTAGCTTCAAACACACAACGTTAAATTTGAAGAAACGTTTGGAGTTGCAGTGGCTCACTTACAGAACAAGTCCCAAAGGTGAAGCAGCAAAGATTCCAGAAAAGTGAGTTTTGGCAAAACTGTTATGTTGAGGCCACAGTAACTTAAAAGTAACAGTAAAGTAACAGTTACTGTTTAAAACTTTTTTAAAAGTTACTTTTAAAATCAAATAATCCATATAGTAACTAAGTTAGTAAGACTACTAACATGGCTAAGAACAAAGAGCATTGGAGATTTTGGGGAACAACCTCCTTCCCTCAGTTAGAGCATTGAAGATGGGTCGTGGTTGGGTTTTCCAACATGATAATGACCCAAAGCACACAGCCAGAACAACCAGTGGCTCTGTAAGAAGCATATCAAGGTTTGGAGTGTCTTAGCCAGTCTCCAGACATAAACCCTATAGAAAATATTTGAAGGGAGCTCAAACTCCGTGTTTCTCAGTGACAGCCCAGAAACCTGGCTGATCTAGAGAAGATCTGTGTGGGAAAAAATGGGCCAAAATCCCTGCTGCAAGGTGTAAAAAAAACCTGGTGAAAAACTACAGGAAATGGTTGACCTCTGTAAAAAAAAAAATTTCAAACCCCTCCATGTTTCTAAGTGGGAGAACTTGCAAAGTCGCAGGGTGTCCAAATACTTATTTTTCTCACTGTATTAGATTCATAGCAGACCCAGACAAACAATGATAGGCCAACCGGAAAGTACTGACACAGGAACACAGGCAGACATAGGGGTGGAACATGACATTAACCAGAAAACCAACCCAGTTAGTGAAATTACCATAGATTATGTTGTTTATGGCATAAACAAATACCCATGCTTATGGTAGTCCAGGTAACCCTGGTATAGAGTTACAATAAGTACAGTATCTGCCCAGCAAGATCATATGGCAGGGTTAATAATTTTGAAATTTAAAAGAAACAGCAGTGTGTGTTTGGCTGCTACTTGCTGGTTTAGATTCTTTAAAACAGATACAGACAGACACTTGATGGCACAGTTAGAAGAAAGAGCAGAACAGTTATATCAGAGGACTATGTTATAAGGCAAAGCGAGGCAAACAGATGGCACAGCAGACAGATAGAGGGAATGAGAGTGAGACAGATGGGGCTGGGCAGCAGAATGAATGATCGGGTGAGAATGTATAAACAGTGGGGGTCAGAGCCGCAGCACAGCTGACCCAGAGCCTGTGGCTGCTCTTCGGGTCTACGGTTTAACCTGACCCCCAGGTTCAGACACAAACAAACCCAACACATAGCTCCACACTGTCTGACCTTTACAGTGTCTGCATTAATATTCTTACATCTGCTATTGCTCTGTTTTTTATGCAAAGCTTATGGGATGTGACTCATTTAATTACAATTACAAAAACAATTGACAACGAGAAACACTTTAAAATTACTGAGAAATCAAATCTATTTACACTGACTTCCACTGAAAGTTGAAATGCTTTTTTGTCCTCCTATAAAACAAACTTTTTGCAGACAGAATCATGTACTATCAACATTCAAATGTTCATACTGAAAACATGATGGGCTGTGCTTATTCACAAGATCTGTCAGACTGTGTATGGGATCCAAGCTTCATTTCTTCAAACACAGCTCTGGGAAAAAGGAGTGTCATAAAGTTATCCAAAAGCAGTGTGTAAGACTGGTGGAGGAGAACATGTCAATGCATGGAAACTGTCATTAAAAAACAGTGTTTTTCCACCAAATATTGATTTCTGAACTCTTGAAACTTTATAAAGATGAACTTGTTTTCTTTGCATTATTTGAGGTCTGAAAGCTCTGCATATGTTTTGTTCTTTCAGCCATTTCTCTTCTAGACCAAAACAACAATGTTAATTTTACTCAGACATATACCTATAAATTGCAAAATCAGTGAAACTAAAGTGGTCTCTCAATATTTTCAAGAGCTGTATTTACACCAGTGAGTGTGGTGGTCTGTAAAAGAGGTGTGTTCAGGTAAATGTCTGGCGTATTACTATCTTGGTAATGTAAAACACAGGTGAACAACTAAATAGAACCCTGACAATAAGTCAACCATCAGATGTTCATTGCTATTTTGGCAACACACTTCACTGCTATCTTGGCAGCAGTGCACAAACCCAACTTTTACATCAACAATTAACAGAATTTAAAATAAAATGACATTGCTGTTACCATAAATTACCATAAATTATGCCTACTTAATAACAATAGGAAAAAATCAGAATTTTGTATTGATATGCAGAACAGCATCTGGGCTTTTATGGGTTAAAAGCATGCCCCTAATAGTCCTGATAACAGGATAACAGTTGTTATATTATGCATATTTATTTTGCATCAAGTACAAAACACAGAGGACACATTTAAAACAGGTTAAGAACACAATAAATCATTAAATCCAGGATGATGGATTGGTAGCAATTAAAGGTTTTGAGAGAGATTTTCTACACAGTCCATTACAGATAAAATGGCCAGGAAAATCTTATTTGTCAAAATTATACCATTATATATAATTTTATCATTTATAAGAGATTACAGACTGTTTAAAATACTGCTTAAGTGTCCTCAAGTCCTCCAACTCAGCAAGACTTCATGTAAACAAGCCATATGATGGACATTGCTTCCTTACTGACTGTGTGAGTCTCTGGTGAAAAAAACATCAGCAGATGTTTATGTCCTGAAGTCAAAGTTCATGTAGTTCATTTATCAGCTCAGGCAAACACGGTCCATAGGTCTGAGCTGGAACAGGAGTGTTGTGTGGGTCTGTGGAGAGAAGGGGGAGGGGTCCCAGGTGTTACAGGCAGCCATTACGTCCTTTAATGTGTTGCTGCATGTTCTGACTGCTCCTGGGAAACCTGCTCGAAAAGCATCTGCAAGAAACCACGCCAACACCGTACTCTTTGGGCTGGGTTTGCTGATTCATGAAGCGTCTCCGGTTTCAGAATCTACTTCAAATCCAATAAAGCCTTCACAAACACACACACACACTCTCAATCTGTCGATCCAGAGTGCATTATCAGAATCCAGTAAATGACTGTGCAATCTCTCTGCCAAGCCATTAATAGCTATCTGCTCCTTAAGATATAAGTAATGATGGGAACTGAGAACATGTACTGAGGGCATTTTTCATCAGAGACTTCTTTATTATAGTATTGCTTTATTATCATATACAGTGAACACATGCATAAATAGACAATTTTTAAAGAATAAAATGACAAATTAACATTACAAAACAAAAATATGTCAACACTTAGAGATGCTGCAAACTAAACCACACTAAAGCACATAATAAAAAAATATATGTTGTAATTATTTCTGGAATTATACAAAAGCAGACTTCTGCTAGATTTATAATGCTAATGGGCAATGTAAAGTGGCACTGTGTGAATAAAAGGACCACAAGGGTTTCATCAGTTTCTGACTTAAGGACAACAATTGTGGGGCTAGATGTATATAATATAATATCATGCATTAAATCCAATTGGTACTTTTGGCAGTGTGCCAAGTCCTGCTGGAAAATGAAATCTGCATCTCCATGACAGTTGTCAGCAGAGGAAAGCATGATATAAAACAGCGGAGCAACACCAGCAGATGACATGTCTCTCCAACCATCACTGCTGGTGGAAACTTCACTCTAGACCTCAAGCAGTTTGAACTGTCTGTCTCTTTACTCTTCCTTCAGACTCTGATTCCTTGATTTCCAAACGAAATGTAAAATTTACTAATGATCAGTGATGGTTTGGAGTCATGTCATCTGCTGGTGTTGATCCACTGTGTTTTATCAAGTTCAAAGTCAGTGCAGTGTTTTCCTGGAAAATCTTACAGCACCTCATGCCTCCCTGCGCTGGTTTTCATTTTCCAGCAGGATTTGCTATGAGCAATGTAAAGTGACACTGTGTGAATGAATCTCTGGAGAAAAAAGAAATCAATCACAAGGGTTTCTGCAGTTTCTGAGTTAAGGACCACAATTTTGTGGCTAGATGTATTTACTGTAATATAATATCATGCAGGAAATCCAATTGGTACCTTTTGCAGTGTGGGCAGTGTGCCAAGACCTGCTGGAAAATGAAATCTGCATCTCCATGAAAGTTGTCAGCAGAGGGAAGCATGAAGTGCTGTAAGATTTTCCGGGAAAACAAAACTGCACAGACTTGATAATAAAGCACAGTGGATCAACACCAGCAGATGACATGTCTCTCCAAACCATCACTTGTGGAATTGTGGAAACTTCACACAAGACCTCAAGCAGTTTGGACTGTGTGTCTCTCCACTCTTCCTCCAGACTCTGCTACCTTGATTTCCAAATGAAATGCAAAATGTACTGATGATCAGTGATGGTTTGTTTGGAGAGACATGTCATCTGCTGGTGTTGATCCACTGTGCTTTATAATCAAGTCTAAAGTCAGTGCAGTTTTGTTTTCCTGTAAAATCTTACAGCACTTCATGCTTCCCTCTGCTGACAACTTGTATAAAGATGTGGATTTCATTTTCCAGCAGGACTGATTTTTGGGTTTTCATTGGCTGTAAGTCATAATCATCAACAATAAAATAAATAAATGCTTAAAATAGATCACTCTGTAAAGTGTAATACATCTATACAATATATGAATTTCACATTTTTAACTGAAAAACTGATACAAAGTAACTTTTTATTGATATTCATTTTTTTTAAATGCACTAATATTTGAATAGTTTAGTTAACAACATATTCAGTTGTCTGCACAAATGTATTGCCAGACAGCATATAAAATATATATCTAGCCTTATAGTTTTGATTAAGTAGGTCAGAACAAGAACAACCTTCACGAGAACAACAAAAAATGAGTCTGTGAGGCACCAGTTTAAATATAAAGAGAGAAACACATTCGCACACTTCTAAACTCTTCAGACATGACATGTGCCTGCCACTGCAAAAAAGGACTGCTACACTATATGTACAGTCTGCTCTTGATATCAACTTACGATAACATTAAGCCACTGTCCTGAAGTGTTGTAATAATTTGACGACTGATTTATTGCCACGTGTTCCTTTGTGTTCTGTGCAGAACATCTAACCTTGTGCTGAACCAGGCGTGCTCCTACTGAACATCATCCAGTGAGTGACCTGGGCTAAATATAGACAGGTCATTCAGTGCAGGGCCTTTGTGCAGAGACAGCTGCATGCTGTTTGTTCTGCAGGGCCAGGTAAACACTAATTTGATTTCAAAACACAATCACCAAGGCAACTGAGAACCGGCGAGGGGCCACTGTCCCAGAGCCCCGAGAGAGACGTTTCTACAGCCGCTTCCTTTTGAAGAATCTCTTGAATGTGCACAGGTGGCGAAACCAATACTGGCACACTGCGTCTGGGCTGATCAGCGCAGCGGACGGCCCTGTCCTCATGCTGGAACAATGCAGCCTTCCACATGGCTAATCAATGTGCACAGTGGATGAACAGTGCGGGGACATCTCTGAACACCTTGCGATGTTCTGTCACATGGGGCGTCTGGAAAACCAGACAAGTGTTAGAAGAGCTGTGCACAAAATACTTACTGAGTCTTTCTGAGTAATCACCTCTAGGTTCAAACAGTGGCTTGACAAAACACTCAATACCATTTACACTTCAAACCCAATGTTAAAACACAAATGCTGATTTAAACTATTGAGTCAAGTCAATGGATTGTCTATAGCCGTGGTTCTCAATTGGTTTCAGCCCAGGACCTAGACTTTCTCAAGGTCATTAAGTCGTGACCCACTTTTACAGAATTCACACCAAACAAATGTATTTTAGAAAAATAGCCTTCAAAAACCCTTTTTAAACATACATGTGCATGCATAGTGGATTTAAGAGCTACAACTACGTGTATAAAAGTTGCTTCAATAAAATGAAAATATCAAAACTGCACAAAATAGGCCACAAAATTACTTATTTCACTTCTCTGCATATCTCTGCATTCTGTATTCTGAGTTTATTAGTAAGAAACTATTTTTCCCAATATAAAAGACAAGTACAAAATCAGATGAGCATTAATTAATTTAATATCCATTTTTTATGTATTTATTTTTACAATCTGTCCCACCTTTGGGTCCTATACCACCAGTTTAGAATAGCTGGTTTTGCCTTTTTACCAGAAGATAAGGGGGCACAGCCAGGGTGGTGAAAGTTGAGATAAGCCTTTCTAATCATGCTATCCCAGGACTTTTGTCAGGTCAATATATTTTAAGCATTTATTTTAAGCATTCACACTCAATTTTCGTGTTTTTCACACTATAAGGCGCACCAGATTATAAGGCGCAATATTAATGAACGTCTGTTGTCTGGTCTATTTTCATACATGAGGCACTATAAGGAACTTCTAATTCAGCAGGTCTCACCGCTGGGTGGTGGTGGTGGGGGTAGCCAGGGTGATATTAGCTAGCAGTTTGTCCCACGTAGCTTGTTTTAACACGGTAACACATGCACAGGCTACTGTCTGATATACTCACCTCTGAAAGACGAAAGAGCTAGCGAGGTTAGCGGCTAATGCTAATGCTGCTCCAGCAGTGCTAGTCGTGGTTACAGCAGCATGTTACAGGCTGATAATACTCACCTCTGAACAGGGAAACAGCGGTTAGCAGCTAATGCTATTGGTACTCCAGTCCCAGTGCTGGAGAGCTAAACAGAAACACCTGTATAATGCTGTACTTTAGCGGAGTGGCTTTACTGCTCCTTACAACCTGACTGGTAAAATTCATAAACATAAGGCGCACCAGATTATAAGGCACACTGACGATTTTTGGGAAAATTAAAGGATTTTAATTGTGCCTTATAGTGCAAAAGATACGGTTAAAAAATGCACATGATTGGTTTGTGGAATAAGCCTTTTTTTTTGTAATGTATACATTTTAGCCCCTATATATTTCTTGATAAT
Source organism: Astyanax mexicanus (assembly GCF_023375975.1). NCBI lineage: Eukaryota > Metazoa > Chordata > Actinopteri > Characiformes > Acestrorhamphidae > Astyanax > Astyanax mexicanus. The sequence continues at coordinate 11,669,323 of NC_064409.1, read as the reverse complement.
ATATGATGGTCCTGTAACAGTTAAACTGTTTTATCCTGTGGTTTATCAATTTGCGTTTTAACAGAGTGAGCAAAACGGACATCTGATGACAGTCAGGGAATGTTTACAAGGAACAGAAGCAGTAAAATAATTGTGTAGCACTGACCCAGCGCCAGTTCCTGTAAGGTAATTCTAGGTTGGCAAGAAATTTATTATATACTGTACATATATATATATATATATATATATATATATATATATATATATATATATATATATATATATATATATATACAGTGAGTCCAAGAAGTATTTGATCCCTTGCTGATTTTCTTCGTTGGCCCACTAATAAAGACATGATCATTCTATACTTTTAATGGTAGATGTATTCTTACATGGAGAGACAGAATATTAAAAAGAAAATCCAGAAAATAAATGTAAGGAATATATATTAATTGCTTTGTATTTCATGGAGTGAAATAAGTATTTGATCCCTTAGTATTCATTAGCAGTTCTGGCTTTTACAGACCAGTTAGACACTCCCAATCAACTTGTTACCTGACCTGAAGCCACCTGTTCTCACTAATCACTTGTGTGAAAAACACCTGTCCACAGAATCAGACAGATCACACAGATTTCAAGTCTCCAACATGGGTAAAACCAAAGAGCTGTCACAGGACCTCAGAGTCAGAATTGTTGACCTTCACAAAGCTGGAATGGGCTACAAAAAGATTAGTAAGGTGTTGGATGTGAAAGTAACAACTATTGGTGCAATTATCAGAAAGTTTAAAGAGTATAACATGACAATCAACAGACCTCGGCCCGGTGCTCCAAAGAAGATTTCGCCTCGTGGGGTGGCAATGATGCTGAGAACGGTCAGAAATCGTCCTGCAACCACTCGGCAGGAGTTAGCAAATGACCTGAAGGCAGCTGGGACCACAGTTTGCAAGGAAACAATTGGCAACACTTTGCGCAACAATGGATTCACATCCTGCAGTGCCCGAAAGGTACCCCTGCTGAAGAGAGCACATGTGGAGGCGCGCCTCAAGTATGCCAATGATCATTTGAAAGATGAACCAAGTTATTGGGAGAAGGTTTTGTGGTCAGACGAGACCAAAATTGAATTTTTTGGCCTCAACTCCACCCGCCATGTGTGGACGAAGAAAAATGCTGCCTATGACCCCAAGAACACTGTGCCCACCGTCAAGCATGGAGGTGGAAGCATAATGTTTTGGGGGTGTTTCTCTGCCAAGGGTACAGGGCTACTTCACCGCATCACTGGGAAGATGGATGGAGCCATGTACCGCACAATCCTGAGGGACAACCTCCTCCCCTCTGCCAGGGATCTGAAAATGGGCCGTGGTTGGGTCTTCCAACATGATAACGACCCTAAACATACAGCAAAGGCAACAAAGGATTGGCTCAAGAAAAATCACATTAAGGTCATGGAGTGGCCCAGCCAGTCGCCAGACCTCAATCCGATCGAAAATCTATGGAGGGAGCTGAAGGTCAGAGTTGCCAAGCGACAGCCCACCAACCTTCATGATTTGGAGAGGATCTGCAAAGAAGAGTGGGCCAAAATTCCCCCTGGTGTGTGTGCTAAACTTGTGGTTAACTACAACAAACGTCTCACCGCTGTGCTTGCAAACAAAGGCTTTGCCACTAAGTATTGAGTGTGTTTGGCAAGAGGGATCAAATACTTATTTTCCTCATTGAAATACAAATTAATTAAAATATATTCTTTAAAATTATATTCTGGATTTTTGTCTTGATATTCTGTCTCTCCATGTTAGAATATATCTACCATTAAAAGTGCAGAAGGATAGTGTCTTTATTAGTGGGCAAACAAAGAAAATCAGCAAGGGATCAAATACTTCTTGGACTCACTGTATATATATATATATATATATATATATTTTTTTTTTTTTTTTTTTCAAACTTTTTATGTTCACACTAAGACAGCTGCACTAAGAGAGCAGTGTAATGGCAGGCACCTGCACCCCTGGAGCTATTTGAGGTTAAGTGCTTTGCTCAGTGGTACAGCAGAGGAAGCACACACGGCCTGCAAGCCTCATGTTCTCAGTCCCTGATGCACAAGACAGGATCAATCCACTGAGCCTCTGCAGCCTCAAATTAACTATATAACTATAGTGTATTGTGTCTCAAGCACTTTGTATAAGGCCAGGCATGGTAAGATATGCTCAGCTACTGTATATATACTGTATATAAATATATATACACATCGAGGTCACTTATTTACTTGCATGAATATGCGAATACGCATTTAGACTTTCCTCGAAACCCAATCCTCTAGAAATAACACTGGTGTCAGGAGCATCTGCTGCCTAATCACCTTACAGATATCTTCACTGGTCATTGCTTATCTCTCCATCAACCACTTTCCCACATTACCCATGGTCACTTGAGGGGCTCAAGGCTCGCTCACTATCTGCTGTAGTAGTTGGCCCCTTCCCCATTTAGGGGAGTGTGCTGGACTGTCCTTTAAGCAGAGACAGCAGGCCTGATCTGCCAGTGGCAGTGACCTCTGCTACCATTGGCTAACGCAGCTCCTGGGAGTAAGCTTGTTAGCGTGGCCTTTGCAGGTCTATTTGGAGATACCTGGATGGAACAGGCACATTTTAAATGCTATACAACTTAGATTTGATTAAATCTTTTCTTACACAAAATTATAAGAGCTTATAAAAAAGAGCACTTTATGAACTGTATGCTATTCAGTTGAGCTATAGTTCATGGATATACTACAGTTCTGGTTTGTTTTACACTTTTTAATGAAAATGTAATTCCAGATGTATTTCTATATAGCTTTAATAGTCTTTTATATTAAATATACAACGTTAAAAATCATAAAAAGAAAGAAAACACTTTGAATGAGAAGAGTTGTGTCCAAACATTTCACTGTACTGTATGTTAATCAAATTTATTGCCTGTGCAATTTTTGGAAATGGCAGATTTTGCCAAAGGCAATAGATTTATTTAACATACAGTACAGTGAACATACAGTACAGTACATACAAAAGGTGTGATTTAACAGGGAGTACAGTCAGCTCATTAGTTGTGTACAGAGACTGTAAAAAAGATGGACGCCGTGTCGCCGTTCCCATTTATTCAGTGAAAATGAAGCCAAAATCTTCCGCCATGTTGGCGACCCTGAAACCCGAGTCTGCGCAGTAGAGACCAGAGGAGAGAGAAAGACTGTGGATAGCAACCTACTCATTTAAATAACCCCGCCCCTGAGGGCTGCCGCGGTCACAGGCTGCAGAGTGGAGCGGAGCTGATGATCTGTTATTGGTCCCGCCCATAACCAGCCGTTTTTCAATAAACACACCTATTTTGAAAAGAGCTGAATAACATTTTAAAAAACAAATTCTGTGGGAATATAAAAAATGGCAATATAAGCAGAGGTTACACTAGCTGTTGCATTTAAATAAAGGAGGCAGAATTACAGTATATTAGAAAAAAACGTGATTGAAAGTTGTCTGTTTTGCCATTAAAACCTATGGGAATGGGTGGGGTTACACAGCTTTCTGCAACCGAACAGCAGGGGGCGCCCGACTTGTGGTGGCTTCACTTTTGAGAGACGATGCTCTGTCCAGCTATACACAGTCTATGGTTGTGTATAACAGCACAATGAAATGTCTTCATGATGAAACATGAAGTTTAATCTACTAATAGAATTATGCAAATAAATGACTTTTCACAAAACACAAATGTTGTTGATATTTAATGAAAAACACAGATTTCTCTCCTGAAAACTGTTTACTTGGGTGAGTAAAGCGCTTTTGTTTATTTACAGTTATTTAAGCTTAGATTTCCAGATTTCCACTAAGGCTAGGTGTAGCAACATTAGCATTAGCAACTGAAACTCCTTTATATACCTGCACTACAACGCAGTGGCTTTATTGCTCCTAAATTCCTGACTGGTAGAATTCATACATAAGGCACATTATAAGGTGCGCTGATGATTTTTTTCTCTTTTTTTCAGCTCCTCTGAGCATATAGAAGCTCTTTGTAGTTTTTCACCTACACACTGTGGTCCTTTTGTTTTTCTGCACACTTTATTATGACTGTATCTGGTCCACGTACTGTATACCAGCTGCTCTGTGGGGTCCTGACCATTGAAGAATAGAGAGAAAGGAGGAAAACAATAAAATATGCAAAAAAAAAACGGAAAAAACTACTAAGATCTCCCACTGTATATGATCAGAAGAGCTGAGAAATGGAAAATCTATGTTTAAATAAGGAGGTGTTTATAATATTCTGGCTGGACTGTGTGTAAACCATAAAGACCATAATGTCTCAGTGCTGTTTGTGAACAGACATCCAGCAGATATGACTCATTCATTTATAAACCATTCAAAGAATTTCTTTCACATGTGTCATGTCTTTGTAGCACTGCTGGCCTAGAGGGACAGGAAATGATGTCACTCTTTCTAATAAGCATGTTTATAATGGCTATACCATGTGAACACCCATGTGAGTCCACTCAGCTGCTTCCATTCACTAAAAAGGAAAACGCATTTTCTAATACAGGTTTTAAAACCCTGAACTCCAGTTGCCCAGAATATCCTGAGGCCCTTTTCCAGTCAAAAGTTTGGATACACATTAAATTCAGTGTTTTTAGTGTTATTTAGTAAACACAAAATGGGTAAATAATCTCAGTCTGCTTTATTAACTTCATAGAGTCAACTGGAGCTGTGCAGAACTTATCAATAGTTAATTACTAGAATTTCTTGCCTCGTAAGAGGTAGAGTTACAGGTATACAGTGAACAAATATATTTGAGTAATGTTCTAATCCATAATATACAACTAAGGAAAAAAATACTTTAAGAAATGAAGGTCAGTCAACCCTAAGATTTCAAGAATTTAAAATGTATCTTCAGGTGCAGTTGCAAAGACCATAGAAAAAACGTTATGATGAAACTGGCTCTCATCAGGATTGCCCCAGGATAGAAAGAGCAAGAGTTACCTGCCTTAAAATCGGAAGTTAACAGCTCTCCAGATAAAAGCCCAAATAAATGCTTCACATAGTTTTTTGGTTTGTTTAACCCTTTTAAGTTACTGCAAGATTCCTTACAGTATGTATGCCTTCATAGTCTGGGTGGCTTTACTACTAATGTGAAGAAAAAGAGAAAAACATTAAATGAGAAGGTGAGCCCAAACTTTCGACTGGAACTTTTCACTGCACTTACTGTAGTCATTGAAAAATCAGAGTTTAGAATGACATCACATGAGTTGACGACATCCCAGTAAAACATTTCCATGTAATTGTACACTTATTCAAAACATTTCCATGACACAGTTAGCTTAATCCTGGTTTTAATCATTTGCCTGTGTTTAATGGCAAGTCCAAAATATGTCTTATTTTACTGCCTTAGGTTATTAATACTGATAGATAACAACAGCATTTAGATGAAGTAATAATAATAAACTGTATAATACCACTGTTTTTACAAGTGGCAGTCTGTCATATTTATTTTTTAAACTGAAATCAGAAGCATTTCTAAGAGGAGAAGGGATAAAATATTGTGTTTAATGGTACCAGTGTGCTGGAACGACCATCCCTGCTAGGTGTAATATATTCATTCTAAAAACTGGGGTATCGGGTCGTTTTTCACGGGGGTTCTTCTGGCCACTTCACACGATTTTATGTATGTATATCACATGTACAGCCTCTAAGAGTATCTGGCGTAGTTTTCCTGAATGCGAGCAGCTGGTGGAACATTGGAGACTTCAGAAGGGGAAACTCAGAGCTCAGTAGCTCATTCACTCATAGTAAAAAGAAAGTGTGTAGTTGAAGTGAAGTTTCTGACTGAGAGCTCTCTCCCTCCCTCCCTCTCTCTCTCTCTCTCTCTCACTGAACATAACCTGGAATCGGATTCATCCGCTCTGTTTAAAATGATTTAAGTGCAGTGCAGCCATTTTAAATTCTAAACTCTGGTTTAGTGAGGAAATCCATTGGAAATCCAATTTGTGGATGCAATTACAGTTAAATATCTTAGTTGGAACTTGTGAATTACATAAGAGATCAGAGTTCAAACGGAACACAGCATAATAACTCAAAAGCTACAAGTACAAATTCCAGGTAGTATTCCAGGAAGTATAGATCTATTGAAAATATTTTAATCTATTTTAAATGTAGGTTTTTGTTTTATATTTTATTTCTTAGTGTATTATTATTATGTTATTTATTCTGCATTTGCTAACATAGATGAGATGCGCAAAAAACACTATGCAATACTACAGTAGTAGTAATAGTAGTAGTAGTAGTAGTAGTAGTAGCAGCAGTAAGAACCTAAAGTAACTGTGCATTACTTCACAGTATACAGCACAGCATGCTTAACATTTATGTGGGTGCTAAACACACACATTAAAGCTTCACAGACTAAAGTAATTTAAACTCTAGGTATTGGATGGCAGGCTCTCCTCCGAATTGGATATATCTTAGTATATAGCGTGAGGCTTAGCTCTCCCAGTAGGTCTTATGGTGGGTCAGGAGGCCTTGACTCGTATGCTGGCCCTCTGATCCCCTGTCCCTGATTCCAAGCTGCCCTTCTCCTGGGTGCAGGCGGCCTAAAAATAGCGGCGCTTCCACTCGACTGACTTAGCAGTTCCTGCGAATCACAGCAGCCCCTAATCTCGGCCTCACACGCTCCTAATATGGTGAGCAGCCTGGCCCGAGCCGCTGGCTTCTCCATTTCTATGGAGAGTTAATTATCCTGTCACCGCTCAACTCTAGTTATTTGGATTGATGGCATTCATCAGAACCGGAAAAAAACACACAAATAACACTCCAGAAGATCCTCCAGAAGTGGTTTGATAGGCCTGCTCCATTAGAAAAGCAGATCTGATGCCTCATTGATACACAGTGCTGGTACACATATACAGCTCTGGAAAAAATAAAAGATCACTTCAAGTTTCTAAATCAGTTTCTCTGATTTTGCTATTTATAGGTAGATGTTTGAGTAAAATGAATATTGTTGTTTTATTTTATAAACTACAGACAACGTTTCTCCCAAATTCCAAAAAAATATATTGTGATTTAGAGCATTTATTTGCAGAAAATGAGAAATGACTGAAATAACAAAAACATGCAGAGCTTTCAGACTTCAAATGATGCGATGGAATCAGAAATAGAAAATCAGAAAATTAGAATTTTCATGCATCTTGGCATGTTCTCCTCCACCATTCTTGCATGCTGCTTTTGGATAACTTTGTCACTCCTATTGCAAAAATTCAAGCAGTTAAGCTTGGTTTGATGGCTTGTGATCATCCACAAGCCTCTTGATTATATTCCAGAGGTTTTCAATTTGGTAAAATTAAAGAATCTCATCAATTTTATGTGGTCTCTTTTTTCCAGAGCTGTATATCTCTTTGAATAATAGTTAATTTATTCACTGTATTCATCCCAATCATTGGAAAAAACAAAATTAATTAAAAAATATATATTTATTTTTTTTGACAATTGTATTTCTGCATCATAAACCAAAAGCCCTGCATCACAAGGTTTTCACACTGCAGGATTTGCACAAGCTTCTACGGACGCTCTAATGACGGCTGAGCTGACCCTACTGCTGACGACAACACATGTCACGGGTGATCACCTGCTGCTGCTGCTGACCCGGTGCCAGAAGCCAGGCAGGGCGAGTCTGGCAGCTCCATGCAGAAGGCCCAGGTACCCATTTAAAAATGGCATATGAATGTCCTCTCCACCATGAGAGTTCAGCCTGCCGCAGCTGTGAGGCTCATTCAACCTGGCCTGTGGAGCTCACAGCAGCAGAATCTCACGGTACTAGATAAGCACTCTCAGCTGACCACAGCAGCAGCAGTAGGTCAAGCAGCATCCATTCCTGTCCTGTACACCCTGTGATCCATTCTGGACACCTGTGGAGCTCTGCCTGCTAATGCACTGGATCCACAAGTTCACTACTAGTGAAGCAAAGAGGTCAGGAAGACTGAAGTGAGCAGTTAGCAGTTAGCAGTGATGCTTTAAGAAAATCCCAGGGTGTGCTGCTCCTTTAATTATGGGTGGATAGATGGATCATTGTGATGTTGGATATCACAGGTGAGAGCTAGGGATCCGGTACTTTCCTCTGAGAGCATGTATTGAAGGAGGCATGTGCTTGTCCTCAGCCTAATAGTGCTAGCAGAGTTGCCAGGTGTACGTTTTTGGTAGGGATGGCAGGGTGCGTTGTTTGGGCTACTTTAAAAAAATTACCTAGGCCACCAAAAAACCCAAAAAAGTGTGTGTTGCCTTGGATGTTCGTGTAAAAGTCAACACTAAAATTAATCTTTCTTGGAATTGATTACAACAATAAGAACCAGGAGAACATAGTGACATAAAGGATGACAGTGTGAAAAGGAAAACAGGAAAGAGTTAAATGTTCTTCACTGGGATATAAAACTGTTATAAATCAACTAATAAAACATAAATGTTACAATAGTATTAATTACTTTAAGGTAAATAGCAATTATAAGTAATAAATCACTTATAAACAAAATACTAAGTCGTACACTTATAGTTGTTTTGCCGTTTGCTTCAAACGTGTGACAGACATATATTCTGAAGGGTGGGTTTTAGACTGACTTTGCACTGGATATTTTTGTTGGACCTGGCAACCCTGAGTGTCAGAAGCATTGCGATGCAAGTGATAGGGGGACTCCTACTGGGTGGGTGGATTAATTGGCTTATCATAATTGGCCATTTTTTAAAAACAAGAAAGAAAGAATGTAACAGTTTATTTTTAATAGTGTAATAATTATTGTCTGCATGGCTGCAGAGATGTCATCAGAGGAGAGAGGTTCTGTTAGCTAGCTAATTTAGCTAATATAAGCTAATAATGTTTAAGATTATTTATTTAGTTAGCTCAGACACCCTCAAGAAATCTTTTTCAATGGGTTTGTTTGTTTTTCTAAAGCAAATGGTACTATTATTGGTACTATTAGGGCCAGTAGAGTAAAAAGAAAGTCTGTCTACAGTAAAATATGCAGGGCTGGGTGCCTCCAGGACCAGGGTTGAGAAATACTGGGCTAAAGCAGGGATGGATGATGGCTGTCCAGGAGGACTGTGTCCAACACCACAGTTTCTCATGCCACAATGAGTAAAATGTACATCAAGGATATCATAAGTGCTTAAATAACATTGACCCAGAAAGTGTAATTAGTCTAGTTTACTTGACTGTATTCAATAAATTACAGTAAATGTAAAAAATAAACCACTTTTGTCAGTATGGATAAGCATTTAAATAATAGTTTATGTATGAAAGGATTTGTCACTACCGATGCATTTTGACTGTAACACACATGAAACTATGTCTTGTAAAAATGTCTTTAAATATCCTGATTACACTTCCCAGCCCTAATTCAAGAACTCAAGGAATGAAGTATGCTAAAGTGTTTTTGTCTAGAAACCACCAGTGGTTCTGAGGAGTTTAAGAGGTTAACTTTTTTGGTTTTATTCATTCACATTATTATTAGTAACCAGGACCTTCAGCTGTAATGATCAGGAGTAAAGTAACTATCAATATTAAGGGAAGATAGGAGAAAAAGTGTCTCACGAATGACAAATTAAGTAAATTACAAGAAGGAGGCTTGAGAGACCAGAGTAGAGAGAGACCAGATGATGAAATAAATTAGGTGGAACATAATAGTATGTATCAATCATATTAATGGAGTTGAAAAATTGCCATTTAATCGCTGTTAGTACAATTATACTAATTCCTTTTTTGTATCTGTATTTACCCACAAGGCTTCTAGCATTTTATGTGACCTTGACAGCAAAGTGTATGGGCAGGATTTACTTAAATCTGTTTCAATGTGAACTGTGTCTTTTCCCTTTTTAAGCCATATCATATTCTTATACATTATCAATTAACCTTATTTGTACTACATTTAGCTACATTTGTGTCTGCTCATGTTTCTCTGATTTGTTTTTACAAAGGAAAATTAAAAATATTTTTTCAAGGGCATGTGCTGCACTGAAAAAGTTTGCTCTCATGTATGTAAGAGCATATCTCTGATATTAGAGAAAGGAGAACTGGCAATGACAATCAGCCAGTGCCATTTTTTTAACAAAAGAAGTTCTAAGACTAAAAAAAGATCTTTCATTCTAACCCACGGGTTGCCAGAGGAGGTTGTGAAGTGCCTGCTGCCTTGCGCATTGTCACAGCGAGAGCTCGGAAATGGAGGCGGATGTAAACGCAAGTAACAGATTAAATGAAAATGAAGACAAAAAACAATTAAAAAGTAGTTATGTCAAACTGGAAACTCTGCTTGTTTCAAAACACTGCTTTTCACTCATTTTGGTTTGCGCCTAAGAAGATCAGAATGGTGTATCCCCAAATAATTCCCTATACACTTTAATTATCATTTGTTATGTATTCACCATAATTTGTCAAATTATTAGCATTATGGTTGGAGATGCTTCCAACGTCTCAAAAGATCCAATCTTTTTCTGAACCAACAGGTTCATTTGATTCAGTCTATCTTTTTTGCAATCACTATTAAAACTGAAAACAAGCACAAGAAAATATAAAGAGTTCAGGAATCAATATTTGGTAGAATAATCCTGGTTTTTAATCACAGTTTTTATGCATCTTGGCATGTTCTCCTCCACCAGTCTTACACACTGCTTTTGGATAACTTTATTTAACTTCTGGTGCAAAACGTCAAGCAGTATAGCTTGGTTTGATGGCTTGTGATGATCCATCTTTCTCTTGATTATATTCCAGAGGTTTTCAATTTGGTAAAATCAAAGAAATTCATAATTTTCAAGTGGTCTTATTTTTTTCAGAGCTGTATATACACAACAAGCACAGGGGCTTCAGCAGGTGGTCATTTCCAAAAGAGATGTAAGGTGTACAGCTACGAATGCAGATCCTTCCAACAACTCTCGGCTTGCAGACACCGGTCACTGCCATAATGTCCTGGTTGGAGGGGAACCTCAGGGCAATATCATGTGCTGTCTGACGGGATACTCTGGCAGTGTCAGTGTTTGAGCAGCCGTGGGCCAACATTTAGGGGGCAGGAAGCATTCATTACTGTCCTGTGCTCTCTGATATCCACTCCCGGAATCCTCAATCAGCTGGCTTCTTAGAAAGCCCAGGCCTTGCGTGGCTAAGGGGCAGCGTGCCACGCGGCTGCCACTGGTGAAGAGTACGAAATGTACCATCTGTGAGAGATTGACAGGGGGGCCCCAGTCCAGACAAGGGCAGTGAAGCAGAGACATAAAAGCCACAAACAGTGGAAGGGGATTTCAGTCTGGCCTGCAGCAAATGCCTCCCGAGGTGAGAGCTGGTCATTAAATCAACTGACTAAAAAGGACCGCACTTCTATCTGTGTTGAGGGGTCAAGCAATGTGCTCTCTGCTTCTTTTCTCAGTGTGTCTAACAACAAACCTTACATTTTTTTATTAAGAAGACAAAAGATGGGCTCCAATGGTCCAGCGGGCTCAGCGCTGCCACTATGATCAGGAGATCTCCAGTTCGAATCCTGTTCATGTAGCTTGCCATCAGCTGCCAGAGCCCTGAGAGAGCACAAATGGCCTTGCTCTCTCCAGGTGTGTAGATGGTGCTCTCTCCCCACATCACTCCAGATGCAGCACGAGACATCTGTGAGCTGATGTATCGGAACCAAGTCACAGCTTTTTCCTCCGAGTGCGCTGTGATGCTACTCGGCAAGAAAAATTTCCTTGATAGACTGAAAGCAGTGTCATGGTAAACAGGAAATTTGGCAGTGTTAAATTAACACTGTTAGTTTACACTGAGAGTGTAAAGTTTAACACTAACAGTGGTTATTTAACGCTGCCAAATTTCCTGTGTATCAACCACACCAATTTGTCTGCAAATCAAACAAATGAAGATCTGTGTGTTTGCATACAGAATTTAAACTAAATCCATTATTTGTAAGCAATGTTAGCCTAGCATTTCCTATTCTAAATTAAAGAAGCATGCACACACTCTTGTTTAAGCTTCAGTAGCACCAGTGTTTCTTATAGACTGATCTCTATCACTAACTGATTGTCTGAGTTTAAAGTAAGAGAAGTAAATTAGAGATGTATCACTAAAATTCTGCATTCAAACCAAATCACACATTAGTGAATACTCACTCCTACAGTACACAGATTCTGCCATGTATCATCAAAACCAATCAATGCAGGATCATTTTGTTAGCTTAGCTGCAGTCGTGACTGTGTGTGATTGCTTGCTGCCAGTCTCTTTGATTGGACCTGTGCCGATTATGACACCATTAGAACAATCTGGTGTTCTTTTCATTGCAGCCTGAAGACAACTGTACTGCCAGACTCACTGTACTGCTGAGATGGCATCGGGGAGGTGAGAGAACATTTTAAATATAAGACTTGTCATTTCAGGCTATCAAATCAGTAACAGCACAGACTCGGAATTAGATAAATAAATCAGATTGGAGTTCAGATAGACCTAGAATACAGAAACATACTGTATATATATACATTATTAATTTGTTTTTAATAGAATGAAAAAAAAACTGACTCATTCAAACTATATAAAATAGTGAAAAAAAAAAGATTTGCCTAACTTGCAAGTATCCAAACAACCTGCATATAAACTAACTAATGGATGAAATGGACATAATTTAATCCCCAGACCATAAAGCCAACCTACTGTATTTTTCAGACTATAAGGGTTATAAGACGCACTATCAGTGAACGTCTATTTTCTGCTCTATTTTCATACATCCACACTGGATTATAAGGAGCATTAAGCGACTCTAGTAAGGATGCCTACATTGAAATGAGCCAGTATGTCGCCATGTTTCCCTTGATGTTAACATCCAGAGTGCTGAATGTTAATCTACACAGATTTCTCTATTGAAAACTGTCCATTTGGGTGAGTAAAGCTCTTCCATATATTTACAGTAAGCTTAGATTTCCAATACTTTGTCTAAGGGTGAGATTTCAGTGAAGTTTCTCCAGTTTCTTTCAGTTGCACCAGGCTGGGTGCAGCAGAATTAGATTTAGCTGCTAACAGCAGCTAACTGAGAGACCCTGAGTGTTTCGGTAACCCAGGGTAATATCAGCTAGCGGTTTTTCCCATGTAGCTTGTTTTAACATGGTGCTGCAGTTAGCGGCTAATGCTACTGCTGCTGCACCCAGCCTTGAAAAAACTTCCCTTAATCTCACCCTTATAACTCTGCACTTCAGTGGAGTGGCTTTATTGCTCTTTAATACCTGACTGGCATGGCTGGATTACTGACTGGGCCAGTGGGGCCAGCGCCCAGGAGCCCTTGAGGTCAGGGGGCCCCGGGGGGGCCCTGGCCCAAAAGATTTTGCGATGCCTATCAACATTTACGATACAATGTATTTTTATTTCCGAAGGTCCTCCATTTAAAGGATCCTCTGACTATTAGGGACTTTGACCCCAGGGCCTCTTGGGGGCCCTAGCCATGCTTTTGGGCCCCTTATAGAAATGGATGAGGCGTTGTGGCACTGCTCTGAATTCGACTTCTGGCCATAAGGGGTTCCTAGGAAAGAGGGGGGTATATTTTAGAGGGCCCTGGTTATGAGAGCCCCTACCAGGGGTCCAAAGATAAGAGCTGGGCATACCATTAGAGGGTATGCCCTACTATGCATCTCAGCAAAACAAACAAATATACACATATATAAAGAAAAAATAAAGACAAAAGCCCATTAATACCCTAGAATTAACTCAGCTCCCACCACAAGCATAGAAACCTGAAGATGCAACTGCATTTAACCCTGAAAACTACATTCCGGTTCAGGACTGGAACTGTTAAGTGGAGATCCAGACAGGCACCTTTCGTTTTGTTTGGGGAATACCTCTGGCACTTGTTTCCAGTGCTCGCTTTCAGTACAATGTGCATTCCTCTGCATTCCAGCACAGTGACATCAGTCGGTCTGTTTGTTTACAGAGGCCTGTCACATGGGCCTTATTCCCACAGCAGCTCAGACTGAAAAACAGGCAAGGAAAACTGTACTGGGAAAAATCACTGATAATGCACTTTTAAATGTATTCCCAATGTTCAGTTTTAAATAGCATAAATAATCAAAATCAGACTACAGAGGTTTACACTTGACCTACACTGTAGTGTACACCAGGAATCAGCTGTAGGCCCAGTTTTGGGGATTATTCATCCTGGATCACAAATGTTACTCCATCTCGTATAAAAGCTGTGCTCCTTCATTCCAGGCAACACAGTTCTACACTGTTCTACATGCTGGTTAACTTAACTTATGGAACTTATGTTTCAGCATTGGATGCACCTCAAAGTCACTTTTTTAATTATTGTTTTTGAATTCATTTATTAGAAGTGTTGTCCACCTACCTTTGGACCAGTTGGCTTTACCTCAGTTGCCAACCTAGCAATGAACATCGGAAGGATAAATGTTGTCAGGGTCCAAATCAGTCAGTGGCACACCTGTGTTTTCCGTATATTCACAAGCACTGTTGCTATTTAAACAATGCAGGCGGAAGGCGCCTTGCACAGGGTGTAAGATAAGGCCCTTAGTCTTTTACATAAAAAAAAATCACATTAGTGAAGTCAATTTTAACTTATTGTTAAAATTGAAATTGATCCACGCCCTTTACTCCTCCCATTCATCTCTATATAAACCCCCCCACTCACTCTTTACCTACATGTCAAACCACTTCATACCCACCTCCTCCCCATCCTTCCCATCTTTCCATGGAGATCCACGTAAACACAACAGCGAGTGGAAATGGAGAACTACTGAACGAGATGTCATGTGACAGAGAAAGCCTAAAAAAAACCCTCAAAAACTAATCCTGTCCGAGTAGGGCTTAATTCTTTCCAACTTTCCAACTCAAGAAATTGAGGACAGGCTGAAAAAGCTTGCAACAACAGATTCTTTTTGAGGCGATTTTTTGCCGTTTACCTTCTGCTGTTGGAAATTCTAGAAGGACTCTGACTGTAGCCTAATTCATAGACTTTTATTCAGCTCCTGTTGAAGCAGTACTGACCTGCTGAACGAGTGAACTAACCCAGCCTGTCCTGTTCAGCCTGCCAAGCCTCTACAATAACATCTGCCCGGCTGAGCTGGGAAACTGTTGGCAAAACATGGATGCTCCCATACATAACACATCCTTTCAACTGCCGTGTTTACTGTAAGGAGGGACATTTTGTGCTGTAAAGAGTCACATACAATACATGTCCAATAGTCCAATAGTGGACATCCATTATCAATAGCAAATATACTTATATTTACATTTAATTTCTGACATAGAACTTGAAGGTGTCGTTTTTTGGAGCAGAGGCTTTTTTTCCTGGACAGCAGCCCCTCATTCCTTGGCAATGTAAAACTCTGGGCTGTAGACAGGTCCACCGGTGTTCCAGCAGCTTTCAGGTCATGGCAGGAAGGCCTGTGCCTTGGAGGTTCTTGGTTTGATGCTGAGTCTGACAATCTAAACCAATTTACTGTCAGCTAAGAGTGAGAGTTTGGCCGTTTCATTTTTTTTTTCAGACTTTGATAAATGAAATAGTATCATTGAAAGATTAGGAGCTTATATGGGGGAGCTCCCAGAATGCTCAGCGGTCACCCTTGTCTTTGGTTTGTTATTTAAGTTATTTAGAAAGTCCATTTTTAATTTGTGGGGACGACTGTGAGGACTTTTCAGCTTGTTCAGTTTGTTTTATGTGGAGCATTATTCACCCTCCTGAGTTTGGGGTGGAGGGTGGATAAGAGTCTCCACCAATGGAGTCAAACTCTCCATTTTAAAAAAGAAGAACTACTGCTAACTGAATTAAAGTCATTCAGCAGGAGTATGGCCAAGCTTCGTCACTCCACCCAAGGTGATGCTACAATAGGCTACACCTTTCAATAACTTCGTATAAATATATATAGTCATCCTTCTCAGAGAGGCACTGAGCTCTTTGGACTTTCAATGCTACTGGTCAATCCAATCACTGCTGTCAAACGGGCCTTTTTTAAAAATCTTAGACCTTAAATCTTAAATCTTTTTTATAATAATAAAACCCAAATAATGAGAACTTGTGCACCAAATTCTTGTTTTTTTTTTTACTATTTATGGTGCCATGTTTTTTTTACATAAAAAAATTACATAATTACATAAAACAAATTGATAAAAATTGACCTATGTTTCAGCCAAAAGTGAAATGTCAACAAAAGAGGAAATTGTAGAAAAAATAATGGTTCACATGCAGTAAGTAAATGTGATTTTCATAGACTGATCAAACTATTGTAATCCTTTAATTAGAATTGTTTAACGTGTCTAGACATTTGCTAAAAAAAAAAAGGTATAATTACACGTTAACACCAGATCAAGACCAGATCATCAGTTTTACTGCACGTTCTTATACACCACGCTGTTTGTGTGAAATGTGTTTTTCCAGTGATAAGACTTTACTGCCTGCCCCAGTAGGCCATTTAAGGTCTTTTATAGATAACCCTCCTGCTGTTTGCTGAGTATAGGGGCAGAACATGCTCTAAAGCTACTGAATACTATGTATGAAGCCGTGTTAGTACACTACACCATATATAGTAACAGAAAAACGACAAAATGAATTTGAATAGAATGTTTTTTCAGGGAATTCAACTCAAGGTTAAGTAGATTCTTCCCTTTTTCAGTAGTTACCACTTTTAATATTTGATATTTTTACTGTTTTATAGAAAAATGATGATACTGATGTTGTTTTTCTGTTCTCCGTGATTCTTCCTTGTCTTCAGGTTTTCATTTTAGGTGACATGTGGGGAAAGACCACAAACTAATAATACATAGATCAAATGCAAATTATTTTTAATGCAGTTTAATTTCAGTTTTAAGCTAAAAAAAAAAGTTTTTGCCATCTTCTTTATAGGCATTTATATGGCGATGGAAAGCAAAGCGTTTTGTGAATTTTCTTTTTTCCCTTGCTTTGTTTGGAAACCTGATAATGGAGCTATGGGCGTTTTTTTCTTTGTTGACTATGACTCACTTCTTGCAGGCTCCTGTTGTGAGTCTGCTGGTTTCTGTGGGGCCCACTCATTGATATCTTGCCCTAGGAAATGAATCAACGGCAGCAGCCGAGACCCACGGTTAGTTGGTGCTCATACTGCTCATTAAGTTTGTGGGAGTTCCTTAATTCTCCGTCAGTAAGTAATAAATGGCATCCCACGTTTAACCGAGACCAACGTACTAAGCTTACATGATGCCCACACATCGCGTGCCACAGTCCTGCTGCCTTTCCTGTTAATACAGTACAAATCTGATCTCTGGGATGTATTTCTAAAGCAGGGCCTTGGATCTTCCTTGTTTTTTTTTTTTTTTTAAGTACGAAGGGAGTAAAGCTTATCTGGGCTTTTGATCTAATACGTGAAGACGTAATCGTATGCGTGCTGGGTCCTGCCTAGGGCCAGAGTCATTCTGAGATCCAAAAGTTTGCTGACATGAATGCACAAACCCTGCACTACACACTACACCACACACTTCACTCATATTGAAGACAATACGGCTCGAAAGGAGATAACAGAGGAGTCCACAAACAAATGCTGAGAGCTCTGTTGCCTTTTAGAACTGGGCCAGACTGCTGACACAGGCATTAGCTCCCTTCCCCCAGTCTGTTTGTCTGTACACAAACAGACTCGTGCTCAGATAGAGGTTCACGACTCTCAGCTCTCAACCCCCATTACAGTTAAAGGTATAATAAACATACTAAATATAAACTACTAAACATTTAACCACTGCATCTACACTGTAAACCCATAAGTTGTTTAAACTCAACAAATTAAGTCTGTTTTAAATAAAATTGGATACTTCTGAACATTTGTGGCCCCATATACATTCAAACTGAGATCTTTTGAGTTAAACCAACCTGTAAATACTAAGTTTAGTCTAATGCTATTGGAAGCTTCTTTTTTCATTGGCTTCTGACACAATCTATTTGCACACTGTATGTGTCTGTATGTATTACTACAGTAATAAAACAGCCCCTTATATACTACTAAGTTACAACTATTTTCCTAATTTAGAAGCATTTCTGTTGGTCCATGAATTTTCATATTTTAACACAATGTTAAAAGCATTTTTTTATAACTGATATTATTATAATCTAATGGGCTGAATGTAAAAAACAATGTTAATAATCATCTGGTTCTATAGATTTACAGTTAGTGTCTCAACAAATAAAATTCTAGAATTCTCACACGCATTCATTTTCAGCAGAAACAAAGATTTGTAAAGATTGACATTAAAACTTTTATTATTAATATTTTCCGGCCACAACAATAAAATTTAACAAATGATCACTAGAAAAAAAAGTTACTTCCATCAGCTGTACAATACATACAGTATCATAAAACTGGCCGCCAAGATTAAAATCCACTACAGAAGTGATGTAGTGTTATCAGCAGCATTTCACAAAAAAAGGAAAACATTATACATATGTACACATCCACATTGAGTTCTTAGTAAAGTTCACATATGTACATTATGTCTCTATGGTTGAATATAAATGAGAGTCAACTCTGTTTCCTTATTTTAAAGATTCTCTTTTTAAAAAAGGACTGACCGAAGTTGACAGTGGGTAGCTAGGTTCAAGATCCTGGGATCCTGTTCTGCCAAAAAAATTAGCAAAAACAGGTACATCCTTTTAAAACACCACACTCAGCCATTTGCTTTGAGCTGCCCCAAATACACGACCACAGTATTGCACACCGGGCTGAATGCTGACTCTGTGGCTGTGGGGTTTTGGGGCAGCAGCGTTCACTGCACTAAAGATACATCCAACCATGTCAAACGACAGACGCTTGGAGGTATGCTACATCGTTCAGTTACAGTTTCTAACACAACTGGTGTGCCTCAAGGCTCCCTCACCTACCGTTCCTTCTTGACTGAAGATAAGCATTCTCCAGATATGGCCCTTGAGTGGCAAAAGTGGCTTAAGGGCCTCTTCATCGGCTAAATGGAGAAACCCTGACTTTTTTGTCGCCCCAGCCACGAATGTAGAATGCACTTTGGTATATACCAAATGCCCTGGGTTCATAAATTACAAGAATATCACAACAGTCTGAGGTAAAATAGTAAAATGTTTTGCTAGAGTAATAAAAATGTAACCCCTTGAAACTGATGTTAAGACAAGATGGATGCAGTAGAAAAGACCCATTTCTCACTCAGTAAGAGAAATATATGTAGTCATCACTGGGCGAGACATCCCTGTTGGCAAAGGGTTTTTGAGTTCTAATGTCAGATCATGGGATAGAAATTCTGCGTGTCTAAACTGCATACAAAACCTCTTAATTGTGCGGCCACATTCCTCCTAGAACCCACAGCCTACAGCACGGGTTCCAAGAGGATCTTTGGGCAATGCTCAGACAAGTGCAAGAGGATTACCAATATAAAGAGGATCTTTACAATTCTTTATATTTCTGTATACCTAAAAGAAAGTGAATGGGTTTCGGGGGGGTGTATCGCTGTTGGGACGACAAACAAATGGCATTGATAACCAAAGGCACATCGTAATAAACCTAAGGGCACAATTATTCCTCACCACTGTAAATCCACAAAACAGCAAAAAGAAAAAAAGAAAAATAAAACGTATAAAGTACAATGTGAACGGCTTGCTGACGTTGCCAGGTTACTGTGCATTTGCAAATTAACTGTGAACGTCCAGAGGGGTCTGGGCAGTGTGCAGCACGCAGTGTACCATGCCAACCAGTAGCAGGGTGAGGGGCTGAAAACCCACATGAATGCCACAGCTTTGCTTTGCCACTATCCAAGCCCATAGTCCAACCCCTCTCTTTCCCCACCTCCAACATCCGCAACTGGTCGAGAGGCAAAGCACGATTGCTTTTTTTGTTTTCCTTTGAGCAGAGTCTTGAAGTAGTAGCAGACAGAATTCTTGTGCATTACATCATAAGTCACTCCACTGATATCAAGCCAACGGCACACATTCAGGCCACTGTTTCAGTTTATATTAGCTCTTCTTTGAGAAACAATAATGAGAAATAAATAAATTAAACTTTTACAAAGCTTTCAGACCCACGTCAATTCGTTTTCTTCTCACCATACTCACTACTATTTCAAATAATTGCTACAAAAATGGCCAGAATTGAGAAATATTATTTTTTAAATTGTTTTCCTTTCTAGGTTTAGGTAGAAACATGATGTCACTTCAAGAAGGGAACAAGCTTTTAAGAATTTAAACTCTGGCCCCATACTAGCAAGTCCACGCTAGGTAGCTAAATATAGAAAAAAGTGATATGAATTGTGATGATTGATCTCAGACTACAGACGACAACCGGATAAGAAAACTTCAGCCGTCGCTTAAAGTGTCCCTCTCTGCCTTAGTCTTTCCACAATAGTGTTAATACTGGCTCAGATTCAAGTAAACGTTCTGTCAATAAGTGATCAGCACAAACCTTCCTAAATCACTGCAAAACCAGCAGCAACCTTTAGAAGGGAGAGTAAGTGATTCAAAAGAACTTCAGCCCTATTGCTGTAACTAGCGTCTGCTCACTAGGATTAGTTTCACGACATCATTTTGTTCCATGAGCAGAGGCATTAAAATTGTAAAAAATACTCTTTAAATAAAAAAGGTAAAGCACCAAAGGTTTTCTCCTAGACAGTACAACAACGCGATCACAGCAGCTCCTCCAGAGAATAGCTTACAGTTACATACACATGAGCCTGTCAGTTACGGCCTCTTCAAACCACATTAAATAAAGTCGTCCTCACTAGCCATCAGTCTGTTTTGGAAAGGTAGACCATCCTGAAGTCTCTCTTTTCCTCATTTCAATCGTATAAGGAATGTCAAGAGATTTTTAGGCACATACCAAGTCTGTCATGTAAACATAGTTTTTCTCCCTTCTGCCTCTTAACAGTCTGAAACATTCGATTTCCCGCTTCAAATTTCCATTCTCGTCTCAAGCTCTTCAAGCAATATCTCATCCATCCTTTCATCTAACTGATAAAAGATTAGCTTCAAATGCTACAAAACTGCCGATAGCACAGCTTTTAGTAAAACAGGTTAAATCCTCCTCTATTAATACACGGTTCACCTGATGGATTCTAGAGGTAGGAACTAAAAGCTAGGATACACGTCAAACCAAAATTAACCTATTTTTCCAAGTCTGGTTGCCTTCTATGCTACAAGATATATATGGTAAAGAAACTGATTAGGACTTCATTAGTAAAAGACCAGATTGTATGAATCCACACAGTCCTGAGATAAAAACTTAAAAGTGTTGTTCCCTCTTTTTTGGCCATTTTAGTATTTCTAAAAAAAAGTGTTTTGAACAAAAAAGGTGCTACAAAGCAGTAAAGAAGTGGTGAATATGCATTAAAGACTCTGTATTCCTAAAAACTCTCACACTTGTGAATGCTCAGCTTTCTACAATTAGATCACCATTTAAAGAAAATAAAAGAGAAACAAACCTAACAAAAAAAGAAACGCATTCAGCTGACTAATTTTGGCAACACTGTCCTTTGCTGTATATTCCCATTGGCATCAGTCATTTGTGCCAAGTTAGTCCTTAGTTTTGAGGCTGAGCCTGATGTGGGAGGTAATTTGGAGATAGACGTTATAGCACCTGTGCCCTCAGTGATCCGCTTAACGGTCGTTTTCTCCCCAGTGGGAGGTTTTGGCAAGCGTCTTCTTAGCCACGGGTGGCGAAGGGCCTGACTAGGGGTCATGCGCAGAGTCGGATCCCACTCCAGACACTGCTTGAGGAAGTCAAGGAAGAGGGGGTCATCGCAGCCCTTGAGCGCTGTTACCCAATCCTTGCTTCCTGGAGGACCACGGAGCTTGCCCCTGCGCGACCGCCCACCATTTAATGCCACCGTGCCATCGGGCAAAGACGTGACCGTGCAGTAACGAGGATATCCCTTTGAGCTGATGAAATTTTTGGCTCTCTTTGAGGAATCCAACAGCTTCTGGGAGGGCATGCCCAGTAGCTCTATGACACATGCTAGCTGGTCCCCTTCATCTTCCCCAGGCAAGAGAGGGTACCCCGTGAGTAATTCCGCTAATATACAACCGAGGCTCCACATATCGATCGGCATCCCGTACCGAGAACCGAGTATAACCTCTGGGGCTCTATAGAAGCGCGACTGGATGTAAGTGTAGACCCGTTGGTGCTCGTAGCAGCTAGAACCAAAGTCAATCACTTTAATTCCGCTACGTCCCTGCTGCTTCAGGAGGATGTTCTCAGGTTTGAGGTCGCAATGAATGATCCTGTTCTTGTGAAGAGAGTCCAGACACTGCAGAATGGAGTGCGCAAACTTGCGCACCAGCGGCAAGCTGAAGCCCTGAAATTTGTTTTTCTTTATGAGCTCATAGAGGTTCATGCTGAGAAGCTCAAATGTCATGCAGATGTGGTTGCGGAATGTAAAGTTCTCCAGCATGTGGATGACATTCATGGTAGAGTCTTTGTCCTGCTTGCGCAAGTGCTCCAGGATCCGGATCTCCTCTGCCGCTTGCCGGTGAAACCGCTTTTCGTTGCGTACCATTTTTAAGGCCACATGCTGGTGGGTCTTGTGGTCATAGGCCTTTACAACCTGTCCAAAGCTGCCCTTACCAATGACCTTCAGTACCTCATACCTGTATGCTATATGATCATGGGGTACGTGGATATAGGAGCCCTGATCGTCATCATAACCTCCGTTGTTGGAGCCCCCGACCACGCCTGGCCGTTTCTTGGCGTTTGGGCCTACAAAGAAGATTTCAGGGTAGTTGAAGATCTCTTGATGCTCAAACGTGGACAGCTTAGACAAGTACTGTTTCATGGCCTGTTCAGGGGTCAAAGGTGCGGGCTTGGGCTTGCTGTCAGTCGATTTGATGGAGGTGGAACTGCCCTGGCGACACTGGGTGGTTTCTTGTTGCCGCTCTGGCAGGGCCAAACCTGCTCGCGTGACTGGCGTCAACCCATTGGGTTGCGTGGTTAACACTGTCCGCTTATTGCTGTTTTCCTCAAACAGCTGTTGAACGTGGATCTGCTGGTGGTTCCCCACATGCAGATGGTCATTCATTGCGTTTTTATTGCCTCCAACCTAGAAAAGAACACAAATCAGATTTTTTATTAGGGGATTAATCTAAGAACAAAGCACTAGTAAACAAATCACTGACACAGTGACAGACAGAAGAGCTTGAGATCATACAATAAGAGATCAGAAGATCAACACTAATTCCATTAATTCCATTCCTATTGAGATCTTGAATTTATAGATCATTCAATCCCATTGTAGGAAGCTAACGCTCATCACAGCTTTGTTTTAGTCACCCAGGCAATGGCACTCGAATGCACTGACTTGTACTGCGTTTAAATCTAGTTCTCAATAAGGCATTGAAAGGTCATTCAAGGCAACACCTCAGAAAGCTTATGAGCTGGACAAACAGGTTTGTCCTCCACTACACTCTGGAGCTTGCATTTTCTTTTTTTTCGCTTTCTTGAACACATTGTGAAATTCATTGCTGGCTTTTAGAATTTAGATTACTTATTAAACAATGCATTCTCATGTTGATTGTGCTCAGGCAACTACATCCTCTTTGACTATTTTTAGCCAAAACTAAGGTTGCTGAACCACATTTTACAGTTTAAAACAGTAATCCATGTATGTAAAGGAAAACTTTCGAAATAAGTTACAGATAAATAAAGAAGAATGATTTACAGACATACAGTCCGCTGGCCGTTTTATGGTGAGAGTGTCCTTGGCTGGCTTGACCCCAAGACCACTTGCAGAGTTCATTGCAGAGATTGCTGACCAGACATGAAATGTCCTGTTCATATCGTATGACCTCACAGTCATAAATACTCTTCTGATTCCCCATGGTGTCCATGACATACTGCTCTACACATTCACATAATTCAATTTTCAGGGTTACATAAGTGGTGCAAAGGATTTGGTGTCCACATTTTTAAAAAGAATTGGCGTCAACTTTCCTCTAACTTGGCCACCACTAGCAGAATAATTTGACTGCGATCCAAAGCTACATAATACAGTGGATTTTTATTACGCACTGCACATTTCAGATTTTTCCTCAAAAGCGAGGAACAAGCTCAACTTTTGTTTACCAAAGACATTAGTCATGTATTTCCTGCTTTCCTGAAGCTTCCCCTCTGGAAGATGCATGCTTCCTTGATAATATGATTGTCTCTGCAACTTGTTTGCCCTGTAATATCCTGTTGCCTCAGAACTCAGAAGTTTGTCGCTCCCTGCGCATATTTTTCAAAAAAGAGGGCAGAATCCTCAAGTATCCTGTTAAAGAGAGTCTTATCCCTCTCCCAACTGGGCACAATATCTTATTTTATCTACAGGATTAGGATTTTTCCTTCTAATTAAGAAGATTAATAGTGCTTTCTTGTTAATCTTGGGATTTTCAAACACACACAGGATTTAATCATGAAGGATAAATAGATTCAGACTTCTGGCTTGTACTGATACTGTTTGATTTAATCACTCTCACAACCCCCACATGGCAATTCCTAGGGTCTAGGCAGTGATGATATAGACATTTTAATACTAATACTAACGCTAATGCTAATACACTGAGGGTTTGATTACCCACAATTTATTTTATTTTGGGTACATCTTTTTTATTCTTCGTTGGATATCTTCTAAAATATGTTTTATTTCTTTGTTATAAACAGTTACTCTCATGCTCTAGGTTACACCATGGATACATTTACCATGTGCTGTAATACCTAATAGTGTGTTGTGGTCACACTGTAAATTGCTATCATACAGTTCAACAGAAGGAGCATCATATTAGATTACTCACAGTGACACAACATGTGCTAGTCTCAACACTCCTAACTCAATATTATAATATAAGGTTGATAATCATACACTTTACTCTAATAAAAAAACTCCATCTCTACAGCTTTCCATAGGCACATTTATACCCAGTGCTAATGTCTGGAAAGTACCAAGTTACTACCAGATAATTACCACTTTGGTTGCCAGTCCATATAATGTGTACTCATTCCACTGACGTCAACAGCACACTAATAGGGTTTATAAATAGCACATAATCGGACCTAATAATTTTAATTTGAATGGAAGACTGCCCTTTTCTTATTAGTTTTTTACACAGTGTTTTAAATTTACTTAAAATAAAAGTCCATAATTGTATGGTGAGACAAATGCATCTTCAGTTTTATTTCTGTGTTTCTTTGGTTTAATAATGTGTAAATATGTAGATAAAGGCTGAGTTTGCTGTTCTGATATCTCCATGTTAACAGTAACTCCTGTATCACCAATAAAGTGACGGGCTCGGGTTGCTCAGGTAACCAGGAGAAGTGATCATAGCAAGAAAAAGGTCCCTGGATCTTCCAGACATCTTGTTTTTTTAAGAATTAATATATTTGTTTTCGCAGGAATGGTAACAGAAGCACACTGATACCATTTTTTACAATATTTTGTTCACTACCTACCCAGTAATATTAGTGCTTTAAATTTTTAAGAAAAATGTCAGGGACTGCTGCTTTTACGTAGTTTACTCAATGATTCTCCTATCTCACATTTTCACACTTAAAAACAGTAACGTAAAAATGTTGTGCAAAGTTTTAGTCAGGAAATTTGCATACAGCTTATTTAATTCTGCAGGTTAGGAATGCCCCATCATGTGATATTTCCAGGCTTCTAAAGGGAGTGTTTCATTCTATAGAGGGCTGCAATGTTGCTGGGAAGTCACGATTTCCTGACAAACAGGTAGTTGAGAGTGTTGTGTTACTCTAGAGCTGGTAAACAAGAACATTTCTGTGTCAAAGAAAGAACAAAATGGAAATTGTATTGTGAAATTTCACAGCACACTGCTCTAGAGTGCCGCAAATTCTAACTAAAAGCAGTTCAAAGCTCAGAAAGACTCAATGCTCCACTGTTGAGAGTTTCCCACTCTGGAAAGTCCTAACATGTGTAACCTGTCAACTAAAAACAAGCAGGGCACCAACAAAAAAATATTTCAGAACTAAAAAAATGCTAGAGCTAGGAGAATGCTTGATTGAAAATGCTGTGCAATAAATGATCTTATAATTCAAACCTGCTCTGTCTTTAAGTTTTTTTTCACAGTGTGAGGTTAATTCAAAACGTGGACAGGTGGGGGGTCATGCCGAGGGCACATGTTCTGACAGCTGCAAAGGACACACAAATGGGAGCTGGACAAAGACACACTGTGTGTCTCAGGGGGCACAGAAGGCATGACAATCATTTTAGCACATATCTACCCTATTTATGTCTTCTATAGAAACACTGAGCAAAAATGAAATTTGTGGACAGCTTTTACACAAAAATCTTCTATGAGATCATAGAAGGACAGAAAAAAAACATGGCAGTCTAAGATGCTGTAACACGCTGTTACAGCAATAGCCTGTATTCTTACCAACTGTGTTTTACCAACTTTAAAGGTCAATGCTCCAACATTTTCTGTCATTGACATTAATAATGCTCTATGTGTATTGATTTATCCTTCTGCATCAAGCAGTAAAAAAAGCTTAACTATTACATTAAATGTACCTCAATGATATAAACTAAATACTGCACAAACCTGCATTGCATTAGCAATGCTGAAACTATATATTATGCAACCCTTATTGGGCTATAGTAGGCTGTAATAAGTATACAATAGTATTCAAGTATAACAAATTTTATGGAGCAGCAGTCATGGAGTGGCATCACTGATTATGTCAGTCCTTTGATTTTTGGGTGCATGTAAACTAGCACATTTACATCCACAGCCTTCGCCTATTTACATAAAATACACCAGTATCAGTGTCTACATAATGCCTGACCATTTTTCTTGTATCAGTGTATATAAACGGCTGTCATGTACTAATGTAACACAACAAATAATTAATATTAGGAGCCTTCTGGTGTCCCACAATTATATTTAAAATCTTAATCATAATCATTACGTTTTGTAAGACCAAATCGTGATAATATCTAGGGCTGGCCCGAATAGCGTTTTTTGAGCTCCGGATATTCGGCACTGATTCGAAGCGAATATTCGAATATTCGTTTTTAAAAAAAGAGGTAAAAAAAATAAATTAAAAAAAAGCAAATCACGGCCCCTTTAATCCACTGAAAAATGTTCAATTTGCTCTGACCGACGAGACATATTCACCCCGGATTTTTGTTGTTTTTATCCTCCATATTTTTTCTGTGTTTTTAGCTCAGATTTCTTTGTGTTTTCATCCCGGAATTTCTGCTGCCCCACACGCGGCTTATCCTCATAAGCAGGCTAGGAGGCTGCTGCTGCACGGTTTCTCCGCTGCGCAAGCCAGCCCAGTAAATTGCTGTTTGTGTTTTCACACTTAGGCTATTTGCTTAAAAAAACAACCAAAAAAAAAAACGTTTGTTCAGTAAGTATTTTATATTCTTAAACATTGGTAATTATATTAGAGGACAGTCATTGTAAACTGTACTTGGTCTATTTCGGTTAAAGGATTGTGCAGGGTATATTACTGATTTTGTATTTTTGCACTTGGGCTATAAGCTCAATATTAAATATTTCGTTTGTTTAGAAATTATTTTATATTTTAAACCATGTTAAATTATATTAGAGTAGAGGAAAGTCATTGTTAATGACGTTATTGTACTTGGTCTATTTCGGTTTAAGCATTGTGCAGGGCATAGCCGTATTACTGATTTTGTATTTTTGCACTTGGGCTATAAGCTCAATATTAAATATTTCGTTTGCTTAGAAATTATTTTATATTTTTAAACCATTTTAAATTATATTAGATAAGAGGAAATTCTTTCAGACATCATTTTTGTAGGCCAGGCTTTTGTAACCGATTTAGCCCCTACTGTTGCCACATTACCCCTTACGTTTTATTATATAAATCAGTTTCGAAGAGCCTGCATTTTTTTTATCATGTATAATAGAGGTCTGCGCGAGACTGATTTTTAAACCCACTCTTCCACGCTCCCGCGTTTCTGTCTCGTTACCGCTCCGCAAAAAAATTGCTTCTTTTAATCCCGCGCCCGCCCGCCACATAGTGCGGTCCCGTTCCTTACCCCAGTCCAAACACCATCGGTGTGTGCGTGTGTGTGTCGGTCCATCCTGCGCGTTGAGAGTTTTCTTTAGGTTTTTTTTTTTTTTTACAATTATTACAGTTTTCTTAACTATTTATTAATTTGCTCCCGCATCGTCTGGATTAAACTCCCGCTCCAGCCAATAACAGTTCAGTTCTGTCCCGCGCGCAAGATATTCTGACGGGACCCGCGAAAACAGAAGTGGTTAGAGTGAGGTGAATCCGTGTATCATTCGTTCATTTGATATTCAATTGAGAATCAAAATCGGAAAATTAAAAAACCAATTCGTTTTTTCGTTTTTTCGTTTTTGAATATAATACCAAAAAACGAATAACGGCTTGTATTTTGTATTTTTATTTGGTTATCCAAACAAAAATTGGAAATTTAAAAAACGGACCAGGAGCCGAATTTGATTTTGATTTTGAACTTGACCCATTTGTGTGCCCCGGAAGTTACTGATTTGTTTATTCTTGGTGGGTTTCTGTTGCGCGGGAGTTCACTGCAGTGTTATCTACACAGTCTGTATTGCTGTAGGCTTTGGATGGAGTTGAGGATGGAGAGTTTTATCTTGTTCAGAGGAACTAAACGCGTTGCAGTGAAAGAAGACGATATGACAACAGAAAAAATCGGCAGGATCTTTCAGGTGTTTGTCTAACGTTCCGTAGCTAAATGTCATATTTAGTTAATACCTTCAAAAAGATCTTTAATTAGGCCAGAATGTGGTTCCAGTCCGGCCATGCTGCCTACAGCAATACAGACTGTGTAGATAACACTGCAGTGAACTCCCGCGCAACAGAAACCCACCAAGAATAAACAAATCAGTAACTTCCGGGGCACACAAATGGGTCAAGTTCAAAATCAAAATCAAATTCGGCTCCTGGTCCGTTTTTTAAATTTCCAATTTTTGTTTGGATAACCAAATAAAAATACAAAATACAAGCCGTTATTCGTTTTTTGGTATTATATTCAAAAACGAAAAAACGAAAAAACGAATTGGTTTTTTAATTTTCCGATTTTGATTCTCAATTGAATATCAAATGAACGAATGATACACGGATTGAGGTGGAACTCTGGAAAGGAGAAAAAAAACGAATATCCGAATACCAAAATTAAAAACCGAATACCTACTCAACGAACGAATATCCGAATACCCGAATATTCGGGTCCAGCCCTAATAATATCTTATTTATTCATTGAATAACTACACTGTAACTGCAGACACATTAGAAATTCACTGTCTACTGCAAGAATACGGCTTTAACAATAAAGAAAAACGAAGCATAATCATATGTATGTTTGCTTTAAGGCTTGTCTCACTGGTACACATGGTCTGTGTTGATTCTTGCAAGATACACACTAGTGAGATCACTAGCGAGTCAATTGAGTTATTTGGGCTTCTACGCTGGCTGAGGTTTGTGTTTGTCTATAACTGAATTACAATGACAGCTAAATACAGAAGTCCAGACTGTGCTTCTTAGTTTAATGTAAATGACGGCGACACACCAATCCATCCATTTAGCACTATGAAAAATAGAGAAGGGGTTTAGTTTATTTACATTTTTGAATGCGCAGGCCTTGGCTAATTGAACATTCCTGGTTACACTGGTTCATATAAGCCAACAGGCAAGTAGAAGGCCTGCTTAGATTACCGTTAAGCATAAGCCTACAAGCAACTGGTTTTCTCTCCCCATCCCCCACCACTGGCACCCAGCTCCACAGCTCCCCACACAGTGTGCTAGCCTGTGGCTAATTGTGTCGAGCCCCTGTGTTTACCAGTGACAGTAAACAAACCTACTATTCACATCGGTATTAATGCACGTTTTGCAAAATACTAAACCTAGCCCAGGTACATGTTATACAAACAGACCACACAGCATGAGCCCCTATCTCTATTTCTCCGTCAGATTCTGCGAGAGCCCTCATGGCTTGTATTTATAATCACTGTATTTGGCTTCCACCCGGTTCCTGAGGCAGGCTGTTCCCCACACTAACCAGATCTACACTAATAGCCCAAGTCGAGATGAGGTCACTGAGTAAAGCAAGCAAGCAGCAGAAGCACACGCCTCACAACCAAAACTGGAACTTACACCTCACATAACACCCATGCACACCCAAACTGCTTGCTCAGCATTCAGCAATTAAACAGAGACTGAATCTCAAATGACTAATTTGTAGGAATTACACTATAATGATCATGAAATAATGTCTATATGCATATATAAACAGTGCACTGTGTGTCCAACAGTAAGAATAATAAGGTTTAAAGGTGGTTTATATTCCAAAGCGCCAAGATAATACTAGAATTATAATATAACATTATAATATATTTTCTTTGCATATCATGGATACTACTCATACTTTAAGGTTGACCAACTGCATGAGCAATTTCAAAAGAGCATCAAACATTTTATAGCCATGTTTTATTGGATTTAGTGCAGTATGCAAAAACAAACTGATATTAAAGTCATGACAATATATGCAGGGTGGTTAAGTGAAGCTGGCCTACTGTGCTAAAACTGCATTTGTAATCCTTCAGAATGCTAATCAAAGTGGACTAATCACCAGTGCTTATATAGCTAAGTGTATTGGAATTGAGAGATGTGCACATGATAGTTTATTAGAGATCTGTGCCAGATCAGTGCATTATTTCCAAGTCATTGTACAATGATGTGTGATCTGCATTAGCTACAGATAGCAAGGTATTTTGAACATATATTCAAGCATTTGCACCAAATCTTATTTGAAAGGTACACTCTTACTATATCTTACCATAGTGTACTACAATGCACCACACCAGGAATTGTAGGTAGTTATAAGCTATAGTAAGTGTCCAAACTGTTAGGTTACAACAATGTTATTACAGCAGTATTATGCAGTAGCTGTATCTTGTAATTTGTAGTGGAATACACTGTAACGTTACTTGTAAACGGTAGGTTTTCGGACATGCTGGCTCTTTAAAGACCAAGTGTTAAAACATTCTTCTGGGCTCACTAGGATAAAAATCCGGTTAGGAAATGACTGTAAATCACTGTGGTGTAACATGCAGTGTTTTGTCGTACCGTAAGCGAGTTGGTGTTCCTGAGAGGAGGTAAAGTGACGGGCGATGTCGGATCAGTCCCTGCCCGGAGAGCCCCGACGCTGATCCCGGGGGAAGACTGCTGCTGCTGGCAAATTTCACCCCCCTTGCCTACAATGCAAAAACACAATATTTAGCTAGATATCTAGCTTAAAATCTAGTTAAAAACAGCATTTAACTCGACTGAGGCGCTGGCTGGCTGTGTGTCATAGGCTAATAACCATAAACCACAGATTCAGTAACCTACACAGATTCAGAGTGGCTATATGGTCAGTGTAACGTTACCGTTTATCAGTTAATTTTTAGACAGTTCGAGCCTAAAATAGAAATGAAGGGTGTAAAACTTAATTATTTAATTGTTTTCTTTTTATTTAGCGAAGAGAAAATGTCTATTATTTTTTTAATATCTAAACCACATCCTGAATTTACTAAAAAAATATTTTCTCTCGTCCAATTTAATGATATAATTCAACCTACTACCTAGCCAAGCTTATGTTACATGATGAAAATAAATAAAAATAAGAGAATTTAGTAACTTAGCTATATATGCATTTATTCATTCTCCATGAATTAAAAAAATAATAATTTTAAAAGGCGGAAATAAAGACAAGGTTAGCTACAAAAATGACTAAAACTTATCTTTTTAGCTAGTAAATAGGACAAATGGCAATAATTACGTTTTACAAACAGTTTTCTAGCTAATATAGCGAGAAAATTAAACTGATAGCTAGCGTTAAACGTTACAGTGACCTACGTTATGTAGCTTAGCTTAGCTAAACCAATCAACAGGGTAAAATCTGGATGCATTTAAATAACAGCTTACTATTTAACTTCTATGTTTATTTAATAAAGAAATGAATGGCAGGACAGTGAGATTTGTAAGTATCACAGAAAATCGTTTTAAAAGGACCTAACAAACGAAAATGTACATTATTTATCGTTAGCCTCCTTTACGTATAGAAACAGCACTAACAGACAGTGAGCTTGCTAGGTTAGCATAGTTAAGATAGATAGGGTAAATTATGCTACGGCTCTCGTTCTAAACGTTTGGTTACCAGTTAGCTAGCAGGCTAAGCTAACTAACCTAGCTACCATTCGCTGATTATTCAACGTCTTTGACTGATATACAAAAATACAATAAAAATTTTAAACAGCCTTCCACTGCTCAAGACGGAGCATGGCTACACCG
This sequence comes from Astyanax mexicanus, assembly GCF_023375975.1. Taxonomy (NCBI): domain Eukaryota; kingdom Metazoa; phylum Chordata; class Actinopteri; order Characiformes; family Acestrorhamphidae; genus Astyanax; species Astyanax mexicanus. The sequence continues at coordinate 11,637,077 of NC_064409.1, read as the reverse complement.
CACAGCCAGCTAATAAGCTAGTTAGCTAGCTAGTTAGGTTACAGTAGTCTTTAATCTACCACCTCATTCTCCAACAGAGAGGCAAATCAAACGCAGAGAAACTGCCCGGCTTTAACAGCCACAGCGTTAGCTATAAATCCGTATAAACAGTCCAGCGTGCAGTGCGGCCATTCAGCTAACCGGGTGTCCGCGTTTCACTACCGTTATGGCTTTTCGCCTCCCCGAATCCGGACTTTAGCCTCCTTACCAGTCGGGTAGACAGCAGCGCAGGGCTTCTTGGTTAACATGGCCGCTGGAGAGTCACACACAGGGAAAAAAACCCACTCGAAAAACCCACTCCTCCCCCTCCGCTGGGCGATCACCACCAACTCTGCTACTCCAATCAGCTACATCCAGTCTCGCATTCTCAACGGGCGCAGCTTCCTCAAACACAAGCCCAAGTTGGGTTACCATCGCTCGGAAGAGACGCCCTGCCAGAGCCGCGGCTCCACACTGCTGCACCCTCAGCCTCACGCCTCGAAGTTCCCCGCCGCATGTTAGTTCACGCCGCCTCCTCTACCGGGCGGCTCTCTTTGGGGAAAGCTCTGTCAGTGAGTGAGTGAGCGCTGTATGGGTGTTGCCTGGCTTATCTATCGTCCTATTCACCTTCCCCCACCCTCAGCCCTCAGCCCCCAGCCGGAGTGCAGCAGGGACGTAGTTAGCATGCCAGCTATTAACCTAGTTAACATAGTCAAGTATAGTGGGTGCAGTTTTTTTTTTTAAGGTGGCTCACATTAACACACTCTGTGATCACACACAGATGAGCTGAGCTAGGCATGCTGCAGTGAGTGTTTATACAGCTCTGAAAAAAAAACACTTAAAATGTTGAGTTTCTTTGATTTTACCTATTTGAAAAACACTGGAATATAATCAAGAGGAAAATGGATAATGACAAGCCACCAAATCAAGCTAAACTGCTTGAATTTTTGCACCAGGCGTGGCATAAAGTTATCCAAAAGCAGTGTATAAAACTGGCGGAGGAGAACATGCCAAGATGCTTGAAAATTGGGACCAAAAACCAGGGTTATTCCACCAAATATTGATTTCTGAACTCTTAAAACTTTATGAATATGAACTTGTTTTTGCATTATTTGAGGTCTGAAAGCTCTGCATCTCTTTTGTTATTTCTGTAGTGTATAGAATAAAACAACACTGTTAATTTTACTCAAACATATACCTATAAAGAGCAAAATCTGACAAACTGATTCAGAAACTGAAGTGGCCTCATTTATTTTTTCCAGAGCTGTGTATATGCTTAAAACAGTAATAATGCTAGCAGTGCAAAAAACTCATGAGAGTAGTTTGTCCTGCTTTTTTCCCAGGGACAAAACCAGGCATATTTCCAGACGTCAATGTATGTTTACATTTCTTGCAGACTTGCAGAAACATCTAGGCTCCACATCTCCAGATATGTAATTTACACACACGTGTACCCCGGGTTATTTCCACAGTTTAGTCCAGCCTGGACATTAAAACTGCCACATGCATGCATGTAATCACTGTCCACTAGAGGGTGGAGAGAAGCTCAAGCTTCAGGCCTGCTTCTTAGGCTTTCCCTGTCTTCATGTCTTGGAGTGTATATACAAAAAAAATCACTGACAGCATCAGTGCACACAAGTGCTGTAACTGGGACTTTCAGACACTGAATGGAACACTGAAATCCATTGTCTTGTCTGTTCTTACACAAGTTATATCACAGTAATAAATGCAACTGAAATTGCAAACTTTTGGATGTGTCTTGCTTTTACTTTTATGAACGTATCTGCATTTTGTTGTCATTAATGTTGCCATTGTTTAGTTTTTCCCTTAAGGCTCTCAACTGATTTTTGTGTAGGCAAATGTGCAAAATAGGCATAATTACTTTTTAGCCTGAATTTTCAGATATTGTTTATTTTTATGACATCACAAATGCAGTAAATTCATGATTGTCTATTTTATAGCTTAATTTCAATAAATGGAGTAAATGAATTAACAAGAGTGAATGGTGCATAAACTTTATCAAAGTATGTTAAATACATCATAGCTTAGTGGCAACCTTACAGGAGAAGTGAGAACGTATTTAATTTTTAATTAAAGTCAGTGTAAACACATTTTATTTTAAGTGAGTTTGGAGCATAAATCTATTTATCATGATCCCTTGCAAAGGGACAATATATCGAAAATTATGTAAGAAATCAGTTATTCTTTCTATTTTACTAAAAAACTTTACTTAAAAGAGTAAAGTGTGTTTTATTTTGACTTATATTTCTTAATTCATGAAGGAAAAATAACAGATTTCTGACCAAAAAATCTTAAATTAATCATATATAGTTATTCACTGCAGCTTTGACACAGTGTGAATCTGGCAGTTGTTCTTTACTAAGTTTCAAAAAGTGAACAAAAGTAAAAATGTACAGTAGAGACATACTTTTTGCACAACAACGTCTATAAGAGCCTTTTGAGATAGAAGGTGCTTCAGGTTTATGAGGTAACTAAAGTCTATGGTCCAAATACACCAGTGGGCAGTGGGTTGCTGCAGAGATATCTATATATCTTCTGGCACCAACTAGAGATATGTAGACATGTACAATGCAGTCCTGTGAGAATGGCAGGGCAGTCATCACATACAGCTCCTCACTATTCCAACAAGAGGCCACATGTTGGTCCGTGTGTCAGACTGCGTTCAGCTGGGAGCAAAACATGCTGGGACGGTTGTCACGGCATTTGTCACCGCGGTTACTAAGAAGTATGTCCAGGAAATATGTGAGGAATTGAGCCACGATAGCCCAGTGAGCCATTTCCACCAGCACACGTAATAACTGAGCCCATGTCAGCCTCACATCATTGCCCTGTAGCTTGTGATAATGGGCTATCAGCAAGGGTCTGACCGAAACCTTTTCACTGAGGCACATCAGTGTGTGAAACTGCCAAACAGCCTAAAAGCTGTGAATGGACATGCATAGTTGTGATAGACATGCTGAAGTAGGTGTTAGATGCTGTGGAGTACTCCACTCAATACCCAGATAGTGTTATACAGTCAAATAATCCCTAATTAAATACATTATTACTGTTTTGCAAACTAAATAATTCATAAATATGGTTAGTTTTTACACCAAATAGGCCAAACCAGAGTCCAAACCATTCAAATTCATGTTAGGTACATAGTATACATTGCCGTTTAAATGATGTGTAAATGCACACACACACACACACACACACACACACAAAGCTACTCTATTCCTATATATACTGTACAGCAGTATTGCAAAAAGAAAAGACTCGTCAGAACATAGCCCTATTGGCACCTTGCCTAATGCCAGGCCTCCCAGGCACTGAGCTGTGGAGCAGAGGTGCAGTGTTCTCTGAAATGATTGTGCTCCAACCAATATTCTTGGGATGAGGTTGGGAATCATCCAATATTCTGACTAATCAAATAATCAAGCAATGCTTTAAAATCTACTAGAAAACCTACCATGGGCTGTAGATAAACTTTTTTTAAATACTGTTGATTCCAGGAAAAACGCGAATGAATTGGTCAGACGTCCCGATACTTTTGTCCACATAAATTATATACAATGCCAAAGATTTAAAGATTAGTTTTATGATGTGAAAACTAACGATTCTGGTAGTCGACTAATCTGATGGTTATTTTTTTGATCAGTCGATTAGTCAACGATTATGTCTGCCATGTCCTCTATCTCTAAAAACATAGAATAGAAACAGCTGAACATGGCATTTAAATGTCTAGTTGTTGTTAAAACATGGAAATTAGTAATATTAAGTGATTAAATATGTAATCTGTTGAGTTTGGGCATTTTAGGAGACACAGACTTAGTTGTTTGTAAACCATTGAGCTTCTGTCTCCAGCGCTTTGTGTAATGTGGTAATGTTACAAATTAATGATTAGTCAACAATGACATTTGTAGTCAACAAATTTAAATAATTGATACTGTCGATTATATCGACTAATCGTTGCAGCCCTAGAGAAAACCATTCCTGATGATTTTTAACATTTAAAACATAATAAAATTGTAGCTTCATTGTAACATTAACCAATGTTTACATTCCGCTACATAACAACAATATCATCATTTTACACAGCTTGTCCCTTCACTGTTCCTGTCACAGATTAACCACATATACAACACAGAGTTTAACTGTTGTATATATATAAATATTATAGAAATTAATTTAAAAAATAAAAATTTAAACCTATTCTCATAAAAAGTCACCATTTCAGAAACACGTCATGTCGTTATAAAGGCATTGATGTGCTGACTCTGCTTTATTGGACCAAAGGGCGTAACCTATTTGTATGACATAATGGTTCAGTTCATAATGTGATTTGTTTTTCTTTCTATAGGTGATCGCAAGCCTGCTTTCTCAAGGCCTCCTCTCTGTTTGTTCCCTCTGCCTGTCCTCGCTCTCTCTCTCAGGGAACATCTGATCTTTAGGGGATGAGTCAGTGGGGCTGTCTGAGAAGCTCCAAACACAGGCTGTGTTGTTTTTCCCTTTCCTTCTGCTGACACTTCTGCTCAGCATTGTTTTAGTGAGGGCTAATAACGTTACAGGGCTCTTTAGACATATTGTTATTTGGGTCTCATCCATATTAGCCTCATTAAGCGGATGGATGGTTTCCACGTGACGTGGGCAGTATTGGAAGTTCTACATTAAAGCAAGGAGAAATCAGTAATGCATTTTTTGTTTTTTGCTGAAGGTACACAAGGTAATACCTACCTTATAACCAACCGGGTATATCACTTGATCAGCATCACCTAGTAGAGTTGATCAATTACCATGACCAGCATGACAAAGCTGTTATACCAACATAACCACCATGACCAAGCTGGCCCATCAGCATGACCAAAATCAAATTTTTGTCTTAATGGTCAACTTTTCAACCACCTTGACCATTAAAGACCAGCATAGACCATCCAAAACCTGCTACCAGCAAAAGCTAATCTTGAACTAAATTTGTGCCACATGTGACAGAACTTTTGTATATTTCACATTTTGTTTTTTTATTACACAATGTTTAATTAACCAAAAAAGAAAACCCAATGTTTGTTCATAACTGTATCCCTAATCAAAGAAAGTTACAAAATCAGAAATCAGAAAAAAAGGTAAGTGCATCTCAATAACAAACCCTATTAAAGATGAAGGATCATCTGCCCATGCCATGTGTGGATGTGAGGAACATCTCAGCTTTCCTTTGATGGCAATAATATCCCACAATACTGTACAGTCTGTCTGTATCAGAGCCATCAGAGCTCAGAGGAGCATTCGAGCCCTGGCCTATATTTAGCTGCAGTGTTTGCTGAGATGCTGGAGCTTCCAGATCAGTAGCGGAAGTGAGAAAGCTCAGTGGTCCCAGTCTGAGTGGCAGCTCTCTGCTTAGTAACATGCTCTCTGAGGCATGAGTACATGCTTGAAGGCTTGTTGGAGAAACACACAACAAGCCTGAGAACATTTCTGGCTTTTCTTCTCATCCATTTCAGATCTGTGCAGAGAATTTCTACTGATATTCATTTCGTTTTCATCATGTTATGAACTTTTATGCACCATTCAAGCAGTTTCCAAGGAATCTGAAGGAGAAAGGATTTCTTTGTAGGAACACAGCAAGATAATTCCAAAATCTCTTTTCAACAGGACTGGATAAAACACTTAATTGCAGTGATTATGAGATGTGTCCCAATACTTATATAGTCCATATAGTGTGGTTTGCAACCAATTTAACTTTATTATGTGATTTACAATTAATCAGATTTTATATTCTGCCATAAGTTAGAAGTAGGATTTTTGTACGCTGTCCGGTTGTGATTATATAGCAAATTTCTATCCAGGAACAACAACAGTAACTACAATCACAGTAACTAAAGCCCTATCCGGACGGGATTAGTTTCTCAAGGCGATGTCTGTGAAAAATCTTTCACACTTCTATTCAGTGATAAAACTCACTCACTGACTGCAACTGAATTGCACTGAAAGGAAGTTAATTACTTATTTTTTATTGTTTTTTTTTCTAAAAACAATTATATTTAAAAAAGAAAGAACTACAAAAGATGACTAGTAAGGGGAGTTATTTAAACAAAAAAAATTATCTCAAAAATATTTTTTCCTAATTTTAAGGCAAACTTAAACTTTGTTAGATTTTGATAAAGTATTTTGTTGTAACGTACAATGTTTGTCGAAATTTTATCCTACGTCTTTTGTATTCTTTGGATGTATGAAGCTTAAATATTAAAAAGTATCGGTATTGATATCGATATTACCAATACTGGCCCTGCATTTACTTCAGATCGATACCAAATGTTCGGTATCGCCTACCTCTATCAATTACGTTTAAGGTATGCTGAATATACTGCAGGTTATTGGGCAACCCACTTCAAACAGGCAATGAATTAAATAGTGTTTTATATAGAAACATCTCAGTCTCTGTCTCCACACACAATGTTCAGAATAGCACGAAAGCACCCTGGGGCTTACAGACGTACACAACGCTTCATCACACCAACTACCGTGCACTTCAGATTACTGTCTCTCTGTCTGACATGCAGTCAGGCAGACACTGCAGTGTGAAAACTCGACCGAGCTCTAATGATCCCTGTACCGTGTTCTCTACCCATAACCCCTTGATGATTAATTAGAGTGTGTGTAACTTTACCTGTTCTGCTACAACAAAAAAGGAAGCCAAGCGACAAATCACCTTCTGATGATCTCCAGCCCTAGAGACAATGAGAGCGACCCAACCCCTGAGAGTATTTACTGCGCTCTGTGTAGAGACGAAACAATATATCTTCTTTTCAATATGATATTAAGACCTCACGTTTCAGCTGATAGCAGCCTGATATGTTTTAACATATTGTTTTTAAATAAAAACTAATTGAAACATTTAATTTAATGAAGATGAGTATCAAGAAGCTATTCAAATGTCCTTTTTTCTTCCAGAAACACATGACATCAACCAACAACATGACATCACACATCACATCACGTGGCACAGCATGGCAGGTCTCAGAGGAGGGTTCAGGGTACCCATCATTCCAAAATCAGGTGACCAATGAAGATTTAAGGGAATGCCTTCTTCTAAACCCCACCTACTCGTGTTAACTGTGTTAAATATCACAGGCAAAAAATTAAAGCAGAAGCAAAGGAGAGATTCCAAAAGGAAAAGTCTTTGAAAGCGAAATCCACAAAAATCCACAGAAAGTCCACAAAAACACGAAAATGAGAGGAGAGACTGGCAAAATCTAAATTAAAATAATTTAAAAATAACTGGGAGGAATAATAAAGTAACCAATTATATTTTAAAATATCTATTTGATATATTTTTTTCTCTTTTGAATTAGCAACATTTTTGCAACACTTTTCCATTTTGATCCTTAAAATTTTGATTGCAGATTGTTTTGTTTTTTTTTGCGTAAATTTTTTTCGCACAAAATTCACTCCCTACCTGTTTAACGCTGCACAACCTGACAGGTAAAATTCCCAAGTAAAGCGCACCACACATAAAGATTTTTGAGAAAATTTAAGAATTTTAAGTGTGTCTTATAGTGCAGGAAATACAGCATTTTTTTAAGCCTTTTTTGTTTTTGCTCATTATTAAATGTAATGAATTTCTGTGCCTAACGACATACATGCCCACATACACACACCTGAGTCATCAGCCTCTCACAACACCACACCACACCACACACACTGTCCTGTTCTGAGTATCACTCTGCCCTGCCCTGCACTGTTATATAACAGTGTAATTACGTATCTCTGAATCTGAAAGAAAGGAATTAACCTCAACAAGTGAATCTATAAATCCATATGAATAAGAGGCCACCCACGTTAATGAAAACTGTCTAAAGAGGACAGAGCTCAAAAGGTGCCAGCTGTCTCTCTCTCTCTCTCTCTCTCTCTCTCTCTCTTTCTCTTTCTTCTGCACAATGATAATTTATATAGACAAAAGACAAAAGAGCAGCTCTATGAAGCACTGTTTCCATCGGGTTCATAAAGCGGTCAGGTTTTTGAAGAGATTCTTTGTGTCGCTTGGTCATTTGATCCAGTGTCGTCCCCACCCTGTCAATGAGGGTGAAAAAAATCAATACGTATCCATCTGGAGCGCCATCTTGTATATCAACACCACTGACACCCAGCAATGTCTGATGAGCAAATTAGGGAAATGGTTGGAGATTACGTAACTACTGATTCATGTTCGTTTGCCCGAGTGTATTTGCATGCACAGACACACTGCCCACACAACCGGCCTGAGCAAATGTAAACACACTAACACATACAGACACACACTAACACACACACACACACACACAGCCACACACACATAGACACTCACAGAAGAAATTAATGCTAGAGAAATAAGTATGTCTTAGAAAAAATGTAGGAGGTGGGAGTTTCTAAATAGTGTTCATGTTTCCTTACGTAAAATGATCACGTGTAGGATCTGTGTGTTTCTGTGTTTTACGTAGAGTGATTATATATAGATATACAGCTCTGGATAGAGCTGAAGAGAACACTTCAATTTCTGAATCAGTTTCTCAGATTTTGCTATTTATAGGTTTATGTTTGAGTAAAATGAACATTGTTGTTTTATTCTATAAACTACAGACAACATTTCTCCCAAACTCAAATAAAAATATTATCATTTAGAGCATTTATTTGCTGTTTTTTATTCACAGTTTTCATGCATCTGGACATGTTCTACACCACCAGTCTTGCACACTGCTTTTTGATAACTTTATGCTACTCCTAGTGCAAACGTTTAAGCAGTTCAGCTTGGTTTGATGGCTTTTGATCATCCATCTTCCTCTTGATTATATTCCAGAGGTTTTTAATATGGTAAAATCAAAGAAACTCATAAAGTAGCAGCCACTTATTAAGTAATAATTATTAACAAATAAAATAACGCGCAGAAGCTATTTCAACGGAAAAAAAAACATAATATGGCTGCAATTAAATGTCATTGTTTTAATGGCAATCTCATGTTTCTCTTTATTATTTAAGTGTGTTATTGTCTATTAATCTATTATCTACATACTTACAGATACGAAGAAATAAAGTTCAAAATCATACATCATTTTATGTATTATAAGTTATATTAGGGAGGAGAATTATTTAGTATCTCCTTACTACATTTAAGCATTATTTTGGACAATTTATATTGTACTTCCACCTTATTGAAAGACAGTACTTGCACCTTTGCATATTTCCCTAAAGCAAAAATACAAACCTTTCACTTACATTTTTGAAGTTTTGCATGAAATAATAATTTTTGGTGTTGTTCCAATATTCAAAAAGCATGTATAACAAAACATGTACATGTTAGGTGCAGCAAAGGTGCAGAGAACCCGGAGAGCGGACGCAAATACGAGTAATATTTGTTTATAAAAAACTAAATAAACACAAAACAGGATAAATAAACAAACAGAGTAACTAGAAGAAACACTGAATTCACAAAGACTGGAAACCAAGAAAAAAGTCACAGCCTAACCGACGTGACAACGTTCAAGAACCAACAAAGGAAACAGGAAAACAGAGCTATAAATACAAACACATGGCGGGAAAGAAAACAGGGAACACCCGGGGTAAGGTAATGAGGGGGCGGAGCTACCGATGAAGCACAGGTAAAGGCACAGGGCAGAGAACCGGAAGAACACACAGCAGAGCACATAGAGGAGATAAACAAACAGAAGGACAGTAAAACACGGAGACAGAACGGGACAGACACGGAACAGGGCCAGGGCATGACAGTAAAATTAAAAATTATTATCCGGGAGAAATATTTCATTTCCTGGAAAAATTGAGAGTGCCAACACTTTCAGCCACGACTGTATATAAGCCTGGAATACACTGCATTCTGTTAATGTAGTGGCTGTCAATGAACTGGTAAGTGATCATATTTGACACTTTGTACTTTCACAAAGTTTCACTCTGCAGGCAATATGTTAAACAGCATGTGAATGTTTTATCATTAGTAATGTCTTGATGTGTTTTTTTTTAATGTTATACTTTTTGCAACAACAAAAAAAAACAGCAAACCTAGTAGTTTGCTAGTAAAGGTCAGGTTTTCCTACAAACATTTCCCATCTGTTTCATTAACAAAAACAATGATATCAACTTTCTATACTTTTAAATTAATTTAAAGAATGCTTATTTCACATGTGCAGTGCCATCGCCAGTAATATCACGTAGTCGCTCGGTTCAAATGGACTGACTTTAACATGCCGAGAAAAAAAATGAATGGTTTTCTCTGTGCCGCACTCATCACAGGGCCCTTTTTGTCCCATAGCACCTTGCCTGGGGCTGGCAGGCATATTTATATCAGCTCCACCAGCATCCGTTCTCCCACACACTACATATTTAGCAGGGGTTATTTTTGTAGCCATCTGGTGGGAGCTGGTGGTAATGCTTAGAAACTCCGCTGGAATAATACCGTTGACTATTTATGGCTACAGCAGTGGTGACTCAAGCATGCCACATGTGTGTATGTGAGAGTCAGTGGTGCACCAGCATCACATCACCTGTGCCGTTAGAGCTGCAGCCATGCTTGACAGAGTGCGCTTGTTCTGGCTGTGCTCACATGAGCATGCATGTTGGCCTTTTACATGTTTTATGGCTGGAGACGGCATCTGCTGTGATCTTTCCCCTGCTAAAACATCATTATCTTGTGATAATAGGTCATTTCGGAAGTGCGCCGTGCCTTTATTGGATTTTGCATGGCGGCTTGGGGCCTGGCGGGGTTGATGTGTCTTCATTTGAAGAGAGTACCCAGAGCTCACGGACAGCAGCATTAGTTACACTCGAGTGGCCCAGAGCCTGAGGCTGGGGGCGGAGGAGGAGGAGAGGCTGTTCTCTCTCTCTCTCTGTCTCTCTCTCACTCTCTCGATCTCTCTCTCTTTTTCTTTCATATCTTCTAACATCTTACACAGCCACATACATCTCTAACCACAAGCATCTCCAGTCAAGTGACCAGCAGTTCTTGGCAGCTTTTCTTGCAGGGACACCCTCAAGCCCACAGGCATGAGGCTGAGTACACACTACAGGGTAATCACAGCTAAAGGACAGACGTGTGTGGATACATTTACTTCTCAACTGGAAACAAATTCTCTGTTCTCTTGGCTGATTTTTCCTTCCGCTTCTTAGACACTGTATTACAGTAGACATAGTGTCCAGAACAGCTTCCTTTACTCTGTTTATACTGTCTAAACAGACTGAAATTGAACTGAAACTTAGTTTCAAAGAAAACACACTGTGTAAACACATAGCTTGTCTCAGAAGAAACAAAAGTGTAAAAATAAAAAATATAAAAATATTTTACATTTCTACATAAAACTCTTGCAATTGAAAAAAAACAGGAGAAGCAGTGAGTTTTTAGGCTTTCTCAGTCACGTGACATCACGTTCAGTAGCTCCTCCTTTTCCACTCGCTGGTGTGTTTATGTGGATCTCCGTGGAAACACGGAAAGCTATTTTATTAAACGCGAGGAGACGAAACTCAGAGATGTAAGTCAGGACTGGACTAAAATTACCGCAGGACCACGGAGTTCAGCGAAAAACAGTAGATAATTCAGCCTGTACTTTTCTCAGAGGACGTCTGTGAAAACATCCACATGGTCGTTCCGGACGGGAATAAAATCGCAGAGGACCCCCCATAAAAGAGAAAATTACCCCAGAACACCCTGAGAAACTAATCCTGTCCAGATAGGGCTTAAGACTGGATTTTCAATTCCTTAAAACATGTCCATATAACGTTAAGTCCCCCTTAGTCCCATTTTTTAACCAGAGTACATAAACTAAGAACTTTAATTATAGACACCAAACACTAGAAGACCTCACACTTTTCCATTCTTTGTACACGATGCACTGGCATGCCAAAAATCATGGGACAGCATTATGCACATTGATCTTGAAGTGGGAACGTAGGAATGGTTTGGGTATGGGAATGCTCATGTGTATAAGCTGTGAGGTTTTATCTTGTAAGTGAGGCTGAGCACTGATTAGAATGTTCATGAAAAGATGGTGTGAATAACTCAGGAATGTGAGACTGGAGTGAGGTCCGATACTGGGAGCCAGATGGATGGGAAATTCCATTTCCGAAGTTGTGTGGGCATTAAACATTCCTAGAAACACAGTGTCATGTGTTTATCATAAATACATCACAGACAGCATAACCACCATCAGTGGGTAGCGCAGTGGGAGGTAATGATCATGACCATCTGTTTACCCTTTATGTTCTTCTCTGACATGCTTGTAACTAAAACGCAGTTAAATGTCGGAATTAAACAGACATTTATAAAGGCTTCTTTCAACTAGGATCAGTTTTTTCACAACACTCACTTTCTCACAGCTGTAGCAGTTTAACAATCTGAAGTCTTAAGACTAAAAGCTAGAGCTAGATAATACATACAGAGTTTAAAGGATTATCCATTACCCTAATACCTATTACCGTACCGCAGTGGTGCTGCTTTGCATACACAGTCTAAACAGATTATTATCAACTTTATTTCCAGGAAAAACACACTGTGTGCCACTGCCTGTGCTTTATTCCAGGAATAAAGTAAAAGGCAGCCACCGTTTACACATTTCAATAATCTCTCTATAACTATAAGCTCTCTCCAAGGAACCAATAGAACTGTTATCAACACTAAAAAGCCTTTCCACAGAAGTGAGACAAGTGGCCAGGCCCGAGACCAGCCCAAGACTGTGTTGCACAAATAATCCGTTGCCTGGCAACAGCGAATCTCCTTTATCAGCAGAGACGGACTCAGATGGAGAGTAGCTGTGGGATTGTTTGGACGCAACTGCAGTGTTAATTTACAAAGTGCAGAGAGGTCATTCAAATGATCATTTGTTCTCTGAATTTAACTTCTTATTAGTGCATGACATCACTTACTATATATATATGAGTATCTTCCCACTGATTTAAAACACCGGAGGTTCTAATCCAAGAGGTTCACATACTTTGCATGTAACATTGCAAATTTTCCTAATAAATATATTACTAAATTAATATAATATGGTTTTACTTGTTTAACTTCTCTTTATCTACTTTTAGGGCTTGTTTCAAATGTATGCAGAAATATAAAACATTGTGTGTGTAGGGAGAAGGAGAGAGTCACTGGATGTATAGATTATATATACACTCTATCGTAAATATTTTTATAAGATAAAATCTTATATTCTCATTTTTGCTGTTTTCCATTTTCCATTCAACTACTGTGAATCTAACAGTGTGTTTTAAAATTTCACAATAAATAAATTAATATAACTGCTTTAAAATGCGTTAGAAGAAAATCTTTTTACATTGACTACCACTTAAAGTTCATCCTTGACTCTGCGTTCATCCTTGGAATATATGGCTCAGCCAGCGAACCAATCACAGCTGCTGAGGAGGTGCCCATTGGGCTAGAGTACGATCAGGCTACGGCGCAGGTATGATACAGACATATAAATCAGCCTAAACAGTTTAAATACTGTATGTTATATGTGTTACTGGAGGCAATTAGAATTAGCGGTTTATCTAAACTTTCTGTCACGTTGATGGTGCTGAATGCCTGCACTGCCCCCTAGCATCTTTGTGTGTACTGCACCTCAGTTATATGTCGCCATCATGTGTATGATATCACACAATCAACAGTAAATATCAGTAAATATAGCTCTACCCATACAGTGAGTACTATGAAATGAATAGGGGTTGAGCTTTCCTGAAAGTATCTTAGAGCTTAAAGATTCACAAACATTCTTAATCGCAACTCTCACGCTGAACTCTCTCTGGGGCGGGTATGTTCTGTAGTTCTGCAATCCCACATACAGGTAGGTTTAGTGAAATTGCCTCTCTGTCCGTTCTCGGCTCATCAGATGGCTGATAAAACCCAACACTCAATCACCCAAAGAGGTTTACACTAAACAAGTGTAACTATGGAGCCATCAACCAATTAACTCATTGGTAGAATAACAGAAAGAGTGTGTCATCCAATCAGGTGATGTGGGAGAAGGCTTTGACAGCAGGAGAGCTTCCCTTGCATTTATGAAAAAGATCCAGGACCCCTAGAGGTGGATCCTGTATCACTTCTGAACATTCTCCAGCACTGACCACCTGTCACTCTTCAGTTACAAGTACCGTACCCTCGAGTCCGGGTGCATTTCAGAAGCAGACGCTCACGGTCCAGCAGCATGCTGAAATATCTGTCTGATCTCATGTGCTGTCATTCCTTGAGTCTTGGGACAAGTATGTCCAGTCAGCAATATTCAGACTGTTCAGTACTGTTTTAACTGTAGAATGAAGGAATAAATACTAAAATAAACAAATTAATAACTTAGCTAATTACACAAAATATATTTTACATAGATACATAAACTGACTTTAGGTTCCAAAAATGAATTAACATGATAATTATTCTATAAAAAGTTTATTACCAGCATCCCTGTAACAGTTCCACTATTTTAAGAAACAACATGCATTGCTTGGCATGTAGATACTTAATAGTAATCTGTAATCAGATGTTCTATCAGACTGTAGTGTCCAGCTGTCTTTTCTATGCTGTGGTGTGCTGGGGAGGAGGCATGAAAAACAGAGACAAGATGCACCTGGACAAGCTCTGTTGTTACAGTGGCAGAGAGGAAGATACTGCACAAACGGCTCTTCATTATGGATGATGATGGTTACCCACTGCACACCATCTTAATGGACCATAGAAGCAGTTTCAGTGGCAGGTTCCTGTCAAAGAGCTGCTTTACAGACAGACTCAGGAGATCCTTTGTCCCGAGAGTCACCAGACTTCAACTCATCACTGTAGAGTCGGAAGAAAGAGGAGGACAGATATAGAAAAGGTCTCATATGTTTTTTTTTTAAATCACAGCCTATTTTTTTTTGTACAATAATCACTCGCACTCTAATCTGCACTCCGGGACTCTATTGACACTTTATTATACATCCTGTACATTTCCACTCCTGGACACAATATTCACTTAACTTAATAAAATGCTTGCACAAGTTTACATATGTATCCGCTGATACCGGCTTTCCCTTAAACCTTATTTATACTGTACTACTGCACAACCTCTCCCTATCTAGCAAGGCATAAAAATATACTGTTGGCGGGGTGTAATATAGCGCCTCGTAATTTTTTGTTTGTTTGTTTATAGGTACTAAATAAAATTACATACAAAAATGTATTCAGTGAAAAGATCAGACATTGTAAATGCAATTGCTATGAACTGGCTTGTTGTATATTTTGAGTTAGTATTATATGAATTGAATGGCTACACCTGAATATAATAAGGAACTACACTGTTAATCATTCCTGCTCTTTACTGCTGTCTGACTGTTCTTTAATGATTTACAGGACCATAGATTATGTCATTGAAAATGGAGTATTTTGCTAAAATAGAAACACTGATATTGTTATATTGGCCAATTAGAGGTCACTCTAATGTACCTAATGAGCTCAAAGGGCAGAAGCAGAATATGCAGTATATGGTTTTTGATAAACAGTGTATATGGAGATGACAGTAGGTCTTAAGATGACTTGACTTTGTTCATGTTTTTAATGTTGGTTCCCGGTTCACATAGCACAGTGAAAGTCTATGGAGGACCAACACTAAATAAATCAATCAATAAATCAATAAATAAAAACGTAAGTAAATCACGCAATAAAAGTAATATGGTGATTAAAATGGTTAATAATAATTATAATTAATACAAAAAGTAATACATATAAATAAAATAAATATCTTAATAATTTGTTATTTATAGGTATCTTTATTAATATTGTTTAAATTTTCTTTTGGTTCATTTGTTTATTTATTTACATAACTATTTATTTCTGCATTCGATTGATTTATTTCTGGTTTTCCTTGTCCTTATATGATAGTGAATAGATCTAAGTGATCTTTATTAAATAATCTTTTACATTACCAAAGTTACTGCCAAAGGAGCAAGACATGTACAGTCGATCTAGGATATCTGACAACGATCAACCAATCAGAATGCTAAGACAGCATGACATCATTGCTGGACAGCACCTTCATTTTCATATAAGGACAAGGAAAAACAGAAATAAATAAATAAATTGGGAAATAAATTAATACAGAAATAAATAAACTGGGAAATAAATGAATTCAGAAATAAATAGTTATGTAAATAAATAAACAATAATAATAAATAGGTCAAAAGAAAAGTTTTACAACGTTAATAAAAAAAAAACATAAATAACAATTTATTAAGATATTTATTTTGTATGTGTATGTATTTATTTTTATATTAATTATAATTATTCTTTACCGCTTTTATCACCATATTAATTTTATTGAGTGATTTACTTACGTTTTTATTTATTTATTTATTTTTATTTTTGGCCGTTTTGGTCCTCCATAAACCTCCAGTCACAGACTCGGGGGGCAAATGAAAGGTGATGACCAGCTAACCGACCAACACAAACAACAGCACAACAACCCACTCAGCCTTTAGTTCAGCCTGACAGACTCAGGTGGAAACGTCTCACTGAACTGAGTGGATGCACAGATAATAGAATATGGGGTGTCAAGATGAATCTTCTCTGTGTGAAAAATCTCACTTCCTCTGCAGCTGTGTTTACTTTTTCATCTCCTTCATCGCGGTCTGCATGAAGGCTCTGCGTAAGGTGTATTTTTGGTTACGGCGGAGAAATGATCACCATGAATCATGTAATCAGCTGAAGATAAAGAGGGGGTGTGGTGTCCCTTTGGCTGCCCGTGTGTTTACTCAGAGGGCGGTGTCTAACTCAGAGGATTAACATTTACATCAGCCACTGCTCTTCATATCACTTTTCTCTCCTGCGTTTCTCTTTTCTTTACAAACCAGGACACGATATTTTATTACAGCGACCCTGCGTACAGTACATATCATCTCCAACAGCTCTTGGCTCTTAATAGCAACTTAAGGAAACCTTTTATTGCTTAGATGTTCTTTCCAATTTAGATACTGAACTATTATATTTTATTGTTCTCATATATATATAACTTCCTTAATTAATAATGTTTTGTATGCATAACATTGATATTTGTTACACAAATTATAAAAAAATATATACAGTGCAAGCATTTTGGCATTCATGATCAAATTATCATAAATATTTTTGGAAGTATAAAAAAGCGTGGCACAGTTCTGTACATTTTTTACACAAATTCAAATTGCATGAAAAAAGGTAAAGTATAGGTTCTTGGGGAAATCATGCAAAAAATCAGATAATTTTTCGTAATATTTATAATGTGCTTGTTATCTGTACCCTTGTGGGTTTATATAATAAAATAAATAGGTAACAGGAAACTGTAAAAACAGAGCATAACATAATGACTTGTAATTAATAACCAAATAATCACCTCCCTTGTAAAAAAAAAAGTGTATTAAGTTTATTTTATAAATGTATACTTAACATGGAAAAGTGCAATATGTACTTAAATACATACTAAATGGTACAACTAAATGGTACAATTTTGGTACAACTTATGGCAACTTCAGTATATTTCAGTTGTAATTAAGCAACATTTTAATACAACATAAAAGCATTAAAAACTTCTGCCAATTAAATAGATTTAAGTATGTGTTTTTTAAACACTTTTTTAAATATACAAAGTGTATTGCATATGTACTACTTTGTAAATTGATGCACATATTGTGTACACTTTAATGCTACTTGGAAAAAATACACTTAAGAGCAGTATTTAATTCTACTATATATATTTTCATATCAGCATAACGTATATTTTAAAGCATATTTTGTAAAAATACATCTTATGGAAATACAAAGAAAGTATATTAAATATTTTTAATAAGGTATATTAAATTGAAAATGCACTTTTAGTATTCTTTACCTAATTTTAACATGCTTTTAATATACTTTAAAAGTATAATTCCTTTTTACAAGAGATGCCATAAATGAACAAAAAAGCCTCTGAAACAATGTAATAAATGAGAACAGTGCAAAATGAGTCCCTGAATATCTTTATTTTGAATACCTTAAACACTTAGAGAGCATTTTAAGTTAAATTGTTGTTACTAAATTTAAAATACCAAATGTCATAAATATAAAATGTGAATCAAATCACGTGTAAATGGTCGTCTAGTTATTTTATTTTTAAATAGCAGATTTATTTAATGGAGTGCAACCATGATTTTGAGATGACTCCTTTACTTACACCGTGCAGAACTGTTTTTTGTTAAAAAATGGATTAAAACTATTGCTGTTAATTAATTCAGCAGAAGTGACTGAGATGGAGGGTTACACCCAGAATTAATTATTCAGCCCACTGTAAGTCATTAAAGAACATTTTCTCATTCTCCCGTTGCTCCTTCCTTTCCCCAGGAGAGATGTATTGATTTTACTCTCCTTGTAATGTAATTTAGAAAACTGCGGCTGAAGTCTGGCCTGTAGAGTCGACTGATGTGTATTAATATGCTTTCTGTTTCTTTATAAATGCAACAAGGTGTAGAAAGTGTTCACTTTAGCCTTACCTCAGTGAGATCTGTGACCCCTGATGGCCTCTCCTGCAGATGAAGGATCTGAAGGCTGTTAATGAAGCGTTCTACCAATATCCATCCAGTGTTGAAGCACAACAACAATCCACTTGGTTTGGAGTTTTTCGTCCCGGATTCGCCTTTAAATATCTGGTCATGATAGATATGGATATTTTAGGACTATGTAGCCAGAACTTCCACACCCTTACTGTATCCAGTGTGCGAGTGGTCACTGGTCCTCAGGTCTGTCTTGTTGGCTGTAATTAGAAAGCTTCTACAAGCGTCTGCAAACCTTCTCCTTCTGTCAACTAAGCCTGCTGTTCAGTGCGTGCACAAGAGATGGCCTGAGGCATCAATACAGAGTAAATGTGTGACCAAGCAACACGTAATAATGCACCGTTTAATTATTGATGGAGTTGAATGAGTGTGTGTGTGTGTGTGTTTGTTTTCATGCACTCTCAGGAAGGATATGGCCTGGCTTGGTATTTTAGTATTTTATTGCATAAAAGCTCTATATTTTATTGTTCAAGTTGATAGAACTAAAAAGATTTTGTTGATTATTAAAATAAAGCTATAATTAGGTTACTGTCACACCTTACTTGTAGGTGAGGGTAGTTGTGCCAAAAAAGGTTGTGGGTTGTAGGAAAAAGAATTGAAAAGAATTTGTCAAGGTGCACAAAAATGAATCAACCTATTCCTTAAGTCGTACATTGGTTCATACAACAACCAACCGTACCAAAATCTCAACCTTAACCAACCTTTATCAAACATGAAATGAGGCCTTAAATAGGCCACCACTGGTCTACCCAACCCAGCCAAAACCAACATATTTTTCATTGCAGGGGGATACAATTATAAACAAAACAAACAACAAATCAAATAAACAGACAATGGAAAAAATAAATTCTTAAAATAATCAAAATGCAAAAATGGTGTGGCCCAAAATGGGCCCAGTGAGCATGCCCCAATTTTGCTCAGGCCCTATATAAGGACAGCTAAAACAATGATAGGGCCTTTTGCCAGACCAGGAAGAGAGTACAGGTGAGTGTGTGAATGCAAAAATTGTACTGGCAGCTATTAAAACAGAAATGTGTGTCCCAGTAGCATACATTTAAACTGTAATATATGTGAAATGTCCAAAGCTAGCAAAATGATAACGTTTAAAGGGGGAATTAGTATTAACTGGAAAAATAGCTGAATAATATGTATGCACTGAGTAGGGACAGAACAGGGCTGAAAACAAATTTTTGTTCTGTCACATACATTATTCATCCTCTAAGTGATTTTTTTTCCTGATCTATATCCAGATAGTGCCGCTGTTTTTTTTTTCAATTACCTTTTGAAAAGACGCGTGCACTCATGCCTGTTCACACTTCTCAACTTTTTGAGTTGTAAGTCATTGTGCTGTTCACACTACACAACTGGTTGTGCTGTAATCTATAGTGCTTCAGTTGTTGAGACTTTCACACTACATATCTGATCAGCGACACAGCGTCACAAATTACACAATTTATTGGTGTGGGAAATCACCAACTCACCTGGCTGCCCTCCAGAAACACGTTTATCACAAAAATAAACCAGAACTAAACACACATGCCAGAGAATCTCTGTAGAGGAGAATACACACGTAAAGTGAGTCCAACATGAACGGGTTCATATGAAACAACTGAGCAAAATCAGTTTTATATTGAAATACGAACTTATGTCCTCAACACAGAACTATATCAAATGTTTCAGTACCGCATACATCATATATTAAGGTTTTAAACATGCTCTACCTGTATCTCCAGGATCAGCTCACCAACCAATCAGCTCACAGTAGCAGTAATGCTAACGCTTTACAGTGTAAAACCTATTTTCTGTAGATAAACTGAAATACAGACTTTTTTTGCTTTTTTAGTAAAATACATTATTCTACTTTCTAAAATTAAAAAAATACTCAGAATAAGTAGTCAATTATTATTTTAAATTTAAAGTTTTTGCTTTTAGCTCCATTCACCCCCATTCATATAGCACTCACTTGCTAGCTCACTCTAGAGTTTAACAGTCATTTCCTGATCAGGGGGAACAGAAAGTGGTCAGAATCTCCATAAATGGCTCTGATGTGGTTTGGACCATATTGGTTGGGTCTCCTCATTCTAGGCGAGCAACAGAACTTTTTTTTAATGTTTTAGCTCCCCAGCCCTACATATGTGTATACATAAATGTGTGTTTTTAATAGGCGGCGTCAGCCTATGAGGCATCTACCTATATAATGTCTGTTTTAATCCCAGTGTCTTCATGAGGAAGAGTTACCTGAAATAGTTTTCTCAGCATCTTAAAGGAGATCCTGGAGGTGCTGAACAATAGTTGCAGCTCATCCCAAATCACACCATCTCAGTTTAGTTTAGAGGAGGAGATTGTGGAGGCCATTAACCTGATAACTTTCATCCACCTGGCGATGGTAGAATTGTGTAATAAGCTTCTGAACTAGTCCAAATAAACCTGATAATGCTAAATTGAGGAGAAATGGTTAAGGGTTAAGTATGGTTTAAAAAAAAAAAACTGTTATGATCACAATGTCCTATCACTAAAAAAAATTGCAAGCCTGTGTGTTTGTGTATATGTGAGTCACTGTAGTACCACAACGATGGAGTAATTTACTCTGTAATGGATTTGCTTAGTGGATTCCCCGCTCCAGACACCCACTCCTCAGTGTTAGATTCTCCTCTGCTATTTGGCTAAGAGACAGTGTCAGTTTGCAGTTAAAGTTAAACAGCAGCATTACCTGAGCTGGTATTGCTCTGGCAGTCTGACCAAACAACAAAACATGTCATCCTGGGTAGCTAATGGGCTCTTGGTTTTGGATATGTACAGCTCTGAAAAAAAATAAGAGACCACTTGAAAATGATGAGTTTCTTTGATTTTTCCAAATTGAAAACCTCTGGAATATAATCAAGAGGAAGATTGATGATCACAAACCATCAAACCAAGCTGAACTGCTTGAATTTTTACACCAGGAGTGGCATAAAGTTATCGAAAAGCAGTGTGAAAGACTGGTGGAGGAGAAAATGCCAAGATGTTTTTAAACCGTGATTAAAAACCAGGGTTATTTCAACAAATATTGATTTCTGAACTTTTAAAACTTTATGAATATATGGGTGACAAGTATAATAACAAATAAGATGCAGAGCTTTCAGACCTTAAATAATGCAAAGATGTTCTCCTCCACCAGTCTTACACACTGCTTTTGGATAACTTTATGCCACACCTAGTGAAAAAAATATTTTGATGTCTTAATAAAAAAAAAAGTAAATACTCTTATGTTTAATTAAAATCTAGTATAGTGAACAGGCTTATGACCATGGAAGCTGGTGTTAGTGTTACCACTGACAACCACCACTGGCTGCTGTTGGTCACTGCTTATCACTGATGTTCACAATGAGCAACACTCAATACACATCTCACAATGCCGTTCAGCGTCCAGCAAGCTGTCACCTCCTACCTTATCTCTCACACAGAGAAGAGGACCTTTAATCAGTCATCCTGTGAACAATGGACTCTGATTGCTGAGAGAGATGAAAACTTGTATTTCCAATCCAATTATAAAAAAGAATGCACTTGTGCTGTTTTTGTAGTTTAATAATTAAAAAAAAAACAATTTTCATTGGGAGCTTGCTACATTAATCACTGCATTATTGTCATTTCATAGATCAATAAAAAATAGCTATTTGAGATGTTTTACAAAAGCTCAATATGACCAATTCTTGTGACATCAAATGAATTGGCCACAGGCTTTATTTACAAGCATCTTATGATGTTGCATCAGTGCACACAGAAATAATTTTTGAGATTTTTAGCCAAGTAGACGGTAACAAACATGCCCAAGCTTGGACTATGAAGCTTTTTGAAAATCAACCTCTTTTTTTATGTTTTTAAATCCATATAAATGTAAATTAAGCCTTATGACCTATTAAAGTTGCAACCTTTTTTAATAGGCCTCAAAATTAAGGCAACAACCATTTTTTACAGTAGCCATAAAAGACAATTCCCACGTGCTTTGGAGGTCCCATGTTCCATTTCTTCATTTATTAATGTAAATGCATCACAGCAGAGGGTTCGTACCGTTCCTATTTCATCCACATTGCTCTTTAGCAGCTCAACATACAGCTCTGAAAAAAATTAGACCACTTAAAAATTATGAGTTTCTTTGATTTTACCAAATTAAAACCCTCTGGAATATAATCAAGAGGAGGATGGATGATCACAAGCCATCAAACCAAACTGAACTGCTTGAATATTTGCCCCAGGAGTAAAGGCATACAGTTATCCAAAAGCAGTGTGTAAGACTGGTGGAGGAGAACATGCCAAGATGCATGAAAACTGTGATTAAAAATCAGGGTTATTCCACTAAATATTGATTTTTTAACTCTTAAAACCTTATGAATATGACATTTTTTTTTTGCATTATTTGAGGTCTGAAAATTCTGCATCTTTTTTGTTATTTCAGCCAATTCCCATTTTTTGCAAATAAATGCTCTAAATGACAATATTTTTATTTGGAAACTGATTCAGTAACTAAAGTGGTCTCTTATTTTTTTTTACCAGAGCTGTAGAATCACAGCATTTCACAGATCACGCACCAGTAGTTAATCTAAAAAGCTTGAATGCGTTTTAGAAATAGGGTGGTAGGCAGTGTGTATGTCTAACAGTTTGACTAACTGGATTGTGGTTTCAATCCTTACTCTGGTCTCTGTCTGTGAGAAGTTTGGTGTGTTCTCCCCAGGATGCTCTGTTTTTCTTTCCACCTTCCAAAATTCACATAGTTGCTGCATGTTGGTGTATAATAAGTGGATAATTGCGTGTGTGGTATGCTGTGATAGACTGGTGCCATGATCAGGGGCTACTGCTGCTTGTGCCCAGTCATTCCAGGGAGGCTGAACACGACATAGCAACATTGACCAGGAAGAAGGGGTTAATTTTTTTTTTTTTAATTATTATTCTGCCTGTGGAATAACAGCCTGCTACATAGCGATTAGCATTTTAGCCCAAGAAAATAGAAGGCTTGATTACTAAACTCCGCTGCAAACATGACAGCATTTCTTACGCTTCAGACACAGCCATTATTAGTATTCAGACAGTACTAAAAACACTAAAAACTGGTGAACAGAGAAAATTTTACCCAACTTGTTCAACAGATTCAGTAGCACATCTGGTCCTCCAGTGGCTGGTCTGTGAGAGGAAGAAAAATAAGCTTAGCTTCACAGCTCTCATTTGTTTGTATGACACTTTGCCTGACATAAAGTCCAAGACAAACAGTAAAAGCCTAGAAAAGGGTGATTGGCAAATGTCAGGTTGTCTGTAGGACATATTTAAGAAGCAGAGAAGTTCAAAGGAGAGCAGTAATAACACTCGCAAATGGGTCATAAATCTACAGGCAGGTGGCCTGTGTATGCCAGGCACTCATTTTGTGGCTGGCCGTTTCCACACCGTAGACACTTTGTTAACCAAAGCAAATGCAACGGCCACAGAAATCCGGTTCCACCTCACAGGAGCAACACTTTCCATTTTCTCTCTCTCTCTCTCTCTCTCTCTCTCTCTCTCTCTCTCTCTCTCTCTCTCTCTCTCTCTCTCTCTCTCTCTCACACACACACACACACACACACACACACACACACACACACACACACACACACACACACACACACACACACACACACACAACTATTTCTCACTATACTACCCAACTTAAAACTTCTATCCATCTATGTATTTTTTTAATGTGAAAAGTCATGTGGGGTTTTTCTTTGAAATGTTAAAATAAACTAAAGTCTAAAGATAAGCTGGGACATACACTGTGTATAGCTGGACAGAGCATCGTCTCTCAAAAGTGAAGCCACTACAGGTCAGGCGCCCCCTGCTGTTCGGTTGCAGAAAGCTGCGTGACCCCACCCATTCCCATAGGTTTCAATGGCAAAACAGACAAATTTCAATCACATTTTTTCCCAATATACTGTAATTCTACCTCCATTATTTAAATGCAGCAGCTAGTGTAACCTCTGCTTATATTGTCAATTTTATATCCCCACAGAATTTTCAAATGTTATTCAGCTCTATTCAAAAAGTTGTGGTTATTGTAAAAGGCTGGGCTGTTATATGGAATTTATATAGGATTAACTTGATTTACTACATGAACTCGTACAGATTGGTACATTTTAGTAAGATCCCACACAGGACTACATTGTCCAAAAGTTGTTAAACACATCAGTACTGATGTTGAAACAAGGGTTCAGGAAAAGTTAAAACGTTTTTTTAAAGAGATTGAAAATACATTTATGAAGGTTTATTTCCTATGCATAAGACATCCAGTTGCCCGGGGTTTGGCTCCGCCCCTACCTTTTTTCACATCTGGGTCTGCAAGAGTCCAGATGTGACGAGACCTGGGCCGATGATAGACCTACGCCTAAAAATGTTAATTTCAAATCAAAGAATTTTAATGCGACTATTGTTTCTGATCATGCAGTTAAGAATTAGTCTACATTAAAAGACAAATCTCCGGATAGACCGTAGTGTCAAATGTTCAAAAATTCAAAAAGTGAAAAATTTTTAATGATAAAGTGCGGTGGGATAGAATAATACATATTTATTTTTTCCTTTTAAATCTGTGTCAGGTTTCTTTATTTTAACAGTTTGGAACATAATGGTAAACTTTGTTTGATAAACTTTCTTTTACATTAATGCTTAATTAAATGTAATTCAACTAAATGTGCAATTTTAGCGAAAATGGTGAAAGGTGCCTCAGACCAGAAGACCAAAATTTGATCTTGGTCTGGCTCAAACTCAACCATGGTTCAGTCTGTTTGCTGTGTTTGCAGAAAACACTTTTCTGGATAGTTTGGAATTTCAGACCAATTACAGGAAGCTTATGCAGGCCATTGCCACCAAATAAACAATATAAAAAAAAAAAACTTGAAAAGGTGAAAATTAATGATTGGCAATTATTGGCAATTGGATGAGAAGGCACAATGAGAAGGCTGAGCTTTTTTAAGTTCTGAGTTTGCAAATAGTGCCATAATAATAGCAATTTATAGCAATTTGTTTTGACAGTTTACCCTAAATAAGTCCAAGTGTATCTTTGGAAAAGGTTGCTTCAGGTCCTCAGGAATGAGGCACCAGATCAGAGCTAAAGCTTGGTGTCCTTATTGTAAAGAGATTAGATCATGGGAATCTGTTCTTTCACAGAAGCTGCTTGAATGAACAATACAAGGTGTGGATGATCCTAAAACCACATCAATCAGACCAAAGACCAGAGATCAGACGGTCAGACTCGACCATCATTAATGCAAGATCTTGGTGAAAAATTAATGTAACACTGGATTGAAATAAATTTTAAGCTTTGCAGAACCAAATATTATGTGACTTTTTTTTTTTTTTGGTGCAGACTTTTTTGGGCCAGGCAGTGTGTGTTTTAGGGTAGAAAGATAGGAGAAAAAATAAGTATTAGGATCAGGTACTGCTTGTTGTTATTTTAAGATGAATTTATTATCATTTGAAAAACCCTAAAGCATACAAATGTTTATTTTCTCAATATCATGGTTCTATTCTCTAAATCTTTTTTTTAAAAGACTGTACCATCAGAAACAAGCATGAGAACCATTTCATCCTGGTTGACCAGCTGTGCTTACAATATGTAAAAAAATAATAAAGTATGTTCCTTGCTGAATTATCAGCACTTTACAAGATTGTACAAGAAAAGAGACACATGAAACTTGAGAAGAAACTGTCAAGTGCAGCCTCTATGCATGGTACTGTATGTTAGCACATTCAATAATAGTCCTCTAATTGGTTAGGCCCTCATCCTCCCTCGCCACCGTGCCATCTGGGCCCATCTGTGCTGCTATAGCAGTGTGGACGGCTGAGGGTCTCAGGCTACATAGCCATGCATGTATGTGTAAGAATGTATCAGGCACATGGTGCAGATGGATGCACTCCATGACCAACATGCTCAAAGTTTATCCCCCAGGATGCCAGGCCTGTACACTGTATTAAAGGGTTCACAGCCACAGTGCTGACCTTACCAGCCTAAGCAAGTCAGCTTGTTTAATCCATGTGTTAAGAGAACCATTAGCTGCAAAATTACAATTTATGCAGTCCTTTTTTTATTGCAAATGCAGTCAGTCAGCCAAAACACAATCAGTGTCTGTTAAAATGAAAGAACATTGCTGAGCAGCAATGAACAGCATGAAGCCTGTCTGTACTTTTGTCCATTTGTCTCTCATCTATCTATCTATCTATCTATCTATCTATCTATCTATCTATCTATCACTGAGTCAAAAAACACATATAAGAAATTATGATTACTTAGTAAATCAGCATAAATTAAGAAAATGTGTGATGAGCTTGTATATTCTGTATATTGCTTTATAGATAGGTAATTCATGCTCTAGTGTAGAATTAAACTATATGTACCTATATGTACTAAATGACAGCAAGTACTTTATGTTAAAAGGCTACCGCAGTCCCACTTCCTTCTACCAGATGCAAGGCTTTCATGGGTTGCCAGGTTAAGGACACAGAACCTACACAAATGAGCACAAGATGAATTCTTGGAAAACTTTTACAATTGCAGAGTACAATATAATCCCATTCATTTACTTAGCTGTAGGATTGCTGCCTTGATAATTCAGTATGAATGCGAGCACACAAATACTGAAATCACTTAAATGTCTCATTCCATCGTTTTTCCACTCATTTTAAAATGTCTAGTTGTGGTCTCTAGTATGAATGAATGCTATGTGAGCCGTTTTCTATTTTTAGCCCTGCATTAGATCACTGAATTAGTGGCCTCTGAAGAAAGACAGGATTTCGGCTCATGCTCATGAATATTCACACATGCAAATACAAACATATCGCCTCTGATTGGCTAACAGCACTGCAGCAGAAAACGCGACCTGCCTTCCCCCGACATTTAATTTTACAGCTCTAAAACTCAAAGAACAAAATGTTTTCAGAGATATGAGTGGCTCTTCCTATCAACCCCAGCCTTTTTTCTTCCTCACCCTCTCTTTCACACAAATCTGACTTGTGAGCATCAGGGAGTCGTTTTTGATATGCGGTAAACTCTCGCAACTCCTGGGAGACTTGGGAAGTCTGATATAGCTTAAGCACAGCATAGTTAGCTACTAGCTAGATAGACACTTTTATGATACCAAAGGAAATTATGCTTAAGACATCATGAATCATTAACACTGACCTGTAGATATTACTTAAGTAATATTGCTAAATGTTGCTAATGCATTATCTTGCAATGAAGTAGGGGGTTTCCTTTTTTCCTTTTTCCTGTTTTAAGCCAAATGTCTTCCTCGCCACTTTTTTCGACTTGACATCATCCCGCTTTTGAGCACCCACTTTGGTGTTGCTTGGTAACTGTCAGCTTTGCACTGTCTCACATCCCTCTGTCCTTTATTCCCCTGATAATGCTCATTAATCAGACTGTACTGACTTCTAAATGGTTTGGAAAGTGTTATTATTGTGTGGAATTTGGGAGAAGGGCACGGGCGTCTGTGATTGACAGGCCGGCTTGATGCCCCTTTAAGGCCAGAGGTCACAACCGTGACACTGCATTGACCTTTTTTCCAGTCAGTAAAGATCAGCTGGGAAATAGTCTCCATTGCCCCCCGAATGCATTCTGAGCTCCAGTGTTTCCAGTGCTGGATGGCCTTAGCCCATGAATATCCGCACAGTTCCCAGAAACCTATTCCGCCCATTCCCAATAGACGTCTTTTAGAGAGTGAACGGAGCAAAGGTGATCCAATCTTAAAAAAAGACGACAATTTTCACCTGCTGTTTTAGCTGACGGACACCACCCCACCCTCCGCACATCTATTAACAGCCACCAAGGAGCGAGCGGGCCGACTTAACCTCCAGAAACAAATCACTTTATTTTTGGCAGTCGTTCCAGCAGCATGGCTAGACGAGTGCTAAAGCTGTCCAGCTGACACCCCTGACATCCCCCACCACCACCCAGGTCTTTTATTCTTGGTACAGGGCTCTCTTTAGGGCTGGATTAGCTTACCTCTACTGGGGCAATCTGCCTTTTGCCTGCCTAACACATACACAAACACACGGAGACACACTGTGCATTGGTATTCCTGTCTTGGACAGGTATTTTATTTTAGTTTTACATTATTGGTATAGTATATAGTATACATTTTCCTAACTGGGACCTGCCAAATCGTGCTACAAGGTTACAATATTCATGTTTTTCTATCATGCTGAATTAATTTAGTTTCTACAAACAGCTCAATGCATGACCCCAAACAGATGCACCAACACACAGCAGAGCTGTCCCTTATTGGCCTTCGCAAAGCTGACTCACCGGTGCAGGTGAACCAACAGCACTGCCATTGTCAGTAACACACAGGTCAGGTTTGAAAATAGTGCAGGAGGCCGAGCACCTTTTGTTGTTGACACAACAGCTCACCGCTTTTATTGTTGCACTGTAAGGACAGACTGGTTCACTGAAGTCTACACTCAAAGTACAGCTTAAAAAAACAATCCAGTTTGGGTCATTTCCATAAACAGAACACACTGTAACAGAACACACACTGAATTAAATAGACCCAGAAGGTTGTATTTCAAGGTTATATGAAATTAAAGTTTTCTGAGAATATAGTTAGTTACTTTGACCCAGTGCTGGGTTGTTACGTTGGCTTGAAAAGGCCAATTTACTGTTCTTCGTAATCTTTTTCTTATTATGCTATTCACGTTTTTTTTCTTCCACAGCTTTCAACATGGAAACAGGGAATTTTGCAGGATTGTAGGAACTATATGATTTTTTGTACAACTGACGTTTTTAGGTGTGGACATTTCCCCATATGAATCCATTCAAAAGTGTCTGTAAACTTTTGGAATCATTAGGGGGAAGGCAGCAGACAGGGGGGAAGATGCAGCAGACAGAGGGGAAGTTAATAGCATGCTTTTCCAAG
This sequence comes from Astyanax mexicanus, assembly GCF_023375975.1. Taxonomy (NCBI): domain Eukaryota; kingdom Metazoa; phylum Chordata; class Actinopteri; order Characiformes; family Acestrorhamphidae; genus Astyanax; species Astyanax mexicanus. Next base: position 11,607,594 of record NC_064409.1, on the reverse strand, counting down.
CCAACTTTTAAAGTTGGTTTAAGCACTTTCCCCCTTCATTTAATATGTTGTTGTTGTTTTTTTTACATCATACAAACATGTTAAAAGTCAACAAATACCAGTGTGTAAGATGGCTTAGGAAACCCCACACCTGTATAAGCTGGTTATCTTGTGAGGTGTTATCTTGTGAGCTGAAGACAGGCCAGCATGCTCATGGCAAGACAACATGAATGACTGAAGTTTGAGTGAGGTCTGATAGTGTGTGCCAGATGTATGGGACATTCTATTTCTATACGTTCTTGAGCCTCCACGAGACATAACTAAAGTTTTAAGATGCATCTCATCTTATTTGTTTCCCTATTAATTGTTCAATTTAAATATTTTATTTTTTTATTATTTTTTTTTTATTTTTTATGTTTACTAGTTTGCAGAAACTAAAAGAAAAATACACTTATGGTATATCTTACCAACTAAATCTACACAACTGTAGAATAAAATTACAGAATTACAGATGCATCTTTGCCCAGTTAAACTCCCCTCTTTTTGTTTTGTAGGCCCTTTTTAAGGCTTGCTTCTCCTAAGCTTGGAAATGAATCCCATTAGCAATGCTGCTTCCCGTGTTGATTGTGAAATTTTAGTGCAGGGACAGCTCACAAACATATATGATATGCAGCTTAATTTACAATCTATAGCAGAGGTTCCTAAATTTTTGGTCAATTTTTTTACTTACCAGAAAATAGAACAAGTCTGAATGGCTGGGTACTTGGTTTTATACATGTGGCCATGGAAGTGATTGGAACCTGAGTTGACTGATGAATATGTTGAAATTAAATGGGTAAGCAAATGTTATAAAGCAATTGTAATTGTCACTTGGGCATGTCCGCATTAATGTTGTGTGTCCTCAGCTGATAACAAAAAATATAAATATAAATAAATAAAGAGTTATGATGGAATTTATGTAGAAATTACTTCCTTATTACTTCTCAAGTATTGCACGGATGTCAGCTGTTGCTGACAGATGCTTTCAGGCCATGGAAACTTATACTGCCAGCAGTCTGACAGTGCAAACAATTAATATGACTCGGTTGCGGTTTGTAGTTTCATAAGGCTGCCAACATCCATGCCCCATGAATCAACAGTCTTTAAAGCCAGGCCAAGACAGAGACAGACTTAGGTTAGTCTAGTCTAACGCAGTGTTTGAAATCAGTCCTTCTGCAGAAGTGAGCAAAGGTTGTGGGTACGTACAGCAGTGCCAATCATAAAACAAGTGATATCTCTTTTCACAGCTGACAAGGAAGCTCAACATTATCTTTAGACAGTCTTTGTTGACCTTTTAGAGGCAGTTAGATCATTCATGCTCGGTCAGTTATGTACATAAAAATAAAAATCGCTGGTTTATGAGAGGCTGTTAAGGACGTCTGCTTTGCTGATGTTTGTCTGGCCTGGTTCAGTGAGGCCCATGTGATCCTGCACCTCATGCTGTCGCTAATTAAGCTAGGATGCCTCAATCGAATGGAAATACACACCGTTATTTAAGAGGGATATTTCAGAGCAGCGTAAAGTCAAATTGGTGGAGTGGAAATTAAATGTCCCGCATGCACGGAGATGCCTTCAAATTGGAGAGCCAGAAATAAATAGCTTTGTCAGCTCGGCCTGGCCTTGGGCTCATCGCAGCGCTGCGGAAGTGGCAGCGGCGGGCGCAGCCGTTTTAAGACAAGCTGCTGGCATCTGCTGACGGAGGCAGGGCCACTGGAGCTTGCGCTGTCTTGGCAAAGGCTATTATGAAATGGCCTGAATGACACAGGTTCCAAATATGTCCCCCAGAGAACCAAAGCCAAGTGAACTCCCTCACCCTGGCCTACTCGTAAGGACCAGTGTTTCAGCATAGACTGGAATTAATTGTGTGTTTTTCTAAGGCTTTGCGCACCCTTGGCTACATAATCCATGAGCGACGGATGGCATGCGGGAAAATGTCTGCATTTCTGTGTTGCCATACAATGTGATTCCATTTAAGCATCCATTTAACTCAAGATTCCAGCCTGTATTCCGCCACACCACTACACACTGTCTGGTCTAAATAGATGACACATGGCCCATGTATCATCTCTATCTGTGGAAGACCCTGCATGTAGGTTTGCATGCTTTAATGCCAGCAGCTGTCGGTGTTTGTGCACAACCAATAAATCATTGAACCTGAGTGGTTTAGAAAACTCCTATAAATTAAATTATGAAACATTGTAAATAGACAAAACTGGTTATTTGGAGCAAAATCATCATAAAACATTTACTGTTCTAATTAGAGAAACTGATTCAGAAACTGAAGTGATCTCCTATTTTTTTTTTTTTTTTTGAGTTTAAGAGTTTAGTTTTGCATAAATCAACAGATGTACTGATTTATCTAACGTAACTTCAAGGTTGGAGAACCTCTTTCAGCAGGAATAACAATGACACTGACAAGATAATGCATTAATTTAGCTCAAGGTTCCAACCTTCAGTTCGCATGCCTGCACTGTGTGGATAACAATGGTTTTGGCACACAGCCGACGTACCATTGCTACCTATGCAACACCCTGCGGGTTTGTGTGCATTGATGCCAGCAGCTGTCTGGGTTTGTGCACTCTGTCTGGACTCTCCAGAGGATGGACAAGCCAGACAGTCTGTGCAGCAGTTAATACTTGACCAATTCACAGAGTCCTGGCGAGAGCCAAGCCACGGTCATCAAGTCCACATTCTATTTTGTGGAGCTGCATTAGCAAGAGAGCCTTACATTAGCCTACAGTCTTATTCAGGCTAAGAACTGGCCAGTTTGCAGATCAGCATCAGACTGGTTTCAGTCCAGTCTGCACGCTGACTGAAAAACGTATAAATGGAGCAATTCCAGTCATCCTGCCCAGACATGACTCACATTTTAACTTTTGGTAAACTTCAACCAGGGGTTACAGTCTAGTGCGCAACAAATGTCTAATAAGACAGTGGAAAAGTGTATTGTTCTAGATTAAGGCAGGAGGATTATAGAGGAAGCCTATGCAGTAAGATTGGTGGATTTATTGTATAAAAATTTTCATACAATTATCACCTCCCCTGGCCAAATGTCCGTAAGACGCTGTTATAGTGAGATAAATCTTAGTCAGTCTTAGTCAGAAACATATTTTGACATTTTAAACATAATACTGATTGCTGATCCCAAATAACCTGTTTGCTTATACGTATTGTAACCGTCACATCACAGACTAAACAGCTAGGTCCTTATACTGTAAAAAAATAAATAAATAAATAAATAAATGTAAAATAACTTACTAGCAGCAATTAACTAGTAATTTGCTACATACTGTGAACTTAGTCACAAAGCATAAACAAAATGTAATTATCACAGCACTTATTGCACACATATTTATTACAGTAGTCTGCTGTATTTTCATCACTGCAAATGTATTCACTTATATTTACTTATATTTAACTACTTTACAGGCATTACTGCATTCATTTCAATAAATCAATCAACCTTTATTTTGACTCGGATGTACATTGAGGGCAACCCTTATTTTCAGTGTAGCCCGAGAATTTACAAAAACAGGGATTGACTTGACAGAGAAAATAATAGCTAAATTAAATTATTGTAAAATAGCAGTAAATAAAATATTTAAAAAAAAAAAAAATAAAATAGAATCAGAATAAAAAAAAATATGATTATAATAAACTATGGTTTAATTGATAAAAAATAAAAAGATAAAAAAAATAAGATTAATACAAAAAAATGAGTTAAAATTAGCTAAAACTAACTTTTACATAATACAATAAAAATACAAATAAATAAATGAACAAAAAAATAAAAGCAATAATAATAATAAAAATAATAGTAATAACAATAAAAGAAAAACAAAATAAGTAAAAAAAAATAAAATAATAATAATAATAATAATAATAATAATAATAATAATAATAATAATAATAATAAGGAAACAAATAAAAAAGGAAATAAAAAACTAAAAGGAGATCTAAAAAAAATAAATAAAAGTAAAAAATAAATAAGATTAAGTAAAACAGGTACAGGCTGTCTGAAGGTGGTTAGATATTAAATGTTTACAATGATTTAGTGACACCATTTGAACATTTTAAAACCTCAAACTGTAAAATAATGATGTATTGAAAAATAAAGACAATGTTTTTATCACAAATTTAATTTAATGTTTTTAACATGTAAAAACAATTATTACGTGCATAGTTACTAATTACATTTTATATTGTGGTTTTACTTTTTATAAACTTTTATATTTTTTTAAACAGCAGCACTGCTGGCAAAAGAGATAAACAAGTGATACGCTAACCGCTAACCGCGAGCTTATAGTTCACCAACACACATAGCAATATTCCCAAGCACACACACACAAACATTTATCCAGTAATGTTATTCCTACCTGAAACTGATAACATGGTCAGCTAAATGTCTGCACATAACAGAATTTACTAAAATGTCATGTACAAAAATGTCAATTTTGGTAATAATACAGTATGCACACAGCTAAGGAAGGTGCACCTCTCCTATGTTTCTCTCTTCCAGTACAGTGTAGTTAGCATTAGCTTTGTAGCTAATAGAGCAGTACCATGTTAGCAGGAGCTAATAAATGTTAAGTAAAAATCATTTAAATAAACTGAGGAAATAAAACTAAGGAAACAGAATGTTGTATGTAGACATTACAGTAAAAATGTGTAAATTATACAGTAGCATTGCTGTGTAAACCACAGAAATGTTACAGCATACATTTTACACTACTAGGTGTAATTAATTAAAACTGCATTTTTGTTGTTTTTTTTTTTGTTTAAACTATCACACAATTATGTATTATAATAAAGTATATAATTTAAACTATATTTTTTTTATTACAGTCCACTTTACTTACCAAGGTTGCAAGTTCGCCTATGTTAAGTATTAACACATCTTGTATGCACCAATATCTGAATGGTCAGGTCAGAGGGCATGGCAGGAATACCCCCTGGACAGTACATCAGTCCATTACAGGATGCTTGAACAATTTACCTACCATGAGAAACCCAATGAAATTGGTATTATTTCTATCATAATTTTGTTAAGTACTGTCAACCTGGAAGAACAACATAAACTGCAATAGCTAAAACATAAATGTTTACAAAACTACAATGAAAAATCATTGTGGTTTAGTCACTACATCTATGTAAAACTCGGTAAAACAAGGTAAAACTTAATCTAGCTAATGAATAAAGAAAGCTATCAACTGTGCACACACTGCAAAAAATCCATTGGCAAAAACTAGACATATATGCAAAATATATGCAAATTAAGACAAATATATGTATATTAAGCAAAAAAATCTGCCAATGGGGTAAGAAAAATGTTCTTAGTAAGATTTCTTACAAAAAGCAATGGATAAGTCTCAAAATAAGTGAAGTAACACCTAAATTAAGCAAAAAAAAGTCACTGTTTTTGGACACAAGAATCAGAATAACAAATTCTAAGTAAGAATGATTAAGATAATTATCCCTAAAATAAGCCAAATAATATAACACTTTCAATGCTTAGTAAGACAAAAAGTCTTATCAGAGAAGAAAAGATTTATTGCCTTAAATTTAGAAAATTTCACTTTCAGTTTTTTGCAGTGTACACATCCGTAGTGGCTTCTGATACTATGACGTTGAGGGAAAAAAAGGACACAGTCTGCCTAAAAGATTACAGATTAAACAGCCATTTAGAAACCAGGATCTTCACCACACAAGCAAGTCTATCTGAGATTACATAACTTGAAACAATAGGAGACAAGTGTGTGGTTTAGTCATGCAGTCTGCATGATTCTAGCCTTATCTGCTAGCCACTTTAGATTTCGACTGGAGCTACAAGAATAAAGAGGCAAACTTACAAACACCAAACAGGTCTTGGGTGTTATAGATTACATTGATAGACCACTGATTAAAAAAGTTCAAGGAGCAAACAGAAAATATGAGAGCAAATAGCCAATTATGAAAAAGCCAATTATGAAAAAAAGTAGCCAATTATCGCTGATGTAAGCCATTCTAGTATATATAGAATAGAGAGTGACGATATGATGTTGGACAAATCGGACTGATTCTGAGAAGTGAGGTGATCATTAGTGGAACTGCTGTGCTTGCAGTTATATATAGACATTTTTTCTTTTTGACACGCTGCAAAATCTTAGCATGTGCAAATAGACGTTGCTGCTCTCTCAGAGAGATGGGAGTGTCCGTTTGCTGGAGCATCACTAGAACAGGTGTTCTGTGCTATGTTAGAGTAGTTAGTAAGTGTGTGTGTGCGTGTGTGTGAGAGAGAGAGTTTAGGGCGAACCAGAGAAGGTGATTTTACTATATACATGCAGCAGAACAAACTAGACTAATGATGAAAGCCCTGCTGAAAGGTTTCACACACACACACGTGCACACACACACACACACACACACACTTACACACTTACACACTGAGGTCCCTAGACAGACTCATATGACACCAGGGCTAGAGTTCACAAACATGCAGACACACATGTGCACACACATGGGATCAACACATTATCATGAGTAGTGACTGTGTGTGTCGCACACTAATGGCCTCTCAGGCTGGTCCTAAAGTGTTTCGGCTGTGTGGTTAAACACGTGAGAGTGTCGTTCTGGTCTTTAAACAGAGCAATGACACTTATCCACACATTCAAAGCACTTATTGTTTTCAGAGCTTGGGTTTTATAGAGAATATAGCGGTGGTCTCTCTCTCCCTATGCATTTTCCAAAGCTATTTTTAAACTGTACTGTGGGGCAGAGGGCAGAGTTTCATAATGAGGAGCACTTTAGTGTAAAATAGTGTAAAATAGTGTAATTATTTGGGCCCTGACTCAAGTGCCCACCTCTGCATAATGCCCAAATAACGAAAAGATCTAAGGCATTTTGCTATTTTATACTATGTGTACTACTTTATTACGTAAGGTAAGTTGTACCAAAGTCAAATAGATTTCAAATACAATTTTTTGCTCACATCAGATTTGGCTATCTTGATGGTTTACATTCACAAATGTAACTGTATCTGTGTGTAATGTAAATGATTCTGTGCCTAAAACGCTGCCTCACATGCGCTCAAGGATATGTGTATAAACATCACCTTCTTCACTACAGCAAAAAAAACATCCTATTTGAGAGACGACTCGTAGCTTTATAAAAGGAAATGGATGCGTTTGATAGGAGCTCATATGTGGAGCATCTTTTCCTGGAGTGGAGAAACTGCAAACAGCTGGTCTGAAGTTCATGCTCAGGTCGAGGAGGTGAAAAAAAAAAAAAGGACAGGCGGTTTGCTTTTGCTGTTTTTGCAGCTATTGCTGCACAGCTGAACCAAGAGATGTGTTGATACGAGAGAGAAGCATGTAGCACATGTTCACACTGTTGCATTTTCAAAAATCAGATGTCACATTCACACAGCCATGAAAAAATCAGATCCGAACAACATTGAGCAAAAAATCAGATTTGAGTCACTTCAGCCTGGTAATTTGAACGTAGCCTTTCATGACCTGCAATTACATCCTGCTCAGACCAACCCAGAGTTGTGTCGAATTCAGCACTCCTGCCAGAAAAAGCACCCCCTCTCGAGAGCACACACGTCTTCTTGGCTTTAACTTTACTTAAAAAAAAAAAAAAAAAAAAAAAAAAAAACATGGTATTGTTCTAAGCTTTGTCACCTGCAGCCTCTCCTGAGACGGGGTGCTTTTCCTGGCAGGGGTGCTAAATTCGGCACAACACTGGCAGCCCCTTTTTGTATTAATTTTTTTTGCTTTAGTTTTTGTTACAATTAACATTTATTTTTGGGTAAGGTAGGGCGAGTGCTATTCGGTTTGCCATTCCCTTTTGGTGGCAGGGAGTTAGGGTTCTTTTGGTAATTTTGTTTTTTTTTTATTTTCAGGATCAGTAAGTTATTATTTGTATTCTTTTTGGCTTATGCTAACCCAATAAAATTATGCTAAACTCAATTAAATCACCTTGGATTATTATATTTTCAGTATTTCAGTAAGCCCTTTCTCATTTTTTGTTACGGCCTGACCCTAGACTGGGTCGTAACACACAAGAACACAATCCTAAACCTTGTGTAAACACTTACATTTAGCATTAGTTTAAGCTGTTACCTCGACATCATGTGTCCTTGCTGCAATGCTCAACATATCTAGTAGAAAGATGGACTGGACTGGACATATCTGGACTGTAAAGACGGTTGGTTACTTACTTACAAAACCAGGATAAACATATTGTTTTTATGCTTCTTTTTCAATATATCCTTTATATGTGTTAAATTTACTTGCCAATTGACTTAGACTGCCACCTACCGACCTGTGAAGTTATTTAAGTCTGGATTTTATCAACCTCTCTGGCATGAAAATGCCCAGTGGCGGACTTAGCAATTTGGGGGCTCAAGGCGAATTTAGCTAGGGGGCCCATCAACATTAATATGCAAGAAATAGGGTTGTGCCGATGGATGATATCATCGTCCATCCTCATTTAGGACCCAACATTGCGATGGATGGTAACCATCGCGATGCCACGCCCACTGTTTTGTTTTTCCAGAAACATGCACTGACCTTCTTTAGGTCTCCTTCACCTAAAACTTTAGCAGGGATCGTACAGAAAAAGATCAAATCAGGTATATGAGTCAGGGATGAAAAAATACCCTACTGCTAAATATGCCTAATTGGCATATTATTCTATTATTTATTATTATTATATTATTATTATTATTATATTATTATTATTATATTATTATTATTTATATCTAGGTTACAGCTTGTCTTCGTCTTGGTTTTTCTACATGTCTGTATTAATTTTAAACATTTCATGTCATTCATGCTGGTTGTGCCAGGAAACTTGCTCATTGTCAGCCAGTGTTGGGCACGGTACTTTGAAAATAAATTATGAAAATTCTATTATTATTAGAAAAATAACAAATGAAAATAAACCCAAAATGTGGACAAAAATATAATCTAACGAATTTCAAAACATAGAAACGAAAAACTTTAAAATGGTATTAATATAATAAAATATAATAACTGGATCAAACAGTTTAGCGTCAGTCACAAGGAACACGCGCGTCAGTCAAAAGGAAAGGGAGCGCGGCATTGCGATAAAAAAAACCGTTTTAATAAATAAGGTCCTATCAAGTGAATTAAAATATATGGTATTAAATGGTATTAAATTCACGTGTTTATTGATATTTAATCAAGAGAAATCAGGAAAAATGCGCTGCGCTCTCTCTCCCCTCCCTCCCTCCCTCCCTCCCTCCCGCAGCACTGAGCTAAATTCAGCGTGAGGCTAAAAATAATACAACAACTAAAATTAAGATGAGTAAGGACCTGTAAAGTAATAAAATATTGTCAAATATAAAGGATAGTTTGAGGTTTTGGGGAGCTGTTTCAATTATTTGAAACTGAAACTAACTGAAACTGATATTATTCTGTGCACTATTATATAGCTTTTGATTGTGTTTTGAATGAGTTTTTATTTTATATTAATTACTTTTTATTAATTTAAAATATTTTGAGTATTTTATTGATAAAAAAGCTTATCAGTTTTGGAAGAGCATCTGTTTTTAGTTTAGCCTCTTCCTTCTTTTTTTCTTTTTGTAGCAAGTGGCGCTTCATGGCTTGGCTCACAAACCACTTGTACACTTAATTTCACCTTAATTCCACGCCTTGCGGTTCATGGCATGGCCACATGGCATGAATAGAATATTCCATTTTAACGCGAAAGAGAGGGGGTGTGGACTGAACTGTATTTCTTTGTAATTTATTGTGTTGTCTTTGTTTCCATTTTAAACATACAAGAATCACCATTTCTGAACGCACTATGTGTGAATTACTGTCCAAAGGGCCCCAATTACCAGCTGTAGGCCTATGGGAAGTTTGCAGCTAGTCAAGGGGCCCCTACAGTGGGCTGCAGTGAAAGGGGCCCAAGGCAGTTGCCTAGCAATGCCTCTATGCAAAGACCGCCTCTGAAAATGCCTTCAATATAATCCTCAGTGTAGGAGCACTTTACCACTATATTGACATAATCATAGAACGAAAATGTCATGAATAAAATTTAAAATTTTACTGTGTCACGGTTTTGTTAGCATCATTTGTAGGAGTTTGCATGAATTAGAAGCACAGATTAGAGTCACATTACTTAAAGCTGACGATGAAATAGAGTCTGGAATGTCTGAAGAAAAGGCTTATTTACTGACAGTTTCAATAAGAACAATCTTTACTAGTTGATAAACAGTGACATCATCACAGTTTGAAACTATGGGTTGAGCATACCTTATTAAGAATTCCCAACAGAAATTCTTATATGCTTAAATGCTCAAAACCAGGAGGTGCAGCTGACCATTACTTGTAGTGATGCTGCCATCTTGTGGTGAAAACACAATAGTATAGCTGGTGCAGGTTTAATAAGAAAGAAAGCTTGTGCATCTTTACTTTTATTACAAATAATACCAGAGAAGAAATTCAAACCAGATAAATGCATTAAAAGAATATGCATTAAAAACAATGGTGATGTTATTTACTTCTGTTTCTCTCAACATATTTCACCAATGGACATGGTTAATTACACATATTAGCATCAGCTATTTGATCTTAAGCACTAGGTTGACATACTTTAATTATGAGCATTATTTAGAAATAACATTTAGTTAAACGTGTGTTTGAATTCATGGGCTGTGTCTTCTTGCTGTGTAGACGTATGTTGAGAGAAACAGTGGAAAAAGGTAAATAGTGTATGACTGAGAAGATCAGTCTCAACACTCATCCCTGTTACCCAAATTAATTCTTAATGTTGTTTCTTTATTTTTGGGAAAATCACTAGAATGTGCTCAGTGTCCTCATGCTAGTAGCATAGCTGCTATTTAGCTATTTTTATGTTTTTGCTAATTCTATGCTAAAAACTCATTCCTGTTACTTTCATTCCTGTTATTCAAAACATAAGTAGTGAGTGAGTTCCCTACGGTGGCCCTAAAGGGCAAAACCACATTTTAAAAAATGGCAAGAAAATAAAAAAGAGATGCACCTAATAAAAGAAGCGATTAAAAATAAAAGCATGAATAAAAATGACGAGCAATAAAATAAAAAAGCGACACCCTTTAATAAAAGATTAGCTAAAAAAAAACTGACACCCTTTAAAAAAAGATGAGCAATAAAATAAAAAAACTGACACTTATAAAAAGATAAGCAATAAAATAAAAAACGGACACACTTAAAACGATGAGCAATAAAATAAAAAAGATAAGATTAAATAAGATAATTCTTTATTAATCCCACAATGGGAAAAATTTACAATGTTACAGCAGTACAGAGGAAAGGACAGAGAAACAGGTCAGGAAAAAATATAAACAAATAATAATAATAATAACTATGTATACAAAAACAGTTACAGGAAATATATAAAGATACTTCAAAAATAGATATAGTAAAGGAAAATATATACATCTAGTGCATAGAGAAATGATTATGGTAGGGTGTGACCAGTATTATTGCACAAAGAGTAACAGTGAATAGTAAATAAATATCAATGACAGGGAATAAATATAAAAAAATGGACACTTTTATAAAAAAGAGAAGCAATTAAATAAAAAAATGATACACTTAAAAAAAACAGCAATAAAATAAAAAAACTGATACACTTAAAAAAAGAACAGCAATGAAATAAAAAAAACTGACACACTTTAAAAAAAGAACAGCAATAAAATAAAAAGACTGACACACTTTAAAAAAAGAACAGCAATAAAAAAAAACTGACACTCAATAAAAAGAACAGCAATAAAATAAAATACTGATACACTTAAAAAAAGAACAGCAATAAAAATAAAAAAACGGACACACTTAAAAAAATAACAGCGGTAAAATAATTAAAAAAAAGTTTAAAAAAAGAACCGCAATAAAATAAAAAAGAGCAGTGAATAAAAATAAAAGGAAGCACACAAATAAATAGAAGCAATAACTGTACAGAGAGTGGTGCTGTTGCTTCCAGTAAAAACACTTCTTCTCTTTGCACAGATGGTGGTGCTGTTTCTCCCAGAAAAAGCACCATCTAAATACTGAAACTAGCAGCAGAAAAATAAAGAGGGTTGCTGGAAAATAATAAAGGGTGTAAGCTAAATGCTAAAGCTAACACGCACAGGATTATGGGATCTTGAGTTTGGAAACCCACAAGAAACATGTCCAGAGGGAGAAATCACTGTTATTGGGATTTTACTGCTCATGTAAGTATAATTCACAGTTAGGCAGCTGGGTTAGATCACCTGACTAAGTAATTTATACAGATTTACCACAGCTCCCGCTGTTAGCAGGGGTTTAAGGTGTGTAATTATATTATGAGAACTATGTGCTTATATATTGTTTAAAATACGACAAGAAGCTAACAATTCCACATTAAACAACACAGCAGTAACTAGAACTGCTGCAGCATTTAAGGTGGAATTAAAAACAGTATTAATTTATTTCACACTGGTAAACCTGCAGTGGTTGTGTTTATGTTGCTTTTACTGTGATTATGAGGAGTAGAGAGTATAATATGACTGTAGTTCTGCAGAATCAGTGACATTAGGGCTGAGAAACTCTTCAACTGTGATTAAAGGCTAACATTAAAGTGCTACCTTAAGTGGCCACAAGTTCAGTCGTGTTACGCTGCTGCGGGATATACTGTTTTACTGAATTTGAGCCTCCTATACTGTGACATAAATGTGATTAAAAATGATTTAATGTTCCTATAATGGATTCCCCTGTTTGTTATAAAAAAATAAAATAGATGCATTTTATACACGGCCATGGATGAATGTTTTTGTACAAACAAGCAAAATATTTACATGATTAATTTTTATTTGAAGAGCACAAGACTGCTGTTAAACCAGTCGTCTTTTGCCAAAACCTTTTATTAGCCTTCTATATTAGCAGTGATGGTAGTAACGGCGTTTAAATAAACAGCGTTTTTAAAGCCTTACTTTTTTCAGTAACGAGTAATCTAACTACTTACTCTGACTGTAACTATAACGCCGTTACCATTTCCGACACCCCGTTACTGCACGTTACTTTAGCAGCTGAATGAACTTTTTTTAACGTCGCGCATATAGACAAAAGGCGCGGTGCGTTGCCATCGTACACCCTGTCAACAGTCTATTTTTAAGCCTTGCACGCGTCCTTAAAATAGAATATATTAACACCAATGGGCGTGGTGGTCTGGAAATGATGTGTGTTCAGGTAAATTTCTGGCTGTTTCTATCTTGGCGGAAAAAAAGCTTTGCGCGATTGATCACCCTGCGCCCTGCGCTCCAAAATACCCCACTTCTTTACCACAGAAAAATAAAGCTCACCCAGAGTCTTCAGCAATCAACTATAAAAATAAAATATACTTACAAATCTGCACAGTAACTATAAATTATTATTAGTTATATGTATTTCTGTCAGTTATAAGGACTTATATTTATGTTTAGTACACAGACTAAATACTTAATTTAACTTAATATAGCAGACACAGGCATTCTGCTGTTTAAGAATTTCAACAGATGCTTATTCTCACTCAAATGCTGGAGTTTTTTTAAATGGAAAATTAAAAGAGAAAAGAACTTTGACTGAACATAAATTGATTTTATTTAACTTTGCTATTACTGAATTTCACTTTTATATCTGAAAAATAAAGCACATTGTTACCCTGGCGTGTGGTGCTGTCCGTCATATAAAACTTAAAACATTTGAAATACACAAATATAAAGCTATATGTTAGCATTCGTTTATGTTAAATTCGCAAATTTATTAAAATATTAAATATATTAATTCATGAATTAAAATCTTGTCCAGCACTCTAAAATGTCAGGCAAGCAAAGTGGTGCTTGGCGCAGCGCGCGCGGCATTGCGCGCAGAATAACCTCTGTCTTCTAAATAAAAAAAAGTTTTAATAAATAAGGTCGGACAAGTGTAGTAAAATACATTTTAATAAACTCACTAAAGCCAACAAATGTACTGATAATTAATCAAGAGAAATCAGACAAAATGCGCTGCGCCTCTCTCTCTCTCTCTCTTTCTTTCTTTCTATCTCTCTCTCTTTCACAGCGCAGAGCTAAATTCAGCTATTATAGGGAGGCTATAAATATTATAAAACTCAGTTCAGTTAAATAAAAATAAGTAAGGACCTGTAAGTTAATCAAATATTGTCAAATATAATGGATAGGTTGAGGTTTTGGTGAGCTGTTTTTTATGATTTGAAACTGAAACTAACCTAAACTTTTATTAAAAAAGGCAAAAGCCTGTGATTGTTTTAAATGAGTTTTTTAATGGATTGTTATTTTTGTCCATTCTTTTGTTTTGTTTATATATACATTTTTCTTTTCAGTGTGGTTTGGTTTGTTTAATTTTTATCCCCAAACGCTTATTTGTTTTTTCCGGGTTTTTTTTTTTTCAGTATTACAAGTCTTAGTCCTGTGGAGTTTTTCGTTTCTTTTTGTTAGATTATATTTTTGTCAACATTTTGGGTTTATTTTAGTTTGTTATTTTTTAAATAATAATAGAAATTACATCATTTATTTTCTTTTGTTCATTTTTTTACGGGCGAAGTAACGCAATAGTTACTTTTACAGTGGTAACTCAGTTACTTTTTTGGAGAAGAAACTAGTAACTATAACTAATTACTTTTTCAAAGTAACGTGCCCAACACTGAATATTATGAGTCTTAACAATTTATCTGAAGAATCTATGTACCTTGGTCCAAAACTTACTTTCAGTGCCTGATAAATGAATAAATAATTTTCCCAGCCCGCCCACAACTGTCCCATTGAAACATCTAGCTCAAGTTTTGTAAACAGAATCGAACGGTTCCAAAATGCATACATTTACTCATGATTTAAACAATATTTAAAAGATTGACAGATGAAGAATGAAAATGTGAGTACAGGCCCAGCACAATTATTTACTATTGATGAACAATCTATATACCTCATTTATTGAAATGAGGCATGAATCTACAATAAACTACAAAGTATATATTTTTACAATAACTCCTTGCTTGTGTGTTCTTTAACAGCCTACAGGTGATGCTGCTGATTGGTTCGAATGATGAAGGGGGATGACTCTTTCTCGCTCCACGCTCCCTGGCCAACCAGTCAGAGAAAAGGGGACGTCACGTTTGGCATATTTGCTGTTAATTTGTTGCTCTTTTATGTTGTCTTTGGTTAGGGAAGATTTTATATTTTCTTTTCTTATATTTATATTTTCTCATATTTCTTTGAAACTGAAGACGTGTCTCCAAATCGCCACTTTAAATAACAGAAAAAGACCAGAAATGTTAACATTTTTAAAAAGAAATAACTAAGCTTCCAATTCTTTGGTCAGAGTCGCTACAGTAACTAATAGTAACTAATAGTTCAGAGTTTTAGGCTGCAGTACTAAATTAAGTACACAAACTATGCATTTGAATTAAAGTTAAGATAATATTTGAATAACAAAATTATGAACACATGCACAACAATGAAACTTGAAAGAGTGTTTGGTGCTTCATAGTAAAACAATTTTAACAAATGAATAGCTTAAAAAAATACATTATATTTAAAAATACAATATATTTCATTTCTATATAGCTTTATGATAATTTAGAGTACAATGCCATTTAAAAAAAAAACTACATATACTCTGGACATGTTTCCTGTTGGTTTCCGAACTCAAGATCCCATAACCCTGTGCGTGTTAGCTTTAGCATTTAGCTTGCACGCTTTTTTTTTTTTTTTTTAGCAACTGTGTAAAGAGATGAAGTGTTCTCTGGAAGAAACAGCTCCACTCTCTGTGCAGTTATTGCTTCTATTTATTTGTGTTCTTCCTTATTATTTTATTCACTTTTATTTTATTGCTTTTCTTTTTATAAAATTGTCAGTTTGTTATTTAATTGCTGTTCTTTTGTGTCAGTTTTTTTATTGCTGTGCTTTTTTTAATGTGTCAGTATTTTTGTATTTAATTGCTCATTTTTTATTAAAGGATGTCAGTTTTTTATTGTATTCATGCTTTTATTTTTTGTTTGTGTTTTTATTTTTATTTTAAATCACTTCTTTCAATCTAAGTGCATCTCTTTTTTTTTATTTTCTTGCCATTTTTTAATGTGGTTTTGCCCTTCTGTAGAGGCCACCGTAGAGTTCCAGTAACAGAAATAAGTTCAATTAACAGGAGTTATTTTTTTGTCATAAATATAAATTATTTGAACATGCAGTCAACCAATTCTATAAAATAAAGACTAAGTGAAAATCAAAGGAATTAGTGAACTTGCTTTTAAACATGCTTTTTAAATGTCACATGAGGTTTGTAATCATCTTCATCTTAGAAACCTTGTAAAAATGACTTTAAGCTGCTTGAGATTAACCAATATACATTTTATTGGTTAAATACATGTTTTTAGATTCAGAGTTGAAAAAAGAAAAAAAAGTAAAATGACAATTTGCTCAGTGAATAGAGCACACAAAGACTGCACAGGAGCATCAGCACGTTCAGTGAACGGAGCACACAGTGACTGCACAGGAGCATCAGCACGTTCAGTGAACGGAGCTCACAGACACAACAATATTCTGTTCGGGATAACACAAATGAGCGAGGGAGCATGCTTTAAACATGCTCTGGTGGTCAGTCAGCCCTGGTCTTTTTGCAGGCGAAGCTGGTCCTTCTGCTGTACCTGGTTCCAGTCATGGATGGTGGCCATGATTTGGGAGGTGCTGGGCAGAGTCCAGGTTCTGCTAATGGGGGGAAGGTTGGGGCATCTGTCAGCCCCCAAAGCTCTTTCACAGAGGATTCCTTGCAAGCTCCGCAGTCCTTCCTGGTAGACACTTTGCCCGACATCTTTGGGTGTATTGGTGGTAGCTGTGTTTTGGGCGGCGGTGTCCTGCGTCTGGATGGCAATGCTTGACCAGGTCCAGGTTTAGTCAGTGGGAGGAAGCGACTCTGAGTTTTCAGCCACTCAGGCCGTAATACAGATGTAGGCGAGCGCGCCCTGCAGGCTGTGCAGTCCTTTCTGGAAGACACTTGGCCCGACATCTTTGGGTGTATCGGTGGTTGCCGTTGCGGTGGGCGTGGGCGAGGCTGGGATGGTGGCGCGCGCGGCATGAGTGGGGGAAGACCAAATGGGCACGGGGATGGGATCTTTTCTTTAGGCCCCACCAGGGTCGGATAGCCGTCTACAAATACTACAAATGGGCTAATCTTACATTTGCGAACTTCCTGCTCCAGCCCACACTGCTGACGAGCGCGTTCAAAATAGCTAGCTAAAGTACGGCGAAGAATAATTTGCTCCATCACGTCACAACTGCTGAATACGACTGCCGCTCCTGCGGCTCTATTTATACGCCGGGGTTTGGTGACGTCATCGAACGCGCGCTGCGTTCTGCGTTCTGAGAGAGTGAGAGCGAGAGAGAGAAAGAGAGAGAGAAGTGTTAGTGGGTTAGTTCAGTTATGAACACACTAAAAACACCAGATTCTAGTACAGAGATAATCATATAAATCATATAATTAAAAAAATAATCTAAAATATCCAAACATCATCAATTACAATGATAATTAATGTTTATATAAATGTTGTAAATTATTTATGTATATGTGAATTCTTTATGTATATGTGAACTTTTATGTATGTTATAACTGATCAAATGTTGTTCTTTTTTTCAATTAATCATTTAATGCTTTGGCAATACTGTAATTTACTATGGTCATGCCAATAAAGCTTCTTTGAATTGAAAATTGAATTGAGAGAGATAGAGATGGGGCAGAGAGGGAGAGAGAAATAGAGATGGGGCAGAGAAGGAGAGAGAAATAGAGGTGGGGAAGAGAGATAGAGATGGGGCAGAGAGGGAGGGAGAGATAGATATGGGGAGAGACTTAGAGAGGGGGGGGGTCTTTTTGAATCACATTAACAACGCCTTTAGGTGAAAGGTGCTACCCTACAACCAACACATACATGAATATTACTACACTACATATTATCTGCTTTGACTTAGTAAAATGAACTTAATACGGGTGTATTACGTTCATTTAACTAAGTCAAGGCAGAGAATACGTAGTTATTGTAATATTGTAATAACTACAATACTACATATTGTAATAAAAATAAACATCATTCATGAAAACCTGCAGGAAAGAGTTTGTTTCTTTGTGTACTTGTTGTGCTTTTTGGATCGTAACAGTGACGTAGGAGCGTGTAGGAATCTTTATGTTTCACAGCTGTGACAGGTTTTGCCTCTTTGAGGCCATGTAACAGAGGGCGAGTTTAGAGCACTGTGTCAGTGTATGTCAGTGTGTGTTAGCTTTTAAGGCTGCCTTTGACCTGAAATAATGGATAAGATTCTAACTAGTGTAATGCACCCCCAGGGAAATGAACATAACAGTAGTGCACAGTTCCAGTGCAAAACGTCTGAACACTACTTATAATATTTGACACAAATATAATAATATAATAACAAAAACATATTTGCCTTTTACATAAGCAAGTAATGTTTTAAATAGAACAAAACATGAGAATTATACATTATAATTTAAATAAGAACTTTAGGTGTTATTCTGACATTAGTGTAGTTGCACTCAACTACAGCTACATTTATGATGTTTAGTTCTTTATCAAAAAGCTACTCCAACTGTTTTAAATTAAGTGGTGTCCATTCCCTCCAGATAACCCTGTTCTACTGCTTCTCTACCTAATGCAGCAGGCGTCTTACTGCTAGAATCCTATTCTGCTGACAGAGCTTTCTTGTGGAGATTATACAGTGCATCACAAAATGAATACACCCCTCACATTTCTGCAGATATTTAAGTATATCTTTTCATGAGACAACACTGACAAAATGACACTTTAGCACAATGAAAAGTAGTCTGTGTGCAGCTTATGTAACAGTGGAAATGTATTCTTCCCTCAAAATAACTCAATACACAGTCATTCATATCCAAATATTTGAGCTTTTAGATAACATAGTCATTTTAGTTATTTAATTATTATTAATTGTTAAAGCTATGGATTGCACAGTAATATTTTCACAGCTTTATGCCTCACACACTAGAAGGGTTAAGACAGCACATGCCTCCTCTGATACACGTCAAGTCAACCACCATGTCTTTTTGAACAGCTGTTGCTGCAGCATCAATAGTTAGCCAATTCTCTGAGAGGAAAGCGTCGGATACCCTCCTCTGAGACATCTTCCAGCAGATGCCTGTGCTAATCAGCTAATCGCCATCACATTAGCGGTGATTTAGGGAACGTAGCAATGTCATCAACCCATCCCTAAGAGACCATGGTGGCCAAAAGGTGTAGAATGGCCAAACTATAGAATGCCACTTTATCTACCAATATGTAAACAATAACTAAACAAACCATGCGTCAAATGAATCGTCACTAGTATTCACTCGCAATCAATATGCCATCTTCTAAAATTAAGCACCAGACCTTGTTAAGAAAGGAAATGAACTAGCTGAAGACACTGATAGCCATGCACTGTACGCACTGCTCAATATAACAGCAGGCTGCGGATCGAGAGCCACTCACGAGTCAGCAAGAAGAATTGATTTTACTGGGAGAAAGGAGGGAAAAACAATTATGGACTTTTTAAGTGAAACTGATGAAGAATCTCCGCCCCAGGGGCTAAAGGACCGAACACCCTGAAAAAAAGAACACCATGATGTTAAAATCCTCCCCTCCTGAACACCCTGTTCCTGTTATTGACTTCCTTTAATGCGATACAGCCTTAAAGGCTCTTGTAGTGACATTGCTAAAAAGATGTCCTGGGGGACTGCATTAAAAGTGGGAGTTTTTGTTTTTTTTACAGGGGCTGTACAGAGACCTGTAATTATAAGATGATCAGGGGGTGGGGCTGGATCTGATCCAACTCCTCCTACATTGTGTTTTCATTGGTCTGAAACCAAAGATGAATAGTAACGTATCAGAACTGCTTCACTACTGTACTTAAGTAGTCAAATGCAGTATCTGTACTTTACTGAAGTATAATATTTTTCTCCTACTTCCACTTTTACTTCACTACATATTTTCTAATACTTTTATTCCGATACATTTTTAACATGCTGCTTCGCTCCTGTTACCAGGGGCGCCGCCAGTCCTTTTTAAGGGCTCAGGAACTGCCAATCATAATCTACGTCCTTTACGCCGAGCACGCACGCACTCAAAATCTTTCAATAAACAGTGATAATGGAACTGTGGTTAAACAGAACGAGAAAATGCCATCGGTCTGGTTGTAAACACTCCGCGTGTTAAAATAGTTCCATTGCCGCTCTGCATTATCAGCCATTTCAGTCAAAATTGTGGAAATCTAAGCGTACTGTAAATAAACAGAAGCTCTTTACTCACCCAAATAAACAGTTTTAAGTAGAGAAATCTGTGTAGATTAACATCCAGTGCTCGTTTGACTGAAAGAGATTTTTTTTTTTTTTTTAAGAATTAAATGTTTTGTTTACTTAGGCGCCCCCCAGCGGCAAGACCTGCGGAATTACAAGAGTCCACCTTACATTCAGCTTAAAATACCCTATGTCAGGGGTATTTAATTAGAATTCAGTTATGTATACTGTATACTGAAGAAGGCTAGTAGTTCTGTCAGTGTTTTATGTCATCAACAACTGAAAAACAAAACAAATTACACATACTATTATATTTCAACAATATGTATTGTTTTAAATAGGCCTCTCACAATAATTACATTATCAACCAATCATAAAATAAATGGGAACACACTGAACTTATCGAGTCTATTAATGTGAATCTGTATGTTAACTGTTATTTATGTTCATTTTATTTATATTAGATTTAGGCCTGCCTGTCATGATAATTACAAGAATGACAAATCACACAATATATGGAGAAATGTTTGCTGAATTTGCCCAAAATATCAGCTTTTTAAAAAAACAGCAGTTTTATTTTATTTAATATTATTACTGTAGCATGCTTTATTATGTTGTGGGTAAAACAGACGGGGGAGTTGCTAATGCTTTTTGTCCTCTGGGGGCTGCCTTACTTTTGAGGTAGGGTTGTTTTGGCAGTAGAGAGAGCGCGCCTGCGAGCGAGGGATTTTTTTTTCTTGCTGAGAAGTTCTGATCAGGTGGAGTAAAGTGGAATATTTTGCACTAATGTCTCGGTTGTTTCTCTTTAATTCCCCCAAGTAACACCGCGAGGTTACATTACTGTTAGTATGTTGTATAAAGGTAGTATTTAAATGTTTTTTTTCTGGTGCGCACCATCTGTATTAGCTTTTCTCGCTTTATTCTCCGACTGCAGCTTCTCACCGCCTGCTTCGCCTGTGTGGCTCCGCGCGCTCGCATCTGCACAGATCTGATAGGCAGAGGAGAGCGTTTGGTGATTTTACAGCACACGCGATTGGTCTGTAAGTTTACTGCGCTGCAATAAACGTTCCGCCGCTTTAAATGAACACTGTTAGAATTAAATCCTTCTTAGTAGTTTATTGGTTTAAGTGTATATATTTTCCAGTTAATATAGGGCAGGGGTCACTAATAGGCGGACTGCGGTCCAATCCGTACCCGGACCACAGTCCGCCTATTAGTGACCTCTGCCCTATATTAACTGGAAAATATATACACTTAAGCTTTAATTCTAATAATAACAACTCTTAACCTGATAATGTGTGTAATAATGCATATTTTCGCTGGGCTTAATTGTGGGATCGCGTGCGCCATCTATTTGAGACATGGCGTTTCAACACTGTGCCTATAGGATCCAGCGCCGTTGTTAAAATTAGATCAGATAAAGCTTCAGGAGGTATTTTTTGATAGAAATTTTCTAAAATGTTTTATCTCCTAATCTGCTGAAAAGATGTTTAAAAAGTAACACACCTGTCCCCTTTACTGTAATAGTTTGTGTGTCTGATTTGACTCGAGGTGTGGCTCAACACCCCTAAACCTCTAACCCTAGAATCACCCTGCTCGTTAAAATTACAAAAAAATGTTAGGAATCATTTCAAATCCACATTATCACTAAAGCCAGATCAGCAGATGCTCTGCACTGTCACCAGGTTTGATGAAGCTGCTCTAATCCCTTGGCCTTGGACAGCTTTAGTTGATTTTACAATAGTGATAGACCAACTAGTGACCTTTTATGCTGAATTTGTAAAAAATATTTTAAGGGTTTACTGTTTAGCTTCTTTTTGGGTAAATGTGTGTAGAGAGGGTAATTTAAGGCATTATGTAAATGTACTCTTTTCTGTTCTTGTTCTGTTGCTACAGCCAAGGATTTGTGAGCATCTTTTAGCCTAAACATCTAAAATAATATAAACAATATGATATTTAAACTTTTGACATATTTCTGTAAAAACGACACAACAAAATACTTGTACTTATACTTTTAGTACTTAAGTAGAACATTTTAGAATAAACTACTTGTAATGTAATGCTTCTTGTTAAGTATGATGCCTAAAGAACACTTCAACTTCTACTCGTCATTTTTTTGACGACTGCTTGTATTTTTACTCAAGTCTGGATCTCTAGTACTTTATACATGTCTGCCTGAAACAGATCAGACCCTAATCCTAAACGTAACTCTTGGACTTATAGGAGGAGTTGGTTTGGATTCAGCCCCATCCCCTGGATAATTCCAGCTTTATTGACTACCCAAATCTGCTGTAATGATTTACTCTCCTACTCTTTTTCCTTATTCCTTCATAGTTCCCCTGTGAGCTGAGCAAATGCTGTCCCATAGGGTTCACTGTAGCACCAGGCAAGAGGGAGGAATTCAGATAAACAATTTTAATGCTCTAATGCATGAAGTCATTTAGAGAATAGAGTCAATTACCAGGCAATACACAGCAGTTCTCTTCCCATAGCTGACGCTGATTAACTTATCTGGAACATTGGACAGATGGAAGGCAGCTACCAGTGAAATAATTAAAGGAATGATATGGCAAAAACTCAAATTCACCCAATTCTCCCCAACTCTCTACATTACATTTGGGTCATGCAACATCACAAAGCACATACGCGTTTCTGAATCATTTTCTCAGATTTTGCTATTAATAGGTATATGTTTGTGTAAAATGAACATTGTTGTTTTATTCTAGAAACTACTGACAACATTTCTTCCAAATTTCAAATGAAAATAGTGTCATTTAGAGCATTTGATTGCAGAAAATGAGAAATGGCTTAAATTACAAAAAAAAAAAATTCAGAGCTCTCAGACCTCAAATAATGCAAAGAAAAACAAGTTCATATTCATAAAGCTTTAAGAGTTCAGAAATCAATATTTGGTGGAATAACTCTATGGTTTTCAGTCACAGTTTTTATGCATCTTGACATCATGTTCTCCTCCACCAGTCTTACACACTGCTTTTGAATAACTTTATGCCACACCTGGTGCAAAAATTCAAGCAGTTCAGCTTGAATTACCACCCACAGTGGACAGTGCAATGAGTGGTAATGATCATGTCCAGCAGTTGAATTGTCCTTGGGAACGCTATGCGACTCGGCAGAAATCACATCCATGTTCAATGCGGTAGGCCTCACATGCAAACCACTCAGGTCAGTGGAGCATATTTTAGCTTCCATAGGAGGTGGCAAAACTCATGGGACACAATACTAGTCCCATGTTTCATGTACTTGTTAGCTACATTAGACTTGTAGTTCCAGTGCACACTTTACATAAACACACTGAACTCATCTTAGATATTTTGGATCTATCAAAACAAAAATTATTGAGTTTGTAAAATGATATAAAAGCAGTTTTTGGCCAAACAATTCCTTTAAGTACTCAAGCCACGTGCCTCTTTCCTGGGTGCTGCAGGTGTTTGGGAGATGGTGTTGGGCAGGTCATGGTAATTCTGGGAAGTCGCTTTTCTTGCGAGTTGCAAAGCTCCACAGTGCGCTCCATTCTAGACCCATGCAGACCATGGTGTGGGTAGTCTCTCTGGTTAATCAGGAGATGGGGCTGGACTGGCAGTAGTGTTGGGTGGGGTAGGGGGGAGTTAACAAGCTGGTGTCGCAGGTGCTCCTGAAAACCAGATAGTGGTTCCAGCAGGTGTGGTTCTCTTGGACAGGGAAAGTATCTCTCTTCCAACAAGAATTTAAAACCTTGTCTGTTGGTCACTTGGGCTTTTTTCATCACAGGTCTCCGTGATTGGTGAGTTCTGAAGGTTTGCCAGGTCTCTTTTGTTATATCGGGAGTGACAGAATACTCAGCATTTACGACTGGGCTGTGGAAGGTGATGCGGGGTCCAGGGGGTTCCTCAGAGACAGCTATGGTTGAGGGCAGCATTTGGCAGCTTTGACCTACGGATGCTTTTAGTTTATCTGGCCTATAAAGACACATAAAAAAGCAGTTTTGGCAAGGAGCGCAAAACATACAGCATAAACACATACACTAAATAAAGGAATAGGTACAGGGCAGCACAGGTTGCCCTTTTTTTGCCTGATTTTTTACTATTACTGTGATTTTTTTTAAAGTGAACGCATTAATACATACAAACCCAACATTTGTCTTAACACTCAATTAGCAAATTTAATTGTAAATTAAGTGTTAAGTGTAATTATTGAGATAACGTTCTGATTATTAAGCACAGCCTAGTTAAAATGGAACGCAGTCAGTTCTATACAATGGTATCCTCATATTGGAGTCCATGGTTAAAATGATATACACAGACACGCCAAAAGTAATGGGGCAGAAAGTAGTATTATGTATTGATGGTAGATGTGATTTCTTTTAGTGGTTGGTCTGTTTAAATGGACAATCCTTTTATCCTAAATGTGCGCTCAAACTGCTACACAAAAATGTGCCTTTATTGTGTTATGTACTGCCTTGCAGCAGTATGATACCTGCAGCGGGGTAGAACAGAATTAATCTTTTGTTACACTTTATTCATTCATTCATTCAAAACGTATTATTTCTTAACTTTTCAATACCCCAATTAAACTCTTACATTTTGAGTGGAATTCAGCTCTCAGACCAATTTAGCAGCTGCTGCTTCTAGTTTGATCAGTTTGATTCATAAATGAAACTTTTGATTCAGGCTAACGTGCCCTTTTACAAGCACTTCTGCTCTCAGTGTCTCAATTCAAGAGGCTCACTTTTTGCCTTTCAGGGAAACCAAACTCATCTCAAAGCCATTCAGGGTTCACCCTCACGTCTCACTTTGCAAGCTCACCGTCTCAACCAAACATTCCTTTCGCTCTGATTAATTTCATTTCGTTGAGCCACTTCACTTCCTTTTTATTAGCAAGGCTGAGGGGGGCTGATAGCTATGGCAATATGCATTTTGCACTCTTATACTCTTCCACTTTCTTGCTTTCCTCTTTCCTTCTCACTTCTGAACACTTAACCCCCACTCTCTGTGTCTTTCCGGCACCTCCTGCCTCTGATAAAGCCGCTCTCCCACATGGCGGCGAGACTAACCGAGCTTTAAATCATCAGCATAAGCAGAAAATGACTCTGCGTGCATCTGCTGCGGGAGATATCGACTGCGCTTTTCTTAAAATTACACTTGGGAGAATTAAATGAAGTTTTTCACTGCAAAGCGAGATTTAGTCCTTCAGGGAAACAACCAACACTGCGGGTGCAAAACCCTGGGATTTTTCAGAGTGAAAGAAGTAGAGAAATTAGACTTTCTACCGGCCACATGAGAAGGCCACTCAATACTAGTGAAGTACAGAATACATTACTGTTCCTAATGAGGTGTGAAGCCTGTATGAGAACCTGAGGGTCTGTTTAGAGGTTATAGTTTTGTGAGCTGCCATTTTAATGAATGTCCTTATAGAGCAGGGGGTGACAATTGGCGGCCCGTGGGCCAGATGTGGCCCGCAAGCATGAAACATCTGGCCCGTGAGGTTTTTTGAACTATAATGAGCGATAACGGGGAAAAAAAAAAAAAAGTTTCTTTGTGGAGCTTTTGTTTACATCCCTCCCGTCTCTGTTGCGCTCAGCGTGGCTTTAGTTTCCGCCCGTTCTTAGGCTCCCTATCTCCTTATAAGGCCAGCAGTAGTGTATTGAGTCATGACCCTGACGACACAGGTTCAAACCAGTATGGGGAGTGGTGTGTTTAACAACCCTTGGGGCTAGAGAGCTACTAGTTGGTAGCACTCCATCCCATTACACTTTATTTTCCAAAACAGATTTTTTTTTGTGGTCCGCCACATAATGGCTTGGAAAAACTTAATTGCCGACCCGTTATAGAGAGTGTTGTACCTGCATCCAGCCCGGCATGGAGGCCTGTCCAGACTTTTGGATTTGATCACTGGTAGGAAACCCCGGGGTTTGGAACATCCAGTGCCTTTTACCACCAGAGTACATCTAAGATGAGAAATGGTATTAGAAACACGACCTATGTACAACACTTAACCTATGCTAATGACATAGATTGTCTTCTGTACTGTGAATTTGCCCATCTCGTGAAGAGATATAGGTTTTAAGGATTAGGATTAAGGATATGATTAACACCAGGGGTGCTAATAATTGTGGCACACATGATTTCATTTAAAATATTTATTTCCTAAAGTGTGATTTTTTCCCCCACCAAATAAAGGCACTTGAATTAAAGCTTACCTTTTCTCTTTTTTTGCATTTTTGTCCTATATTATCAAAAAGATTATAATTTATTAGGAGCCAATAAACACTTCTTAACCAGGGGTGCCAATACTTATAGAGGGTGCTGTATATTTAGTATTTCCATCGTGTGAAGGTAATAATTTCTAATGTGAAATATAAAAGCATTTTTGGAGACATATTTAGACTCATAGCACATCAGGAGCAACTTTGACCTATCTCGCCTTGTAAGTTAATTTATTACTTGGAAGTGATCAGAGGAGGCAGGTTGAGGCCAGAGATGACTTGTTCCTTGGAGAGGTGGTGTGACCTTTTGACCTTAGGGTCAAAAGCTAATGTGCTCATCACAGTGGGCAGGCTCTTTAGACTCTGAGTGTCCTCAGAGTCATCCTCTTCCTCCTGATGAGCCCATCTGAGAAGTGGGGGGAGTCTGAGAGTCACATCCTACCAATGACATGAACATGAAAATTGATAAATTAAAAAACATAAAAAAAAAGAAATAAAAAAAGAACACTGAACACTTTTTAACATACATTTTATTTAAATGTACATTATACAGCTCTGGAAAAAAGGGACCACTTCAGTTTCTGAATCAGTTTCTTTGTGTGAGTAAAATGTGAGTAAAACATAGTTGTTTTATACTATAAACTACAGACATTCAAATTCCAAATAAAAAATATTGTCATTTAGAGCATTTATTTGCACAAAATGAGAAAAATGAGTTTTCAGACCTCAAATACTGCAAAGAAAACAAGTTCATATTCATAAAGTTTTAAGAGACCAGAAATCAATATTTGGTGCAATAACCCTGGTTTTTAATCACAGTTTTCATGCATCTTGGCATGTTCTCCTCCACTAGTCTTACACACTGCTTTTGGATAACTTTATTCCACTCCTGGTGCTCCTAGAGCTGTAAATAGCCCTCTGCAAAACCTTTAATTTAATTCCTAGAGGAAACCAACTTTATTAATAAGCCTAAACAAAATGTAAAAAAAAATGTCTTGGTTTTGTTCGATGTTATGTTGAAATGTAGCACTCTTTCAGACTTACATTGCGCTGTCGGACTGAAATCGGTTCAGAGTAGTAGGATGGTACTGGAGAAACCTCACGGGATGGTGATTGACTTCTTCTCATTCTTCGATGGCGTATCTTTCGGAAACGTAGTCCAGCTGGCCTGGTGGCAAATAACAAAAGTTTCTGAACTCCATGATCCCAACAAGTCAACAAATTACGATCTAGAGCATCTATGATGTTGCTAAAGCATTCAGTGTCACTTACCAGTCTTCATTCACATCCATAGTAGTGTGTTTATCTGGGACACCCATTTTCTTCTCCTTATATTACCTTAAGATGGGAAAGAGCTGAAAAAAGATGACGAGCAATTCTTAAACCAATTTCTTTAATCAATAAAAAAAGTCCAAATCCTATAAATTAATGATTTTAATTACAAATGAGGATTTTCTTCAGCACAAATTTCTCTATTACCATTGCCAGGATGATTTCTAGGACTGTATTAGTATGGGAGTGCATTAGCATATAGACAGGTATTTTGTCGCATTAATTTAAAGCATGTGCAAAGAATATACATATAAAGCTCTGGGAAAAATTAAGAGACCACTTCAGTTTCTGAATCAGTTTCTCTGATTTTGCTATTTACAGGTATATGTTTGAGAGAAATTAACATTGTTGTTTTGTTCTATAAACTACAGACAGCATTTCTCCCAAATTCCAAATAAAAATAGTAATTTAGAGCATTTATTTGCAGAAAATGAGAAATGAATTAACAAAAAAGATGCAGAGCTTTCAGACCTCAAATAATGCAAAGAAAACAAGTTCATGTAAATATTAATATTTGGTGGAATAACCCTGGTTTTTAATACCAGTTTTCATGCATCTTGGCATGTTCTCCTCCACCAGTCTTACACACTGCTTTTGGATAACTTTATGCCACTCCTGGTGCAAAATTTCAAGCAGTTCAGCTTGGTTTGATGGTTTGTGACCATCCATCTCCCTCTTGATTATATTCCAGAGGTTTTCAATTTGGTAAAATCAAAAGAAGCTCATTATTTGTAAGTGGTATCTTATTTTTTACAGAGCTGTATATACACACACAGTAATCATTTGTCTATTACTGAAACCAAGAAAACAGTTTTACCCAACCCAAAGCTTTAAGACCAATTAAGCAAACTTACAATCCACGAAATATACATGAAATAAACTGCTACTCGCCCTGTTCCTTACTTTCAAACCATGAACTGTAGTGTTCTCTCTCTTTTAATCTCATATCTGACTGTACATGCCCTGAAATGAACCACAGCTACTCAAAACCCAAACAGCTGCTTTAGAACCAACAAAATTATATTTATGACAGCAAACTTTTCTTACCATAGCTCCGAGAGGCTGTTCTCTCAGCAGAGAGAGACTGCAGAATGATGTCTGTGCCGCGTGCTACAGGCTGAATAATGCACGCAATCTAATCCCAACAAGAAGCCTGTAAAGCATACCTGGTCCCTGGACTGCCGACGGACTTCCTCTTCACGAGGAGGAATGTAGTTGGTGGTTAAAGTGTGGACATTACCCTGACCACCCAGGCAGACCAATGCTAGAAGGAGCCAACAAAGTGTCTAGCTCCTGATTGGTGGGTCATCCTCCGGCAAGACCCCACGCAGAGCTGTGGATAAATTAATCGTGCCTACAGCATTATTTGGCAAAAAACACTTTCAATACCAAGTAACACCAACGCTAATATCCTGAAAGTGATTTTTTTAAAAAGGCGATCCTTTCATAATGTGGTATATTGTGTGTGTGTAAAGATCTGAGTATTGGTGATAAAGTGCCACATTACAATTGACTTGAGAAAATGCTGTTTTAGAGCATTAGTTGGCTGTCCTTGTGTTTTAGAAGAAGAAAAGCAAAGGTGGATGAGTGCAAAGAAAAGTGGTTCTCCTCCTACACATTTATTTTCTACAAACTACCTTTGATCACCTTTACTTCAGCACTTAATACACATAAAGCATAACTATTTCTAATAATTTTTCATTAGCACATGGTTACAGTTTGACTTACCACCCCTTTACATTATCTTGTTTTGTCTAGGGTCAATTAAGCTCAAACCTACCACAATTACGCAAAATACAGATGCATCTCAAAAAATATATAATTGAAAAGCTACTTTATTTCTGTTATTTATTTCAAAATGTGAAAATCATTATGTAGATGTATTACACACAGAGTGATCTATTTTAAGCATGTATTTCTTTTCTTGTTGAAGATTATGGCGCTCAGCCAATGAAAACCCAAAAATCAGTGTCTCAGAAAATTTGAATATTATGTAAGACCAATTGGTTCTTTTGGCAGTGGGGGCAGAGTGCCAAGTGCTGCTGGAAAATGAAAGTTGTCAGCAGAGGGAAACATGAAGTGCTGTAAGATTTTCTGGGAAAACACTGCACTGACTTTTGACTTTTGGATACGACACAGTGAACCAACACTAGCAGATGGCATGTCTCTCCAAACCATCACTGACCATCAGTAAATTTTGCATTTCATAGGACCAAAGATACATGCAACAGGGGACTCCAGGTTCAATGCCAAGTGATGTTACAGCCATGCGTGTCCAAGAGAAACTAAATGGACACAACTCGTCATCTGTGGGTGAGTTGGTGGATAGGTCGGCCCTTCCCCACCTCACCTTTCCCAAAGCCTATGATAATCTTAAGATTTTATGATGCCCAGCACCTAGTGCCACAGGGGGAAAAACAACCCCAAACATCTCTGAACCCACACCAAAATTATCTGTGGGTACTGTGTTCTGTTTTTTTTTTGCAAAACTGATTTAGATTTTAGTGAACAGTAGAGTGACATGCTTTACCAAAAAACTCTATATTTGTCTCATCTGTGCACAAGATGATTTCAGGGGTGCCAACACTTTGAGCCATGAGTGTATAAACATAGTTATATAATCTATTATAATCAAATCCAGCATTACAAAGCAAATACATCTGAACCACCTTCCGTCTGATGCACTTTTTTTTACATCCCTTGTGAATCCAGTTTGAGGTAAAATATTAACTGTGTGGCTGCAGAGCTGGTGGGCAGTAGAGATACAAACAGAAAGACTATGCTTTAATCTACAGACCGAGCAAACACGTCACAGGCTGTGAGGGCCTCCTGCTGTGCTCTCCCAAACACACCACCACAGGCACACACATTCCACCCATTATAATCATTACCTTGTCCCTACATTAACTTGCACACATGCAGGGTTAGCATACACGGTTCAGCTGGCCGGTCGTTTCCTGGCAGGCAATCAGTAGCCAAGAAAACCTCTGAAACAGAAACATCACAGAGTTTAATACAGAACGCTGAATCTGACATATTCTGAAATGCAACACGGGTCATATTGTTTAAAAGTGTGTAGAATTATAAATTCATTCATATTTTCCAGGAAGGGGAAAGTAGTAGTATTAAAGCTACTGTAACAGGGTTCTTGCACCATTTTAAAAGTCAAACTTAATGCTTTTTAAGACCTTTTTATAACGTCAATAAATATAATTTAAGACCCAAAAGTGTAGTCATAATTTCTTTAGTTCTCTCCCCGAAAACGTTAGCTAATTTTCCACTGACATTAATATGTTAGCTAACTCGCCGCTAATGGTAGCTAGCTTTCTAATAATGTTCTATCCCTGGTAACGTTAGCTAGCTTGCTTTAGCTAGCTAAAGTTGCTAACGTTAGTATGTTAGCTAACATTTCGCTAACCTTAGTTCTATCCCTGGTAATGTTAGCTAGCTAGCCACAGTTAGTATGTTAGCTAGCTTGCTGCTAAAGTTGATAGGTCACCTAACTTACCACTAATGTGAGCTAACTCTCCGCTTACCTTAGTTCCATCCCTGGTAACGTTAGCTGGCTCGCTTTAGCTAGCTAAACTTAATATGTTAGCTAGCTCGCTGCTGAAGTTAGTATGTTAGCTAGTTCACCGCTAAAGTTAGTTAGCTAACTCACTACTTATGTTAGCTAGCTCTCTGCTAACCTTAGTTCTCTCCCCAGATTAGAGGTTTATGATGAGCCACTGTGTTTTTTCACCAGCATTAAACACACTATCTGAACATGTAATACCTACATGCAAATTTACAGTAAATTTAAGACAATGTAAGACCTTAATTACCCGGGTTTTAAATGAAAACTTAAATGAAAGACTTTTTAAGGACCTGCGGGAAGGTTATTTGTGTAAAAAGGTGATTCACACTAGAATAGTTAAGAATTTTAGGGTAATGTAGAGAAGTAAGATTTCATTAGTTTGACAGTGTTATGCTTAAGAGCTTGTGCTGCTATTCAATAAATAGGAAATCTTACAAAGTAATGGAATAACAGTAAAACAATTGAACGCAAGTGTTACCTTACGGAGCTTGGGAACAGCCATACCTGTATAATATACCATGTGAGGTGTTATCTCGTAAGATTGAGTAAGGTCCAATAGAGGGTGCTAGATAGATGATATACCATTTCTGAACTTCTACAGGTAATTAACATCCCTCCATCCCTCGACAGTGTCGTGTGAGTACCAGCAACACACCATCGAAGACTTTCCCGCCCACAGTGGACAGAGCAATGTCACTGGTGCAAACAGACCAGCTATTTTGACAGAAATCACATCAATATTCAATGTAGAACATGCAATGGTCAGTGCAGAGCTATTTAGAGTCTAACAAAGCTCAGATTCCACCCTGGATGAAAGACAGTTATAGGTTATTCAGTAATAAAGTTTTTTTTAAAGCTGGTACTTACCTACTTGGTGTTAAATTAAATATATTTTGTCATTTAACAGATACACTACACAGTACTATACACACACTGTTTCAAAGAAATGCTCCGCAGTGATGTGGCATCAATTCCAAGGATTTGTGGTGACTTAACATGTGAACGTTGCTTGGTAACATTGCTGTGCAAAACTAGTCTTAATTTCTTCAAATAAAATAAATAAGATATTGCATACATTACATTGCACATGTGCAGAGAACTGTAGAAAACCTAGTGTCGCAAAGAATACATCAGTTTCGTCCTCCAAATTGCTTAGGTCGGTTGTATTGCTTGTTTGTACATGAATGCTGCTTCACTTCAGAATTGCCTTTTGCGAAATGATGACAATCAGGGTTCATTTATACAGTTTTCAACCAAGAAATTTCCATGACTTATCCATGCAAATTTTTTATGACCATACTATTGTTAAAACATCAGTGCAGACATGAACAACAAGACCAAAATCAACTAAAACTAATCAAAATTGATTATAAAATGTGTTGTATCTTGAGAGCTCCATTAAGTATGACTAAATTACTGAACTAACTCTGAGCTGATGTATTTCTTAGACCAAAATCGCTTTATAGATTACAAGCTTCCATGACTTTTCCACAATTTTCTGGGTATTTTTATTTGTCCAAAACTTACCCAGGTCAGGAAATTGCTATTTTGAAATTCCATGACTTTTTCTAGGTTATTTATGACTGTGCAAACCCTGGACAATGAAATCCAGCCTAGGCTTTGAGACGCAGCTAATAAATATGCAGGGAAGGTCGCCTCACGAACCAGGGTTTAGCAACACTGCAGCCGGTTTAAAACACTGAGCAAACACTGCTTTCCCCCATATCCACATATCACACCACTGGAAATGTTCAGTTATTAAAGTACAACACAAACTAAATCATTCATTTTTCTTTACATATTATTGTACACTTGAATGGATATTTGATTTTGAATGCACATTGAAATTGATCTTTTCATTGGGTATTTCTCACCGAAAAGCATCTATTTATCATCCACACGCAGAGCGCCCAATTGCTGTACTGACAAGCCGACTAGACTGTGTTTTACACTTCAGTAATCAGGGCACCAATCCCAGCTCCAGCACCTGTGAAACTAAAAATGTTAGTGAAAGATATGGACAAATTCATCTCATCAACATCCTTCAGAGGATGAGGAGAGATAGTTTAAAAATACATCAGGCGATACTGTAGATAGAATCTTGCAAGCGGATGGATGAAAGACTGCAGGCGAAGTGCGAGTACCCCTATGAGTGGAGTGAAAGAACACTAATACAAACCTGCATGTGATCAGAGAATATTCTCCACTCTTATTGTTTTTATTCACGTGTGGAATTCACGTCCATACAGAGCAACTTCTCATAACATTGGATTCAGGTTTCACTTCTATATGGTTGAGCCAAACAGAACTGTCATCAGGTGAAAAATAAAGAAAAGAAAAAGAAACAAAAAAGAAAATCTTACACACACACGCGCACACCAAGTGTATTTTAGGTCACTGAATGTCTAATACATGCTGTTTACACCATGTAAATCTGCGAATGGGTGGAATGTTAAACTGCCATTTAAGGTCATGGAAGGGGGTAAACAAACCAGGTTTCATTTGTCCAAGACACACGGCCGCGCTTCTTTAATGGAATATTTCTAACGCAGTCGAAACTTTCAAGGTCCGACCAACCATTTAGACGGGGGATGAGAGGGACACAAGATGACATTCGAATTGTACAAAAACAGCCATTAAATCTGGTCTGGTAAGAAATATGGTAACATAGAAAACAAAAGAAAGATGGTCCTTAAATCATCTGAACTGACTGAATGTTAGCATTTATCGCCATCAATCCTATAGAACTCAGCAGTCCAGAATGCAGAGAACAATTCTTCTCCTCTGGTAACGCAACAAAAGAAGAAAAGGAGAAGCTCGTGCAGTCTGTTTTTTTTTTATGCCATCTGTTCAAGTGCCTCGATTCAGCAATGCTCAAAAGTCTGTGTGTGGAGGTACCTGTGGATCCTCTGGAATCATCAAACTGGAACTAAACCCGGAAAAAAAAAGAAAAAAAGAAAACAAAAGAGGTGGTCTGGGAGTGGGGAGAGAAAAACGAAGACTGATGAACAATCAAAGCAATTTCTTCTCTATTGAAAAAAACGAACATGATAAGCTCTGAAGCTTACGAGAATGTACGTCTTCCTTTCATTTTTTCCCATGATTTTTTTTTATTTTTTTTTTTTTACTTTTCTCAGTTTTTTTTTAAGCTTTTCTTGATATTTCTTTTCCTCCTACAATATTTGATTCAGTGCAATGCATGGAACGATAAAAGGGTCCCCCAGAATTGGTTTTCTTGCAGCTTTTTGTTGTAAGTGAAGGTGTCAGGCATGGTGGCGCAGTTTAACTGGTGTCCATAGACTCCATGTTGGCTGAAGAGGAGTCCCTCTGGATGCTGTCGAAGATGGCAGCCAGCTCGGGGTTGGAGCTTATCTGGGACTGGAATTCACTCATGAGGGGGCTCTTCTCTGCCTCAGGGATGGTCAGCAGGGCCACTACTGCCCGCATGGCGGACCTTTTCAGCTCGTCCTGCTTCTCAAACTCCTGCTTTACAGAGTTTGCCTTTACCTGAAACAATACAGGAGTGGAGGAAGAGCTGTGATGAATGGCGGGAAAGAAATTTCAAAACCAAGGTGAACCCTTTTAGACCTGAATTATCTCCAGTGTTGGAAAAAATTTAAGAATGCTGTTTTCTGTCTGTAATGCATAGAAAATAATACTAATACTGTACTATAAAATCTATATAGCAAGAAAATCCTATTAACTAAAATAATTATTTTTTTCCATTGCATTAGAAGTCTGTGTGTAATATTTTATATTTCAAAATGACTTATTATTTCATAAATCATCTGTAAACATAAAAAAAACATGATTTAAAATTGTGTTCTAAATCACATTAAATTATTAAAAATTTGTTATTTTCCCTCAATGTCTCTAGTGATACTGTTTTACCAGTGCAGTGGGCGGGGCCAAGCTACTGTTTCATTGGTATATAAACTTGTTCACTGGCTGGTTCATGGACACCTCCCTCTTTTGAATGTCATAATTAGCTAGGTCAGGTTGGATACAGTAGAAATGAATCATAAGTCTGTGGAAAGACAGCTCTAGGAGCAGGGTTGGAGGATCTTTGGTTTCTAAAAATTGCTTCTTTACTTTATCATTCAAGCTATGAGGCTGATGCAGCCTACAGGAAATGGAAACTAATACTCCATCAACAATCTTTATTAGTTTTAAAATCATGTTCTGAATGAGAGATGATAGTGTTTTTAGCCTTGACCTGACCTCTAGTGGACATAGCTTTTAAATGTCCAAAAAAATACTACACAAGCATAAAAACAGCTTGTGTAGCCTCTGTTTATCACATTTAAAAATGTCAAAATTGCTACGCTAATGTACCAAAATAGAGAGTGATTTTTGTCTAGTTTTAAAGGTTTTTACTACATTTGCTCTGGCCTGCTATTACTAATACTTTAAGCTCTTAGTTCCTTTTAAGCATGTTCTCTTACATGTGATCATTTACATTTTTTTTTTTTTTGCTCACCTTTGTGGTGCATGTAGCTCTGAGAGGCTCAACCAGTCTGTCAAGCCTCTGCAACACAGCACTAGGGCACAAAGTGGACAGTCTGGCTAGCATCAGGAATGTCAGCATCTGAACAGAGAAAGATAACAGCAGACAATTAAGTAAAATTAAGATTAAAATTCAGATGTGTCTAAAAATTAATTGAATCTAAGAGCAGTGAATTGTGTGACTGTTACAGCAGCTTTGAAATAACCACCCCGTATATCAGATATAGCCCATTCACTCTTTCATCTTTTGTATTCACAACACAAGCTGAATGCTAAACAGGTACAGAGTCATGAAAGATTCATCATTCGGAGCAGTAATGAAACACGACGGCCCACCTTGATGTCGTAATGGTCTTTAAGTCCGTCTTCAACGTGGTTAAGAAACTCAAAGATGTCAAGTCTATCGAGGCAGCTGTCCAAAAGGGTGTACATACACTCAAACGCAGCCTTCCTGATGTCCAGCCCGTCGTCTACTGTGTGTTTAAACGGACCCATTTCAACCTAATAACACAGAACAAGAATATTAATGAGCTTCAAATTGAGCAGCCAGAGGGACATGGTGACAAATTAATAAAGAGCAAGTAAATTTACCTCTCTAATCAGCTCTTTGCGCACTTTAGTCTCATTATATAAGTGAGGGAGAACAGTGTCCAGGAGGTCTCGGATAAGTGAGGGCTTATTATGGGCAGCAGAGTTGAATGTAACGAGAGCAACCCTTCGCACATTGAGGTCTGGGTCTTCCAACGTTTTCAAAAAATCACCTAAGAGAGAAAAAATGGCAGATGAAAGAGTAAGAAGAAGCGTAAACCTCATCACATGCCCTTTTGATCTTCAAACTTTTCTAAGAGTGAGAGGGAAGAAAAGTATTTACGCTCTGAAAGAAACATTTCCAAAAAGCCCTTACCTATGCAGTTTTTCAGGAGGGGATCAATTGCCTGTGGGTGGTCTGAAATTGTGAACTTTACAGCAGTAACTACCGAGCTTCTGGCATACGAAGATCCTGGGGGTGGAAGAGAAGACAAAATAAGATTTTTAAAAAATCAATAAGGGGAAAATGAGTTTGAAATCAGACTGACTCAAAACCTCTAGCTGTTCCTGCTAAACTGTCACTAGGCTTTACAGCTTAGGAAAGTGCTACTTTACACCTAAATATAGAATTAAATCCAAAAGTTGGTAATGCACAAACAGCCTGACCTTAATATTCAATATTATATTTCAATAATATATAAGCTAGGCCACCAATGGGATTATAATGCAAGACATGTTTGATCATTAAATACAACTGAGATCTAGAGTTATTGTAATGAGTATCTGACTAACCCTATTTTTTGTCTATGCAGTAAAGAAAAGGAATGTGTAGTTTTAGTAGTTTTGGTGTAGTTCTTCTTTCCTCCCCTCTTATGTTTAAGGTAACATGTACACAAACAGAGTTGGACCTTGTCAGTTTTGAACAGTAATTTATCTGTTCCCCAATGTCGGTTTTAAAGCTAATCTAGTACTTTAGACTGGTGCATAAAAAGATTTGAGTGACGGGGGTTGTAATTATTTTTTTTTAAGTAGAATAGCAGAGGCAGAAGACACACATGCATGGGCAGGAAACAGCATCTAATTGCAGACTTGCTTATAATTAAAAACTCCTTGTTATAGATCATGCATCATATGTTAGATTAATACACTGCATACAGTAATTACTTAAAGCAACCATATAATATGACGATCACCCCATATGCTTAATCAAAACTAATTTATATATTTGACAAATTATTTGATCATTATTTGAATAAAATTGTTTAGTTAAACTGTTTCAATACAGCAAAAATGTTTTTTAAATGTGAAAATAATAAAAATAAAAATGCTCACCTGATAACAAATAGCCCTTTAGTCTGGGCAGTAGCGTCTCTGGGTCTATAAGGGTGAGCTTCCCCAGACATTCGGCCACAACGTTGCGGGTGCCTTCCTCCGTGCACTCGCAGTGTTTAAGCAGCAGAGCCCACACACTCTCCACATACGGCTTGAGACCGGCCACAGACGCAGAGCTGATGATTTCTTTAAGCGAGTGCAGCAGCAGGTACTGACGCTTGGGCTGGCCTGAAATCTCCTGCAGCACGAAGGGCAGGTACTCAGGCAGGTTACCAACGCTGATGCTGCCCAGTGCGTACGAGGCAGCTGATTTCACCTCCTCACTGGCTGAGGAGAAGGCATCGAGGATGACCGTTTTGAGCTCTGGCTGGCCACTCAAATCTACGTGATGACCCACCTCACCCAGGGACAGCAGGGCTAGGAGGCGGATGGAGTCAGTGGAACGAGAGTTCTTCACATCTTGGATGAACTGGCCCACCACGGCAGGGCCCTCTTTGGAATTGTTAGAAAGAAAATTGATTGAGTAATAGGACAGAGTAAAGAAAGAAAACTAACATATTAGAGCTGACCATGTGTCAACATGTATTAGATAATATAGACTTTCTAGAGAGCATCAGAACCTCATGATAACTCAAGGAAGTGTCAGTCTTTAATAACTGTAAATTGCACCATACTAGCAGGTGACTAAAAGTCAACTAAAGCCCTATGCAGGCGAGATTCGTTTCATAGGGGAACGTCTGTGAAAAAATATTTAATTTCCGCGGAAATTTGCGCCCAAAATGTAATTACGGTGCGTGGCAGTGGACAAATAGCTTTTTTATTAAAGGCAAGGAAATGAAAATTTAGATGTGTGGATCCAGACAGGCCTAAAATTACCGGAGGCCACGGAGTTCAGCTAAAAACAGTAGGTAATTCTGCCTGTAATTTTTTTTCAGAGGACGTCTGAGAAAATCCCGTACATGGTCGTTCCGGATGGGAATAAAATCACAGACGCCCCCCCTCATAAAAGAGAAAGTTACCCCAGAACCCCCTGAGAAATGAATCCTGTCCAGATAGGGCTTAACATACTTAACTTAACTGACAGTCTCTCTTATATAATTAAAGGAGAAATCTGATGTGAAATGGATGTGGGTGCGTAGTAGTGAAACATGATAACGAGTATGAATTTTAGTTGAATAGCCCACCTTCTGTTTGCTCCCAATATTCCAAAATAAAGCTTTTTTTTTAAGCATTGTTATCCTGACACTCCCAACAGGCTTTCAATGCTAGCTAAAAGGACAAAGCTTTGTCCATGAAAAGGCATTTCTCCTTTAACAGTCCTTTATAATTAAATAAATACATAAATAATATACCTAAATAAAACACCTCTTTGCAAAGCTAACTGTCTAGGTAAATAGGAATTTCTATTACCTTTAGGGCACGCCCGGGTGAGCGCTGCGACGCACTTGGCGATAGAGTAGTAGGACTGCTTGTGGGTGAGGGCAGCACTCTGTGCATATACAGGGCCGGTCAGCATCCGCAATAGGTCCATATATCCCAGGCTGGCCGTGCCGGTGGCCACCAGCGCCTGGAAAAACTCCAGCATGGCACTGAGAGCACCGCCCTGTAGCAGCGGCGAGCGCACCAGTGCTATCAGCTCTGCCAAGATAGAGCCACTGATCTTGGAAAGTGAGTCAGGGTGCACACGGGCCAGTGTGGTCAGGAAGCTGATGGCCATCTGCGAGACGTGCATGTCGCTCTCGCTGATCAGTGGCGGCAGCTCTGCCAGTACAGCGTCGATCATGGCTGGCGTCACACTGTCACTGTAGTTCTTCACAAGGATGTCCAGTGCTGCCAAAGTGCTGAGCTTCAGCGCTCGCTGGTTCTTGCGGAGGAAGGAGGCCAGGATGGGCACAGCCTCGCCGAGGATGGGTCGCAGATCAATCTTCAGTGGGGAGCCAGCGATCAGAGTCAGTGCCTTCACTGTGGTCAGCCGAGTGATCTCATTCTTCAGTCGCTCAAGAAAGATGTGCAGCGTCCCTGGCAAGTCAGTGCCAAGACTGTCTCCCAGGTTGCAGATGATCTGACCCATGCAGGAGATGGCACGCTCTTTCACCTCCTGGTCGATGTCGGCCGCCTTCAGACGCTTGATGGTGCAGGCGAACAGGTCAGTGATGTAGGGCGACGCGTCAAAGGCGTCAGTCTGATCCAAAGGACGGATCACCTTCACTAACTGTTGAGTGACTAGAAGTGCTTCAGAGGTGATCTTGTAGAAAGGATCTCCCACACAGGCCACTACAGGGGGCACCAAGGCCTGGACATGGGGATGGAAGACTTGAGGCTGATGATTGCAGAGAATCACGTATAAACAGGACAGGGCATCGATCTTCAAATTGGAGGAGCTTGATTTATCATTTAGAGAGAATATAATTCCTACAAAGAGAAGAAACAACAAAAGTTTTAGAAGACAAATCGAAGCATAGAAAGGGACCATATGAAAAGAACGTTTGCATTTATCAGAAAAAAAAAGGGTTTTCAAGTTCAGCCTAAAGCAACTGTCTAAGCGCAGCTGATACAAGTGACAAAAGTTCTTCTGCGAAATGGAAGTCGCCCATTCTAGATGAATGGACATGCCGGCTTAGAGAAACTGCCTCTGCTGCTGTGAAATGGAGGGGAGTGCCTGGGGCACATACCTGGGACGAGCACGGGGATGTGCTGAGTCAGAGCCCCAGGCAGCACGTTCACCAGCTCTGTCAGCATGTTGAAGCAGCACTGTCTTGTCTTCACACTCTTCTCCTTCATCTGTTTATGCAGAGCTTTCACTATCATGGGCACCTGCACAGGCAAACACACAATTCACTATCTAACGAAATACTGCAAACATATGGATGTGCATAATTAAGCCAGATCAAAACCACAATACACCTTAGACGTCAGCAGAATTCACATATTTAAAACAGTCAATGTGTGTAAATGTAAGTGAATGTAAGCATATGCACCTGTGACTTTGAGAGTACAGGTGTGTGCGTGTGGTTATTCATGTCTGTACCTGGCTCTGAAGCATTGTGAGCGGTGTTTCTCCCTGCTCCATAGCATCAGGGTCACAGAGCCAGCTCTGGGCTGGCCTTGTCTGCTTGAGCAGGGACAGGTAGGCGTGGAAGACGTCAGCCTTCACATTCTCCTCTCGTTCTTTAAAGCGCGCTATAAGCGCTGGGGAAACCGTGCGGTAGAATTCGGGTAGCATCTCGTGCCGGGTGCTCACCACAGCGTCCAGGCACTTGGCTGCTGCCCGCCGCACCTTCCAGCTCATGTCATCGTCATCACTGTATTCGTCATCGCTTCCTGCAAGAGTTTCAAGCGATTACATTCAGTTACGTGGAAATGGGCATCATATTAAATAATAAAAAAGAAAATACTGTGTTAAATAGTAATAACTGGATTCATTTCAGTAATAACTTGCATAACTTCATAACTTTTATTGGTCTCAATTAAATAAAACATACTGTCCTTTGAAATCATCATGTTGTGCTAAACCCAATTTGTGTCAGAACCCCACCGTGCAAGTTCTGTGAGTTTTTTTCCTTGAAGTCTTCATATCCCCAAAAGCAACAACACAGATACAAGCAACTCAAAAGGACACATCCTCCACTGCTGCCAGACTCCACAAGCCACCGGGGATGTTTACAAGCTTGCGAGGAGCCAGCTTGATAAATTATTGAATGGGGAAACCAGAAAATAGGTATGAATACGAGTTATAGAAGAAAGAGAGGCACAGCTGAAGAGATGCAGATCCCTGGAAGCAAGAAATGATCAAGCTGAGCAATATTTACTGACTATTTTAACAGACACAACACCAGGATGTCTCTCTCTCTCTCTCTAATTTAATGTGTACCGGTATAACTGCTTCAAAGGGTACAATATTATACAATCTGCACCAATATGCTAAGCAACCCTTTTAATAAATGCATTTAACTACCGTATTTTTCGGACTATAAGGCGCACTTAAAAACTTTTAATTTTCACAAAAATTGACAGTGCGTCTTATAATACGGTGCGCCTTTTGTATGGATTTTACTCGTCAGGTTGTAAGGAGCAGTAAACACACACTCCGTGCAGCGTTATAGAGAGTTTCAGTGCTATACAGAGTCCAGAGCCGTGCAGCTCCGAGGCTGAGCAGCAATAGCATTAGCTAGATGCTAACCGCTAAGCTAGCTAGCTTATTCACTGAGATCAGTATTATCTAAATTTTACTCGTCAGGTTGTAAGGAGCAGTAAACACACACTCCGTGCAGCGTTATACAGAGTTTCAGTGCTATACAGAGTCCAGAGCCGTGCAGCTCCGAGGCTGGAGCAGCAAATAGCATTAGCTAGCTTATTCACTGTTCAGAGATCAGTATTATCTAAATTTTACCCGTCAGGTGTAAGGAGCAGTAAACACACACTCCGTGCAGAGCAGCAATAGCATTAGCTAGATGGTAACCGCTTAGCTAGCTAGCTTTTTCACTGTTCAGAGATCAGTATTTTCTAAATTTAGCACTTTTAATACTGCTGGAGCAGTATTATTAGAGTTAGATGCTAATCGCTAAGCGTTCACCGTTCAGAGGTGAGTTATCGGCCTGTAAGTCTGTGCTGCTTTGCCTGGCTAGCATTAGCTAGATGCTAAGCGCTAACTCTCTCAGAGGTGAGTTTTATCAGCCTGTAATCTGCTTGTTTACCGTGTTAAAACAAGCTACGGGGGACGAATCGCTAGCTAATATCTCACTGTCTTACCAGAACACGCAGGATTACTCAGTGTAACGCTGTCGTTTAAGTTTGGGTTAACTTTACTAGTTTAGGTGACTAGCTAGCGTGCTAGCGGATAGCTATGCTAACGCTGGTGCAGCAAGCCTTAGTGGACATCTGGAAATCTAAGCTTACTGTAAATAAACTGAAGCACGTTACTCACCCAAATAAACAGTTTTCAGGAGAGGAATCTGTGTAGATTAATATCCAGCACTCGTTTGACTTTGAAAGAGCTAGATTTATATATACTGAGACGCTCCACCGGCAAGCGACCACCCCCGGTGGGGGAAGGGAAACATGGCGCAACCCCTGTTCACTTTGATATAGGCACCCTTTCTAGTGTCACTTAACGCGCCTTATAATGCGATGCGCCCTATGTATGGAAAAATAGCAGAAAATAGGCGTTCTTTGATAGTGCGTCTTATAATACGGTGCGCCTTATAGTCCGAAAAATACGGTACTTGAAGTTGGACCCACTGCTGACACAGAAGTGCAAATGCACACATACAGCTTCTCTAGCCCCTGCATAGAAGCCCTCCCAATAGAAAATATAGATAGATATGAACTTATTGGCATAATGCCTAATGTCCCAGTTTTGTACTGTGAAGCAGAGAAACAGTATTCCCTGAAACAGTGGTGCTCAATCAAATACTTAAGATCAACAAAGGTTGGAAAAAGAATAAAAATTTTTTTTTAAAGATCTCCTTCCGCTAAAAACAACTTTCTTGTTCTTTGTGAAATACAGTAAGTTTCTCTGAGTTATACATGCATGTTACATATGAAACTCTTCCTCGACCTCCATTGTCTGCAGCAGAGTCAATAAGGAAATGCACCGTGTCTACAGTGGCCTCGTCCACCTTGGCTCACGACCGTCCAGAGGCAGAACTAAAGCTGGGCAGCTACAGCGCCTCGTCAGATAGGAGCTAACAGAGCTAGGAACAGCATGGTTGTTCGTTACTGTGTTATTTGTGCAAATACATGCTTTGTCCAGTGGATTTCTGGTTTTACAGAGACTCTAAGACTAGGTCAGTGGCTAATCCGCACTTAACAGTGAATTACACATGTTGTAAAGTAACATATGACACTCGTCTTTATTTTAAAACATTTCTAACTGGTGTCTATCTAGCTGCCTTACAGTGCTGTTAACCAATCAGAGGCGATATGTTTGCATGATCACCGGAGCACTTACTTTTCACAAAAAAACAGCTCACATAGCATTCATCCATACTATAGACCACAACTAGACATTTTAAAATGAATAGAAAAATTACGTAAACAAGGGCATTTAATAAATAAATGTAGTATGTGTTGAATATAAGCCTAAGCCAATGGTATAACTGCAAATAAATGCTTTCTACAATTCTGAAAGCACACCGCTACAAAATCAGTGAGATTTAGCCT
This sequence comes from Astyanax mexicanus, assembly GCF_023375975.1. Classification (NCBI taxonomy): domain Eukaryota; kingdom Metazoa; phylum Chordata; class Actinopteri; order Characiformes; family Acestrorhamphidae; genus Astyanax; species Astyanax mexicanus. The sequence continues at coordinate 11,563,640 of NC_064409.1, read as the reverse complement.
GGGACTTCAATCCCATTTTTGCCTTGTGCTTTTTGTGATTTGAGCCCTTGAGGAACATTAACTGAGGAACAAGATGCTCAGTATTTTTTTAGATAATGTTCTTCATTTCTTGTCACTTGGTCACTGTGACTGTAATTTGGTGGAGTCTAAGATGCAACTCGGTTACCTTTAACAGGCTAATATCAGTCCTCTTGGTGCTGGAAATTCCTGCTGACTTACAAGCCTGATTTAAAGTTACACTGAGATTGGAAAAGACTGCCCAAAACAAACCTGACTGTAGCAATCACACTGAATAGTAATCACCATGAGATTTCACAGTTTAGCAGTTTTCTCACCTGAAAATTGTGATACTGACGCTGCACATCTAAAACACGAAAAATCACACGCCAATTTTCATGCAAGACTCAACCTGTGTGTTCATTAGTACAGATCAGACTACTGTAATTATAAATGTGGAAAAGAACCAGAAATTGTGACTGGGGCAGATGTATTTTATCTTTCTGATTTATTTATTTATTTAGCAGTACTTTCTTATGTTATATGTTACAAAAAGAGGGGTTTTTTTTTGTATAGTTCAGCCAGAGTTCCTTTAAATTTCTCAATACTTTAGCAATCAGAAATGAAAGTAAATTAAGATTACAAATATTACAATCTATCTATTAACAAACCATAAAATAAACAACATAAAATACCATTATATAATCACAGTATATCACACGAACACTGCCTGAAACACAAGCAATTGGCAAAGGATCTCTTGGAATCATCGTAACTCTGCTTCGGTTCATGAAATGAAATAAGTAAATATAAATAAAGGGGTCCTATGAATTGCATTACAAGTCACAGTTAACAGTCTAGCTTTATTATTTTATTATGATTTTTGTATTGTATGCACAGGCTTATATACTGAGGAAATCAAAAGGTCAAATCAAAGGGAGTCACCAAACCTAACAAAAAGAAGCCACCAGGCTACACCTTTTAGTGCCAGATTCTCCCATAAAGCAGTTTCTTTTCTAACCTCTGCAGCAAGCCTTTTATTTACCTTTATGTGTGGCTTTCACAGAGAACAAACATGCCTTTCAGTCCTCCAAATGGCCAGTGTGAATGAGACTCTACATTCCCATCTTATGCACTTAATAGGGGGGTAGTGGGCAAGAGTGGCCTCTTGAAATCCACTCGACTCTCAATAACCACCTTCACCGTTCCCCCTACAGGAGCAGGGAACGCTGCCACGGGCACTGCACCACGCTTTAAAGCTCCTCTGCTTGTTACGGAGCGACGAGTCTCTGCAAAAAAGCAATCTCGTAGCCAATAATATCAGCTGTGAAAAACCGAGCCGTTCAAAAGGCTCCAGACTGGGCCAAATGCAGCCGCTTTCTTTATTTCAAAAACGAGGTGCTTGGAATACAGGGGTGTGTTTTCTTGCAGCACAAGAATGCAGCTGTTCAGTCTTTGGGAGTAGACAGCAAAGATATTGACAGTAGGGCTGCACGATATTGGAAAAAAATTACATTATATTTTGCTTTGTTTCCGGCGATATATATCGCGATATTAAACAATGCAGGACCCTTTACAGCACCAGCTCCACCCCCACCCGTGCGCTGCCTCACGACAAAGATCCAGACCGACCGAGAGCTGAATCAGTGCTTTAGAGTCAGCCATGCGCTCAAAACCCAAGGAAAACAGCAAAACAACAACAATCAAGAATTTAAATGGCCATTTAAAAGGTAAGAGCGTTTTTCTAAAAGCATGATTCCAGCTGTAACGGAAAATATCTGCGCAAAACTGTGCGGAACTGAGGTGCACAGCTGTGGACAGGCTGTCAGTTTTGTTTTTTTTTGCCTTAGGTGACATCACACATCCCGCAATGTGACTATTGGGCATGCAAACATCGCGATAACTATGCTTAAATTGTATATTGTGCAGTACTAATTCAACAGTCATTTTAAAGTTGCTGTCTTCTGGAAATACCACTGGGTATCAATATGGCGATATAGGGCGATGGCAAAGTGTACTATGTTTTACGTATTTTTATTGCTTTTATATTTTAGCTTTGTGTTATTTTAATATTATTTACTTAAATGCTTTGTTGCATTTAAAGCTCACCTTCCGTCGTTTTTTCTTTCATTTTAAAATGTCTAGTTGTGGTCTCTAGTATGAATGAATGACATGTGAGCCGTTTTTGTAAAAAAATAGTGCTCAGGTGTCTCTGTATAGTTCTTTTTAATGGACTGTTTTAGGGGTGTGTCCAAAATGACCGGATTCCAGCTTTGCTCATGAATATTCATACATGCAAACAGCATGCAAATATCTCTCCTCTGATTGGCTAGGAGCACTGCGACGCCCCTCCGCCCCTCCACCGCTCACTGCCTCCCACCTCCTAACTGATGAGCGGTGATGTTGCGTCGCTTCAGCTCCGCCTCTGGGAGTTTCTCGAGCCAAGGTGGGCTGGTCTGTGAGTTTCTGCCTACGTAGGCAGAAAGATAATTCAAAATTCACCCGTTTTTCGGAGGGGGGGAGGGGGGATTTCTTTGCTTAGCTCCTGCAGACAATGGGGGCTGCAAAACAGTTTAATGTGCAGGTGTACACATTCAACTCGGAGAGACCTACTGTATTCCACAAAAAACAAGATCGGATTTTCGCGGAAGGTGAGCTTTAATTATGCAAACATTAAAATGTATCAAAGCAAGAGGCCTGTAATGTTGATGGATTGCACAGATCCCTATTAGACATTAAACATTGCTAATAAGGATGCTGTGTGGAGCACCTGTGTTCCGATCGCTTGGAATATTATTTATTCCAAATTATCTCTCCATTAGTCAGTCTTTGATATTTTCATTTAGTTTTTATTTTTATTTTTTTCGTATTTTTATTTATTTTGTCTTGTTTTCATAATAAATAAATAGGCAGTCAACAAAGATTATTCATCATAGTAGTTTTCATTAATAAAATTAACACTGTTGCACACAGATTTATTGAAACTGAAGAACAGTAAGGGGAATATTACTCAGGGTTTCCGCCACGTTCATTTCAGTGCGGCGGTCCGCCACGCCTTCGTTCTTCCCCGCCACCCTTCGTGAAAATTCGGAGCCCGGCGTTTTTCCCGCGCTTGATCAGCGTTGCCCCGCCCTCTCTCGTTTCTGACACTGTCAAACAACTGAATCCGAGGTATGTGGCGCTGAAATGATGTTTTTTTTATATTTGTGAACAAGTTGTTGAACATTGTTCAAGGGTTATATCGGTAATATGTTGTAGACGTAGCCTACACAACACGGCTGGTTTCGCATGTTGCATCTATTTCGGGAGGCTACAGGTGAGGGCTTCTCTAGCCGTAATTCCTAAACGCACAGCTGTGTTCCAGTCCTGCACATGTAGCAGGGTGGCCGCGGGTCCTTAAAAAGTCTTAAATGGTATTAAATTTCATTTTTGTCAAATAAGGCCTTGAAAAGTCTTATTTTGTCTTAAAATTTCAACCAAAATGTCTTAAATTTGCCGGAGCTAAATATAGGGGGGAATAATTCCGTCAGCCATGTGTTGAACTTCGGGGGTGGAAATCGGTAGTTAGTCATGCAGTGCCAACATAACGCGCGCGCGCGAGAGAGAGTGTGAGTATAGGACACAGCGAGAGAGAGAGACTGAAACATAACGCGAGAGAGAGAGAGAGAGCGAGAGCGCGCCTGTAAATAGCGAGAGAGAGAGACTGAAACATAATGCGAGAGAGAGACTGAAACATAATGCGCGCGCGAGAGAGAGATGAATTAAACAGTGATTAAACAGCTTCAACTTACGCAGGTGTCCACTCAGGCTCACTCACCTGGTGGAGTGAAAATCACGCTATGTTTCTGTTTCTGGAGCTGTCATAAAGCAAGGATGTAGGGCCCTAGAATAGAGGCACCCTAGAAAAGCTCTGTGATGCATTTGTTTTCACGGTCCAGTAAACATTTTATTGTAATTAAATTAAAGATTAAAGATATTATTTGTCTGTTTTAATAAGCACAATTTTTAATTAAATTCAATAATATTTTTTATTTTATTTACTCATTCTCACATTTAAAATACCTAATACAGATAAGAGCGAATAAATAATACATATATATTAAATATATTAAATTGAATTTGGTTTTGTATAAAGTTTAATTGTGTATACTGTACAGTGAGAAAATTGTAATGTTTGTGTCTCGTATTGTGTCTTGTGCATTCACATTTGAAGTTTTCAAGCAGCTAGATTAAACGTAAACAATTAATAGTTTTTTTATTTTAACGTATATGATCTTGCGAGTTGGTCTTAATTTTCTTTGGAAAAGGGTATTAAAAAGTCATTTCATTGATGTAGCCTTCATGTATGTATTCATAATAGGTGAAAACAGACCTGAGAAACAGGCTACAGGGGGAGCACCTGGCTGCGTGCATGCGCATCAGTATTAATGGACCTTCAGTCCTTGAGTTCCCATACCAGAAGGCCTTTGAGCTGTTCTTTAAAAAATCCAGGAGGATTAAATGCTCTGAGCCAGCCTGCCAGATGTGCCACTGAATGTGGCTGGGTGATATACTGTATAGATAACATGTCTGTTGTGCCCTTTCTCCTCTGTTATGTATAATTTAACATTTTGTGTTGCACACTTTTACGTTTACCGTATCTGAAAAAAGAACAATAAGGATTTATTTTTAAGAAACCTACTTTTTGCAACTTTTTGTTTTAAGTGGGCATTTTTCAGTGACAGTTGGAAATAAAGAAAATAACTGGAAACATGTGTAATTGTGTTATATCGTGATATCATTAACGTGATATAAATTATCGGTTCCCAACCCGGGGGTCCTGCCACCGCACCTTCAAGGAAATCCTGGGGGAAACCCTGTTACTGATGTCCAAACAAGGTCAATAGCCTTAAATAGAATCGAAACTCCGAGTACTATGCCAGCAATATAGTAAAATGAAAAATCCCAAATGCATCTGGCCATTTACAGCAGCTACAGGAAGATCAGGAGTAGTTTTGGAACGACAGATGTAGATAAAAACTAGTGAGCAACCTCCTCATACCTTGATAGTCCTCATCCACCCCATCTGCATCCATAGCATTCTCATCTTCATCCTCATCATCATAGTTGTAGTTGGGGTCATAAGTCAAGTACTTCAGGCAGATGTTGATTATTGTGGGGACATGAGGGTACACTTCTTTTGGACATCTGGAAACAAAAACATACAGAGCATGTTGTTTAATCTGCTCAACACAGTACTGAGAGCTCTTCAAGGTTTAAGCACACGCCCAGAATGGCTGCCTAAATCTATGTTCTCCTTGTACGCCTTGTTTACTGCTCTATTCTCTGGCAGCTTATCTTAAAACAAACACAAACAGATAATCTTCAAATGAAAATAAATGTCTTTATGTCTCTCAGTCTGGCTGTGCTTTGCTGCAGCAACGGCACTACAAAGTCTGATTAAATCACAAAGAAAGTCCATATAATAAAAAGGTACTGAACAAACACTAAGAAGAGGGGACGGGTGGCAAAAACTAATTTTGCCCACTGACAGCCACTAAGGGAAGGAGCGAATGTGAATGTGCGTGAGCAGTTTCTAAGCAAGGTTCTCAAGGTGACTACTAAACATTCAGAGACATTCCTGAGGTTGGGTTCACTGAAATATGCATCCCTCAGCACGGAGCCTTTTCTCCCAGCTGGGGTGTTCTAGAGCAGAGAGCAGAGCACAGACTTCCCCAAAGCATGGCATGACTGAACATGTCAGTTAAAAAACTCTCCTGCTTTTTATCCCTCTCTCAACTAATGCGGACATTTTTCATTGAGTTCTGCATAATATGACCCCGACATGTCTGTTACTAGCTATTCTGATAATCAATTCATTTATTTTTTCAAAAGCCAAAAACAAACAGGATTATTGAGCATCTGTACATATACATTTAAATATAAAAAAAAAAATAGAAAAGTCTTTAACAATGTATTCCTAAATTATGGATATAAATGGGTGTAACCTTTTTTCCCCACTAAGACAGACCAGTCACTAGGGCTGCACGATATTGGAAATATTTTACATTGCAAATGTTCTTCTTTTTTTTTTTTTTTTTCGACGATATATAGCAATATTAAACAATGCAAAGCCCATGACATCACCAGCTCTGCCACCACCCACGCATTGTCTCGTGTCCGGACCATTCAAGAGCTGAGTCAGCGCTGAGGGAAACAGCGCAACAACAGTAATCAGCCCTTTAATCAGGCATTTAACTTACTTTTAAAAAGGTAAATAAGAATGTTTTTTTCTGGAATTAAAAGCGTGAATTCAACTGTAACTGGAAATATCTGTAAAACTGTGCTGAACTGAGGTGCACAGCTTTCGACACTCTTCTCACGCAGGTAGCAGGAGCCCATCACTTACACAGAGACGACGCTGTGTATCTACTTCTTGTCTCGAGAACCAAAACTTTGACGTGTTTGATTTAATTGCCTTAAGTGACATCGCATATCCTGCGAAGTGACTATTGCACATGCGCACATCACAATGACTAAACGATATAAAGATATTGCAACATTTTTAAATTCATTTTAAAAAGTACATCATGTATTCTTTTTCCTAGAAATCATTGTATAATCTTAAAGATGTTGCATTTTACCTGATTCACATTAAAAGCAGTAAATTCTTTTTTTAAACATACATAACTACACCACAGTTTTGTGTATACCAACCTCCTAACAAAGGACTCGAAGGCTTGTATGCAGTACTCTCTCAGTTCGTCGTCATCAATGTTGCAGAATTTCACCACCAGTGGAATGATCTTCTCCAAATACTCGCCTGCGGGGGACAGGAACAAACCAGTTAACGTTCAGGCAGAGTCTCTGCATGTCACTCGACAGATCTGAGTGCTGCCTAATCTATACGGCAACACATGGAGAGAGAACTTAACATCAAAACGCAGCCAGAATTCACAGAGAAAGAAAATGACTTGGGAAACGTTGCCTGATAAAGACGTCTCCTTTTAAACCAGTCAACTAAATGATCTTAAAAAAAAAAGAAAAAGAAAAAAAAGGATGTCACGTGCACAGAATAAAGAAAAACTTAATTAAAACCAGTAGTGGGAAAGGGAACTGCAAAACGGCTTTGAGAGCACTTCACTGAAGTTATCGTCCATATCTTAATCGCTGTTGTCTTCATCTCATCAAACAGAGGCGGTAATTGGTTGATGGGCGAACATGCGTGCTAGCACAGCCGACCTAAATGACTTTTCACTTCATTTCACTCGCGACTTCCAGGGCTCAGCCTGGTGGCGTGACTGAGAGATGAAGCCCAAAGACAAGGTGACAGGTAATAACAGGACGACTGCAGATCGCCCCATCGCCTGTCTCACGCACACGCACAGGCAAGTCATCTCCAAGGAGAGTCAACTTCTGCCTGCGTTTCCTCTATATGAGTGAAAAGAAAAGTGTCAGTCAAATAGTTAGAGAAGGTCAGCAAACCTCAGATGCAGTAAGCTGAAAGATGCAGCAAGCTGAATTTTAGAGAGGCAGAAAATAACTGTTTAGAACTCGTGGCCTTGCAACAGGCAGAAAGGACTCAATACTCAAATGAGAAAGCAAAAGGCAGGTAAAGTCATTTGTGTGTGTATGTAATGTGAAAACCTGTGAAATTAGCTTTATCCTCTTAGAAACAAGAATAAAGTAATATTTAATGACAATAGTGACCCAGATCAGCCTTACCCTCCGATCCAATCAGTCACTTAATGCTGATTATTAACCAATACAGTGTGTTTATATGAATAATACTGCTAAACAGTTTTGTTAAGATATGCTGCTAATTAAAAATGAATTAAAACAGCCAGGACTCATTTATTTAGTTTTTGGTGGGTTTTTCTTTTATAACTTACAAAGTGGGTAAAGGTGCTATAATTTAAAGTTTAGCATGCACATATTAGCATTAAGTGTATGCCTCTATTCGTTTTTGTATATGCTGATGAGACAACGATTTAAAACAAAAACAAACAAAAACACAGTTTCACATCCCTAAACTCTTATTTACCTAATCTTCAGTGCAGCTGGTTGGGCAAAAATGACTTCTGAGCTGGCATTATAATAACTATTATTAGCCAAGACACTACTTATTTTAAACACTTTATAAAACGAAAAGAGTGCAATTGTTATTAAGGATCATAAGAAGCATCACTATGGCACTTGGTATAGCATAATTGGCAACACTACTCTCCACTACTGCATGAGCCCATAAGTCTCAACACTACATTCTCTTACTTCTGTAACATTATCCAACTGAAGGTCACACTGAAATATCGCATCTTGCAAACATGAGACACAAACCCAAATTCTCTCACCGATTCTGTGGCCGGCCTGTCGGCTGATGGCGGCGATGCACTGGATGTAAGTGCGAGTGGTGGACATGGAGTCGTTGCGAGAGAGCTCAGACAGTAAGTGCTCGATGAGATCCACGAAGACGAGATTTCCACAGCTCATGACGAGGTGACCTAGAGCGATGATGGTCCTCTTCCTCACAGCCAGTCGAGGGCTGGTCAGCTGGGGGAGCAGGCAGTTCAGGATGGAGGGGTGGAAGTTCACCAACAGGCCCCCCTGTCTGAACGAGACAAGCATTGAAGGATTTCAAAGAAGGTTTGATCTCAGAGAAAGCATAGACAATATATTCAATACAATATTCTGAGGTCAGCTCTGCAAAAAAAAATCCCCAAATCCCTAAACATAAATACAGAATGCACAATATAAGAAAATCTAAAAAAATATTAAACACGAGCACCAGCCATTCAGTGACTGAAATAATTGAAGCAGCACATTTGAAGGCTTTTACCCTTCAAACATCCACAGTAATGAAAAAACTAAACCATTACAACACCACAATGCAAGCATACCTACCACAGTGCTGCATCATCAGGGTTTACACTTGGGCTGGGAGGTTAAGCAAATTAATTAAATTAATCGAATCACTATTTTCAAAATGGTATCATAGATTGTACATCTTTACATACAGGTGCTGTCAGAGTGAACATTTTAAATTAACATTTTTAAAATTAAATGTAAAGGAAACAATAACTTGCGCATCACTTTAAATAGTGCTGTCTGTTTAGAAATAAATAAAAAAATGAAGTAAGAACTAGGAGAGGGCCACATTGTATCGTACGCAATAATATCGTCAACATTTTTGAATATCTGAACGATATAATACCCTGAAATATGGTACCATATCACCCATCCCTAATCATCACATTACAGTAATACTATTTTGCTGTTTTAGCAAAAGTAATTATTCTTGTATTTTTTAATATCTCAGTTAGAGGTGTGACATATCATATCGAAGTGTTGTATTCCTAAAATAATTTTTTAATTCAGTGTTTTGTCACACCGCCGAGAGTATCGTTATTGTGAAAATACTATGAAATATTGTGATATTATATAGGGCCATATTGCCCACCCCAAGTAAGAACTAACAATCGTAATCGAGAATTGTTCATACATGTACAGAATATCAGAATATTTTTTTGAGCCCTAGTTCATACCCAACGTTCAGTAGGCAAAATTTGGCTTAGCTATGTTTTATATGTGTATCTAACAACCTTTTTAAAACGTGCATTACAAACAGTTCAAACACTGCAATTTCTCAGTGCAGATATGAGATAGCTGAAGCCCAGTCAAGCCTGTCACACAGGAAAAGAGCTGAGAGACATTTCTACCTGACAATCTTGAAGAAAAACCTCAACTGCTTTGCAGCAATGCCATCGCAAAAAAGTATTAAATAAGAAACTTGCCTTGGCTTGACTACTAACCTCTTTTTGACTATTTTTTTTTCCTAAAAAGATTAAAAGCTTAGCTAAAGCTCGCCCCAAAGCAGAGTTTAACAACCTAACAAAACAATGAAGTAAACAAGTCTTTTCCAGCACCTGCTATGTAGTCATCAAAGTTAATTCATTTTGAAAGATGTTAACATGCATTACAAATCACAAACACTCTTCTGAGGCTTAATTAAGACTGCAGCAAAGCGTCTTAAGCGTCCTACACTTTCACATTTAAAAAGCTCTTGTTTATCCTTCATGTAACTGGAGTGTAATAACACCTTTACATAATGATATATATATTTGAAGATATTCGTCTTGTGGCGCATTTTTGACAAACTAGCTGTTATCACAGTTCTATACTGCGAAGTAAGCACACAACAGAGAACTAAAAGCCACACAGTCACAGTATAAGCTCACATTAATGTGAGCTAAAGACCTTCAGAGGAAACACATTCCATATAGACATCCATCCAGAGAAATGCTCAAAAAATGTCTAAACAAGAACTACAAGCTGCCAAATTGCTGTGTCCGCACCTGCAGAGCATGTCAGCCATGATGTCCAGGGCTTCGAGCTGCACGGATACGTCCTCCTGCTTGGCAATAGCACTCGTGAGGCGGCCTGTGATCTTTTTGCACACGCTGGCAGCAAGGGCAGAGCCTGAGGGAAAGACACAAAAGTGTTCAGCCAAGACTCCCTCCTGCTCTGGAAAACTATAAAAATATCAGGAGCAGTACCCACACGCCCCTGGCATCATAACACACAGTGCTGAGAGAAGGGCTGTGAAAGGCACACTTATTGTGTCAAAACATGCATTCAGCATCTTCACTAACACACTAAGGGGATAAAACGAGCAAACAAAGGTCAGGGACGTTACCGCTGGATGCTGGTGGGAGCTCCCCGATCACTGTCTTCAGACCGATGCTAGAAATATCTCGAAGCTGCTCTTTATCTGACAGCATGTTCGTGCACAGCGTGTCGACAATTGTTTCAACTTGATACTCCTTGACTTTGCTAACAAGTGGTCCCAAACTGCAACATAAGAAAATCACCAGTATTTACAAATCAATGCATTTTTAAGCAAGTAAAACGACTAGTGCAATCACAGTTTTAGTAATCAAGTTATATACAGATTTATGCTATATAATATACATACAGCTCTGGAAAAAATTAAGAGACCACTTAAGTTTCTGAATCAGTTTCTCTGATTTTGCTATTTTTAGGTATATTCTTGAGTAAAATGAACATTGTTGTTTTATTCTATAAACTATGCAGAAATCAGTATTTGGTAGAATAACCCTGGTCTTTAATCACAGTTTTCATGCATCTTGGCATGTTTTCCTCCACCAGTCTTATACACTGCTTTTGGATAACGTCATGCTACTCACTCCTGATGCAAAAATGTATGCAGTTCAGCTTGGTTTGATGGCTTGTGATCATTCATCTTCCTCTTGATTATAGTCCAATAGGTTTTCCATTTGTTAAAATCAAAGAAACTCATAATTTTAAGGGGTCTAATTTTTTTCCAGAGCTGTATATTATTTCATGATTGTTATAACAATGTGTGCATTGATAATAGTCACATTACAGGGCCTGCAGAGCCACTTATACAGGTAAAGTGTCATTATATCATAATATATTTAATACATCATTAATACAATTTATTGCATTCAAACCTTGGCTACTCAGGGGACATTATTAATTTCATAATTTATCCTTGGATCACTGACTTCTGAAACTTTGAAATCTGTTGAAGATTCCTGTATTTTTAATTTCACAATAGAGGTCACAGCAAAAAACACTCCAATGTCAGTAAAAAAAAAAAAAAAAAAAAAAAAAAGTAAATAAAGGTAAATTGAATTGTGTGTGTGTGTGTATTTTAGGTCTCACAAAGCTAGTCAATTCAATCGCATAAAAAAACACCAACAAAGTGTTGTGCACGCAAATTAAATTAAATAGAACAATTTGCTACTGTTGTACACAATCAGTCTTTCATCAAAAATAGAAAGATGTATCAAAGTGCAATGACTCAGCAGCTATTTTTAGAAAAAGTACAAGCAACATCGAAGCCCAATGTCTGTCCCCCTTAAGCGCTAAGAAGAATTAATTCTGCAATCAATTGAACAAAAGTACCAAAAACGCACACCAGGATACAAAGCAAAACCATGGAACAGAGTGCATATTGGGGGATTAGATAAAGCTATAAATTCACCAAACCCGTGCTTAACATCAGCATATACAGCTAAACAAGGGTGGGTGTGGTCCCCCAAATGATCTAATAACCACAGTGCACTTGTTTGCTGTTGGGTATTTGTGCAAACAAAGCTTTATGTTGTAACAAGACTAAATCTTTATATTTCATACAAGACACATGCAAAGAATAAGTTAAACAAGCGCTACAGCTGAATGCATTCTGTTTTTCAGACTGAAGCAACAAAAAACCCCAAAGGGCTCCTACAGTAGCTCTTTTTACAGCATAATTTGTGATGCATATTAAATGTTAAACTTATTTTTTGCCTCCAAATGCTTGTATATTATTTGTTAAGGAAGATATCTGAAAAGCAAAAACTTGTACCTGTATGTGCCTAAAACATGAATATTTAGAAAGCTGGGAATCATTTAGCAGAGCAAATCTTGCACCTACCATTTAACAGCCAGGTTCTGAACTTCGCCATTTTTGTCTTCCAGAAGTTTGAGGATCATCTTGACCACTTTCCGCTCACTGTCGTCATCCAGCTTGATGGAATCTTTCTGCAGTTCTGACATCAAGTCATTTGTGGCCATGAACCTGTAGGAAATAGAGCACATCACAGCTACAGCAGAGTATAGGCAGACAGAGCTCATCTGCGCAAATCCATATTTCAATTTCCTGCTGAAAGCACAACTCAGGCTAAAGTATTTCCTTGGGTTTCCTTGCAGCAATCAATCAGTTTAATAACACGTCAGTTTAAATTTGACCAATCAAGTCACTCAGCCAATCAAAATTATACTCTGTGACCCATGTGCTCATCTGATGTTAGCAGCAGCCGATGCTGCAGGAACAATACAAGCGTCAGTAAAGAGTGAGTTATGTGGACAGTACAGCGCTGACTCGCAGTAAGAAAAGCACACAGAGTTTAAAATCCCCTGTTTAGTGCAGACCATGAAAATGTGTTTGCACCATCAGCAAACTGCATCAGCTTTTACTTGAAGGCGAAACAAGACTCAAGTTTTAGTGGACTTCTTTTAGGTGCAAAATAAAGTTTGGGTTGAGTATTCCAACCTTTCAAAACTAAACAAAACTTTAAAACTGCTTTAAGGATTAGATTTTAGTTATCACTTTGGGCATTCTTTGATGGCAAGGAATTCCTAATTCCAAGAACATATTAAGGCAGGAGGAATAATGCATGGGTGGACCACTCAACCACAGTAATGGAACACCACACAAAGGAACACCCTCTTTCAGACAAATCTGTATTTTAGGGAACAAACAAAATGTCCAAAAGAGCTACATCAGACCAAGCCTAAGAAACAAGCATTTACAACAGCTGACGATTTCAGCATTGAAGCTAGACATTCAATAACAAAGGTATATATTCATTTTATATCTATATTAGCACAACATCTGTGCAAGTTTTGCTGTAAATAATCCTTCTCACAGGCATCCTTCCCACAAGCATAAACTATAGAGTTACTCATCAAATAAAATAAAATAAAATAAAATAAAAATTATAGCTATGTATTATTGCTTTATACAACTAACATTTTTGCAAAGAAGCTCTATAGAAATCTGTCTGTTAGTAGACAATGTCTGCAAGTATTTAAGTTTGGTGGGGGGAGGGGGGCAGTGTGATGTTTTTTTATTAAAATGTGTTACTACACTGGCTTTAATGGGGTTCTGCAGTACTGAAGTATTGCCATTAAGCTCTTGAACTAAGAACTTGTAACTCACAAAATAGACCATTTAGTATAATCCTCACCAGCTCCTAAAACCACCAGCTCAACACCAATCATATATTTGAGATACAAATCCGTCAATATACAGCTGACACACTTTTATATCAATTTCACTCAATATTGGGGGGTCATACTGTGTATGGCTTTATTTATCAAGCCTCAAATTTCAAAACCTCATATTTTATGTCACCACCAAAAGGAAATGTTGCCACCATCCACAACAATGGCAGTGCACTTCTGGGCATACCAGAATATTCCATTAAGACTTCAACAGACCAACCACTTCCCATCTGTTCACCACACCATTCAATAAGCTTAAAAAGTTGATTCCCTTAATGAAACTGGTGCTATGATCCTGGAATAGACTGTTTTTGCATAACACAACCAAACACGAGAATCTGCAGTGTGCATGTGTATTTGCCAGGAATCTCAGTCAATACAAATAACCTTTTGGCACACAGGCTTTTTTTTTTTTTTGCACACGTCACCTTCTGATGCAGCACTGACACAGCATTTGTTGCTAGATGCTGCAGAACAGAGGCTTCCCTCAGTCATGCCACATGATCCCTGAGGGTATCTGTAAAAAACAAACCTCAAGACTCTGTGTGGAAACGCCTCACAAGAAAGTAGGTGGAAGGATCAGCCCTGACAGGTGTTGAGCCTTCACTGCTCGAGAACAACATTAAGCAATCTTAACATGTGCAGTTTTCAACTGTGCGACTTTTGCTGCACCTTCATTTATAGCTTTTGACACCTGTAACAATCAATTCATGCAATTCTGGGAAATTCTATTCCTCTAAATCAATACACACAAGCACTAAAAATATATTTAATATACTGTAGAAAAGAGTACAGTTTTTAATACTAAAGACACTGCACAAAATGTACAAATCAAACTCCCTCTTAGACTTCCCTCTTTCTGAGGTAATCACTTCATCTTTATCTAAAAATAAAGACAAATCAAGTGCACATGAGCATATGAGGGACAACATATTTGATTAAGCATCTTTAAAACGTTGAATTCTCCAACAAACCGAAAATGGGAAAATGGAATGTTTGGCTCATCTGCTGGCACTTTCTTATTCTAAATTGCAACAGAGTGATGTCATGACCTTAAATCTCTGAAAAGTAAATTAACTGATTATCTTGCTGCAACGGCGAATGGGTGGGATACTGTATACTGTATTAGGTAGCAAGTGCGCAGTTGGTTCTTGAAAAAATGGGCAAGCGTAAGAATCTTAAACACTTTGACCAAGGGACAAATAGCGATGACTATATGAATGGGTCACAGCATCTCCAAAACAACTTGAATAATGAGCGATCCTGGCATGCTGTGGTTGCTACCTACCAAAAGTGATCAGACATAGCACAACAAACAGACTCAAGAATGTCCAACCTCTCAATCTACAGAATTGTTGCTAATATCTTCAAGTTAGATACATCAAAACAAGTTTTATGGAGCATACTCCAGGATGGGTTAAAACTGTTGCCTGCAACATATTGAGACACGAACACATCAAATCAAGACATTGGAGTATTGTATCTTGGTGAATTATGCAAACAACATTAGGAGATTGCAGCGTAAAAAGTTAGTGTGGTGTGGAAATAGCATTATCAGTGAGGAAAACTAACAATTTCACTCTTTGAAGCAATAGCTTGCAAACAACCAACCCTCAACTCCAAAACAACAAGAGCGTGCACCACAGTTCTCTCATCTCTATCCATAGTAAGTTAATAGTAAATTGTACCTCAATTTAACACTCATTTACAATGCTGCAATAAACAATGTCGTCATTATTAATTATTGTCAACATTGACAAACACAATAGGCGAAATCAGGATCATCATATATTATTATGGT
Source organism: Astyanax mexicanus (assembly GCF_023375975.1). NCBI lineage: Eukaryota > Metazoa > Chordata > Actinopteri > Characiformes > Acestrorhamphidae > Astyanax > Astyanax mexicanus. Next base: position 11,548,051 of record NC_064409.1, on the reverse strand, counting down.
GATGTCCAATTTTTTCAATAATGTACTTATTGTGACTAAATTTTGTAGATTTGTACTGAACTTACTTGACATTGGTTAAACGTGAAATATTTGATGGATAATATTTTTAATGTAGGTTTTAAACTTGAAGTGTTGAAATTTTATGTTATGAACACATTAAAACAAAAATGTCTGATCCATAAATTTAAACCTATCTGACTGAAAACTGTTTTTATAAGTTAAATGATGTGTTTTGTTTAATTTTCCTGAAAAGCCAGGATGTTTCAACTATGAAGGAAATGTTTTCAAAGCAAAAAGCATTGTTAGTTTTTATTACCAAAAACTTTTATACATGAAATAGATGGTTAGCGTTACTATTCTTAGACCGTTTTATTTAACGTTTTTAAACGTTCTGGTAACGTCGGTGAATTGGTGTTAACGTATTTTAATTTTTGTGTTAGCAATGCTACTTTTAACGCTTTGATAAATTTTAGCATTGGTCTAGATTGGAATGTTATGTGAGAAACGCTTATATTTTTACATTATTAGCTACTTCACACGTTTTCAGAAAGTCCCTTAAAATTATTTCTCTAACGTTACAGTATAATATTACTTTTTGCTCAAGTTTAGTAAATGTTAAGTAGATTTAATTTAGATTCGAGCAATTGTCAACTTATGTGAGCTGCATAGTTTTGCACCTGCAGCCACTTACTATAAAAACACAACGTGAGTCAACTTCCACTGGTTACAATAATAATGGCACCAGCATGCTAAACATCTAAATTACCTAGATAGCTAACTAACTAGTTAACATACATTGTTGCCCCACAGACTAAACTCCTGGTGATAACTTAATAACCTTAGTGTTGACAGAGAAAACACGACTATTCTATTAGCTAAATAGATTAGCCAACGAGTTAATGACAAGACAAGATGACAAGTCAACTTTGTGACAGGCCACACTAGCTAGCCAGCTTTGTTAAATTAGTCAGCTAACCTACATCTACATCTCATGTTAGTAGATTTGTTCAAAATATAACGTTGACTATCATCCAAACAACTGTTACTGTGCAATAAAACGGTGATTATCTGTTTCATAGTTAAGTTAGCAAGCCAGCGCAGCCTCCCTCCGCACCAGCCTGCTCTAGAAGAGCTCATAGCGCCCTAATGTTTGCTAATAGTGCTAGCTAACGTAACTGGCAAAATCAGCCGTTTAGCGCGCTAACCTGAGGAGCTAGCTTGCTTACATTGTTAGCGAGTTAGTTAGCAAGCTAGCTAGCTTACTGTTAGCACAAATCCCCACTTACAGCGAATTAACTCCATAAGGTTGATTTAAAAGCAAAAATAAGACGTTCCAACTGTCTTTAGCTATCTTATAACTTGTCGACTAACTGGCTGGTGCGCTAAACACAACAGCGGCGGATCTGCGGCCTAGCTAACTAGCAAGCTAAGCTAACCAAGCTAGGCTAGCTATCGTTAGCTTAGCCTACCCAGCTCCAAACTCAGTGCACGATCCCCATTTCAGAACGAAAACACGGCCCACACGCGCTGCAGCTCTAACAACCACACATATACCCGAACTTCACACCGCAGCGGCGGTATTCGGGAGCATGGCTCACCTGAAATCCTTATCGCTGGAAGTCATTTTTTCCAGGAGATTAGAGATGTGGTATGAGGCGCTCGCCATATTTGCAGTCAGTCAGTTGGAGCAGCTCGCTGGTAGCAACCACTTGTGAGTATCGCGGCCACAATCACTAGTTATCCTCCCCCTCCACTTTCTCGCGTAGCTGCAGCGCTGCGACACAAAGCCGGTTCTCCACGCTCTCTGCAGTCTCTGTGCGGCTCTAGCAGGGCGGCGGAGTTACACTTGCATCCCCCTGAGTTTGGAGGTTTGAATGGAGGTCCTGCTTCGCTCTGCAAGAGGGAGGAGCTGCGGCTCCAGACGGAGAGGGCAAAGTTGAGAGAGATCTCTGTGGGCGGGGCCTCGCCTTCACCGACAGCTAAACTGGCCAATCGCAACGCAGGAATAAAGATTACAGAGTTTGGAGAGGTTCAGCGACAACACAGCTAACAGTTTTATTTAGTATCATTTTTAGTTCTAATTTATTCCCATTTTCTCCCTAATTTACACGTCCAATTACCCAACAATTCCCTATCACTAGTGATGCCCCAACAACAGGGGGGTAAAGACTGGCACATGCCTCCTCTATTATATGTGAAGTTAGCATTACTGAGTAGCATCACAGCGCAGTGAGTCGGTTCAGATCATAGACTGTGTATAGCTGGACAGAACATCGTCTCTCAAAAGTGAAGCCACCACAGGTCGGGCGCCCCCTGCTGTTCGGCTGCAGAAAGCTGTATAACCCCACCCACCCCCATAGGTTTCAATGGCAAAACAGACAACTTTCAATCACGTTTTTTTCTAATATACTGTAATTCTTCCACCTTTATTTAAATGCAACAGCTGGTGTAACCTCTGCTTATATTGTCAATTTGTTTTATATTCCCACAGAATTCGTTTTTTAAAGCGTTATTCAGCTCTATTTAAAAAGGTGTGGTTATTGTAAAAAGGGCTGGGTTACACCTAGCTGGGGTGGGACCAATGACTGTATGGGCGGGACCAATAACAGACCGAACCTGCATCATGTTCTTTTTTCCCCTTACGTCAAGCAGTAGACTAGTACTAGTAGTTAGTCAAACGTTTAGCTAGCTAACTACCATTATTATTTTTTATTAGCTAAACTGAATTTAGATAGCTGTATTATTAATGTCGTGTTCTGCTGTTAATTGCTCTAACAGACATTCTGGACAAAGTTCTTTGCAGTTTTTTCGGTAAGTTTGCTGGCTGTTTTTCCCTCCACTCCTTTGTCTGTGTGCATTTTATTTTATTAGTTATCATCTTAGACGAACCATTTAATCTCGGTTGGATTTTATAGCTAGCTTAATTTGTTAGCTAACATTAGTGTAGTTATCTAACTAACTATATTCGCTAGACTCTGTAGAATTCATATTTTTACTTGGTCAGTGGCTTCGCCCGTCACCGGTGCGTGCGGCAAGCTGACCCAGATAGCATGAAGGCTCTGCCCGAGATCCGCTGATGTACGGCAGCACTGGTTTAGACTCTGCATAATCCGTGCAGAATTTAGCCAAATGTGCTCAGTTTGTCTCAGCAGCAAAATTAACTGAGCTTCAGTACGGGATTCGTCTCGTTGTTTAAAGCAATAACTAGTCCTGGCATTCACTGCCGTTTGGTGATGTTTTTTTTTTCGCTGTATTTTATTCACTTCCACTTGCTACATACAGAACTATCATGTGGTTATCATGTGGTTAATATCCATAACGTGCACGAACTGCACTGTTACTATGAAAATATTAACCTTATCGTGCTGCAGATAAGTTCTCCGCTCGGCTCGGTTTGTCAGACTGTGTGAGCTCTGTTGAGGCAGCCCTCAGGGGCGGGTTTATTTAAATGAGTAGGCTGTCTCTCCACAGTCTTTCTCCCTCCTCTGGTCTCTACTGCGCAGACTCTGGTCTCTGAATCGCCAAAATGGCGGAAGATTTTGGCTTCATTTTCATTGAATGAATGGGAACGGCGACACGGCGTCCATCTTTATATACAGTCTATGGTTCAGATAAATTAGCTCTCAGGTGGGTCCATCTACCCACCTCGAGAAAGAGCAAGACCAGTTGTCCTCTCTCAGGGCTCCAGTAGCCAATAGCAAGCTATATGAACAGGATTTCATGGTGGAATAACCCTTGTGTTTAATCACAGTTTTTATTAATCTTATTGTCCTCCACCAGTCTTGCACACTGCTTTTGGATAACTTTATGGCATTCCTGGTGCAAAAAGTCAAGCAGTTCAGCTTGGTTTGATGGCTTGTGATCATCTTTCTTCCTCTTGATTATATTCCAGAGGTTTTCAATTTGGTAAAATCAAATAAACTCATCTTTTTTTCGTTGTCTCTTGTTTTTTTTTCCAGAGCTGTAATAATTCAGCCAAAATCACTTGATATTCCCAACCCTAATAGAGATTGTGATAAATTACCTAGGTAGCTAAAGTTAGCTAACTTTAGCTAAAGCTTAGTGCTTACCATACAAATCTATTCATATGTGCATTAAATATTTAAAGCCTCTCTAAAGCTCACCTTGTTAGAGTCTAGTAAATGTTGGGTAAATTATTGTGTAATAATTCTAAAAAGGTAAGTTGGTGATGGAATTAAACACATCCACTGGGGCGTTGCTACCTTGATTTAATCCCCAAAACTAACTCACAAGCTCTCAACTACATTGTTATTTTTTATTGTATTCATTTTTGACTGCACAAGCTTCAACATTTTTACAAGCAAACCCATCTTTATTGCTGAGATAAAGGTTTTTAAATAATGTGCTTAGGTGTCTAAAACCTTTGCATAACATTTTATATGTGCAGTCATTCATTCCTCTTCTTATCTGCTTCCCTACGGTCAGGGTTGCACTAGGTTCTGGAGTCTACCTGGAATCCCTGGGCAAGAGGCAGGAATTTGCCCTGTAGCCTGCACCAGTCCATGGCTGGATACCGCACACCCAGCACACCCAGTACACCCAGTACCTCACACCCTCACAACTAGGGGCAATTTAGCATTGCCAATTCATTTTGCTATGCTAAACCCACAACCCCAGGCCTCTGGAGCTGTGCAGCACACACACACTACCTTTTGTGTCACCTTTTGTGCTTCTTCATTCACATTCAGTTTGTATGTTTTTAGGTTTACAATCTAAATGATTTAACTTAAAAATCACTTTAAATTCAACTTAAATTCACTGAATTAGTTTAAAGGAGCAATACATACTGTCATTTACCTAAGAAATGTGCAAGCTGAATTGAGGAAACAGGATAGATATTTGTTACAAATACTATTAGCAGGTAGTAAAAAAACAATAACTGTTAGTGGAGATTGCCGGTTTGAATCCTGTTTATGTAGCTTGCCATTGGCTACCAGAGCCCTGAGAAAGCACAATTGGCCTTGCTCTCTCTCTGGGTGGGTAGATGGCGCTCTCTTCCCACATCACTACAAAAGGGCTGATGTATCGGAACAGAGTCGCTGCGCTTTCCTCCGAGTGCGCTGTGATGCTACTCAGCAATGCTGCATCAGCAGCAGTTTGGAAAGAGGTGGTGGCTGACTTCAGATGTGTCGGAGGAGGCGTGTTCTTGTTTTCACCGTCCTAGTGTTGGGCTATCACTAGTGATGGGGGAGTCCTAATAGGAGGACTATTAGAGGAAAAAATGAGAAAAAAGACAGTTTGTGCCAAACCTCACAATGATTCATGATGATTTCTGTAGTAAGTTGTGTATCCAGGTCCCTAAAGTTGAACTAATCTGCGTTATTCTCAGTTTTATGACTTCATTGTAGACAGGAGGCCAAACATGATTGCGATAATGGGACACTTACGCAGTGGAAAGACACAGTTGTGTGCTACTCTAGTATTAGAGTGCTCTAATACAGACATGGCTGGAATAGCTGCTCTAAAAGCAGGACTTTTCAGACACATGCAGAAGCAAATGTACAAATAAATGCAGCCAAGTCCCAATCTCATTATGTTGAAGATATAAAAAGCCAATAATGTAAAAAAGGAAAAAAAGTGCAAATAGTGAAAAATAATCATGTTGGCATTTTGGTCATTTGTGGCAGCCAACTTTGTTTTCTGAAAAGCCATTTGATTACGCCCTCATCAATCCAGGGCCAATTTATTTGCACCGCAACAAGGAACCAATTTGCCATAAAATCTGTTATGATTTCTAAGAATACCCTCAACAGCTGTGTACTAAATTGCTCTTAGATGGACAGCAGGTGGCAAAGGCATAAAAATGAGATTGAGGGCTGAGTTTAATGTTGGGGTGGAAAAACACAACAAACAGTTTAGCACAGGGCATTTCCTACTTAACATCATCAAACTGATTCAATGACTCAAATTCATTTTATAGTGAAGGTCACTCGTGGTCTGAATGCAATGCAAGGTTTGTTGTAATTTCAGACATTATATACAATGTTCCAAACAAAGCAGGGTGTTATATAACTGATAAATGACAAATACATACTAAGAAAAATAAATACAGATTTGTATCTAAAAGACTACAAAGCGTGTCGCTGGGGCTGTACCTTATATTGAGATACAATAGAGTGCCTTTTAGTGAAAGTCGTTTTTTTGTAGCCATGTTTTTTGAATCAATACAGATTATAAACATTATCATCAACTGAATATATATTACTATAACTTGATGATCAAAAATGGTCTTGCTTTCAAATGAAACATGTATAATTTAAATATATAGTGTTTATTAGTACAGTAATACGGAATACCGAATGTTAAATCTTAATGGCTGGTTAAATGGTACAAATCTTTACTTTCTGCTGTTGGAAAGACTTTGTACTTCAGAGGAAACCACAGCTGACCCTGTAAAGATCAATATTATACATTTGAGGGCACAATTATGAAAAGTACTTATATCAAGCCTTTTTTTAGTGTGTACACCCACATGCCTGGCCAGCATGCTCATGGTAAAGTGACATAATGGGAGTTATGTCACTCTTAAGGTCTGAAAGTGTTTGGGCATTTAACATTTCTTGATTCACAGTGTCACGTGTGTATTGAGAATACACTATTTAATGCTTTACCAGCAACAGCACAGTGGCTACTATTGCATATGTTCGAACAGGCAAACGACAGAACGATAGAAATTATATCCATTATACCCCACAGGTAAGTGCAGCAGTCCTAAATGTATAAATTATAGAATTTACTTCTACAATGTAACAATAAACCTCTTGGTATCTACACCATTTTTGTGAACTCTCAGTAAAAAACAGACTCAGGACTAACTGTGGGTTATGGGTTGGTTTAAACACAGTGTTGCAATTAAAATTCTCTAAATAAACAATATGAGAGTCACAAATATAATTAATAAATTAAAAATAAATTAATAAATTAATACAAATTTGTAATAACAGTTTTTTGTAATTTTTCATACAGCCTTTTTTTTGCCAAAGAATGCATTTATAAGCTAATTTCTAATATCTAAAAAAAGCTAAGAAATGAAGGCTACATTCAGACTATTTTCAAGGAAACAACTTTCACATTCACAAATCTCCAGTAGGTGTCAGGAGTGTGTGTGTGTGTGTGTGTGTGTGTGTGTGTCCTTGTATATGAGACCTATACATTGTTCTTTGGATTTATTTTTGCAATTTTTTGTTTTATTTTATAATGTTTTGCATTTTTTAAAGAACCAAAAGCCTTTATCTGTCTTAAATACTATTTTTTTCATTTGATCCCTTTATTTGGATTTGGTGGTTTAAGTAATTGTATATTGTAAAACCAAAATGTTAGCAGCAGTTAGGTTTTATGTTGTCCATCCCTAATCTGACATGGATTCAATGCATCCCACAGGAAAATAACAAACACATACACATATATACATTAATTCAAGTAATAAAAAAACAAAAAGCATGGCATCATCTGTCATCATCTGACCTGGCAAGATAAAGTTAGGAGCTTATCTTGAGATGTGTGTGTGAGAGTGTGTTTGTATTGTGGTGGTTCCACTTCCACTGGTGGAGCATTGTTCACTTTCCTGGTGTTCGGGTGAAGGGTGGATAAGGACTCGGTGGTGCCGCCATGCTTGTTTGGCAGTCATTAGCAAGTAAAGTTGCTAAATGGGACTAAATAGGACTATGACCTGGTCTCATTACTCTACAATTCTATATATATATATTATTGATATTTTTAGGTATTTTAATGAGGCAGATGCATATGTATCAAAGTGCAAGAGCATGTATCCTCCTGTCATGATATTAAAGTGGATTTATGAACAGATACAAGGCATAGCTCTATTGCCTAAGATTATCTAAGCCCTTTTTCAGGCAATCATGCACATGATGTCCCAGTTCCATTGGCTGGCGGAGGCAGCGATGTGTGACGAAGGGTGCGAAGCATGCCCGCAGTGTTCACATGATAGCATGCTTTCCTTCTGCAGACATTAGTGCACAGATGCTACGAGCAAACCAGGACAAGGAGAAGAACAAACAGAGCTGACCTTGTTTCTGCAAACGTATACAAAAATGCACAGATCATCATTTGTCTGAGAGTACACGAGGCTACAGAATGTACATAGAGCCGTGTAGCCATAGTGTTTATTCTCCTGCAAAGAGGAGAGGTTAGGCAAAACTTCCTCTCTAATTCTGTGTTGGTTCCAATTTGCGGCTAAAAGATCTCTTAATTACACGGACAGACAGCGACCCGGCGGCACTGAATGACAATGAGGACGAATGGAAACAAATGGAGTTTAATGATGCACCTTCTGTTTACAATGGACCCTCAGGGCCCTAATCGATTATCAAACGGTAATAGTTCCCTCCTCTGATAATGTCACACACCCAGTGTTTGTGCCTTCTCCCTCAATCTCTTTTTCTCTTTCTCTCTCTCTTTCTTTTCCTTCCAATGTGTAAAGTTTGCAAATACAGAAGCAATGCCCTTAATGATTCCCATATTCAGTTCTCAATTTCCAATTCTCCCAATGAACTAGCATCATGTGGTATTTCCTGCTCCTCTGCTCCCTCTATAGTCTGGATGTAAATTTCACTCTGAGCCAACTCAAAAGGACATGCATTTTTGGACAAGCTGAGAGGTCCCTTTTAAACCAGGCATTATCATGCGTCTTTAGCTCAATTCTGCTGGACGGGATTAGTTTCTCAGGGGGTCCTGGGGTAATTTTCTCTTTTATGGGGGTCCTCTGTGATTTTATTCCCTTCCAGATTTTCCATTTACATGTTTTTCTCAGACGTCCTCTAAGAAAATTACAGGCTGAATTACCTACTGTTTTTCACAGAGCTCCATGGTCCTCCGGTGATTTTAGTCCCGTCCGGATGCACATCTCTGAATTTCACCCCCTCACGTTTAATAAAATATCTATTTGTCCACTGCCACGCACTGTAATTACACTTTGGGCGTGCGTTTCCACGGAGATCCATGTAAACACAACAGTGAGTACAAATGGAGGAGCTACTGAACGCGAGGTCACGTGACCGAGAAAGCCAAATAAACTCACTGGTTTTTTTCAGGTTTTTCGAGCTTTATCACTAAGAAGAAGTGTGAATTATTTTTCACAGAAGTCCCCCTGAGAAATCCCATCCAGATAGAGTTTTGATAGAGTATTTGATTGTAAGTACAGGTGTGAATAGGACACAATGTGTTCTTTAGGGCACCTGGATTAACCACATCACTGCCCCTGCTGAAACTACACTACATGCTAACATGCTAATGAATAAGAATGCTTCATGTGGATGGTGCCCAGACAAAACTAGATGCCTCATCTTGATTTGGGCTAAGGATTAAGGTAGACTAAAGAAAGTTTACCACAACTGCCCCTTCCTCCAGTGGAAAAGATGTAAAAAATGTGGCTATGCTTTATACAGTATTTTAATAATTTTTTGTGATCAGATCATCCAGGACGCCTTTTAACACCAGGTGTCCAAAGTTACATGAACATGACCTGCATTACATTACAGCATTATTAAGTTCTCACCACTTCAAATATAAGAGTTGTCTGCTTGTTTGTAGTCAGTGAAGCAACACAATGATTTTGAAGCTGCTATTTTAAGCTACATCAGCTACACAATGTGACTTTAACAAAACAGTAGCCTTGAATGTGTACATCAGCAAAGCCACTTTGCATAGCTATAAATATTTCTCTCACCAAATCCACATGCTAACATAACTTATTACAGAGAGAAAAGTCATTAGCATGAAAAGACCTTAAAACCTATTCACAGCCCACCGTGCGATTACATTATTTACCCGATGCCAGGAGCCTTAAGGCCCAATTCCCAGAGAGTAGCATCTATTAATGCACATTCATCTGCATGCGAGCATTTTAATGCCTCATTCATCTTCACTATCTCAAACAAGGCTGCTGATTCATGCGGAGGAGGAATGCGGCTCGTTTCATTACCGTCCTCTTCCTCTCCTTTTAACACTTAGTCGAGGCGGACGCTATGAAAGGAAATATGATGCAGACTGCTCGCCAGTGCCAAGCCAGGCAAACAGAAAATCACACTCGCAGTTTGCAATGTCATCTTGCACACAGGTCAGCCATATGTCTGCTTCTTTCTAATGTGGCTGACCATACTGTCGATGAGTGCTTTTTTTATGGCCAGATCTTAATAACTACCACCATTATGGTGAATGTTATTGCAGTGCGGAATGGCCTAAATGGGATGGCCTAAACGGTTAGGGAGGCAGGGACCAACCATCTACAGTAAACCCTTAGACATCTAAAGGAATCTGCAGAAGAAATGCTGAGAGTTGAAGTGTGGTTGGCTGGAACATTTAAATAATTTTATGCAAGAAATTTGGAAAGACTTTTCTAAGACTTTTATAAACATTTATTTTAATTTTGAGAAAGACACACATTTTTGTAAATACTTCGTCTTTTTAACATACTTAAACATCTATCCATCTCTCAGTATTGTTAAAATGAAAATCAAATGTCTGTATGTTAACATTTATTTGTTATAAAAGGCATTTAAAGATTGAAGATTTAGGAAAAATAGTTAAAAGTATTTTTTTCAGTATGAAATTTCTTCAGCTTTCCTTAAATAGTGTAATTAAAAATAAAACAAAAATTGCAACCTTATGTTTCAATGTTATGTAAAACTATTGTGTTTTATAAGTTGGTCTTCCAAAAGTAACAAAGTAGTAAAACATTATTCATGAAAAACAAGTGAATTATCCTAATTGAAGCATTACCTGTTAGAGGTAAGAAACACCATCATTGCACTACAAATTGATAGAATAATTAGTAATGTACTTAGTAATTAAATATTCACCCTGCTTTTTAGGATGTTCAAATGTTTTTGGATCATTAAACATGCACCAGGTCAAACTGACCCTGGAACACCATTGCTGTTCCTAACAAATGAACATAACAGGAGCAGCAGTCCATAAGTAGGGAATTAGGGACCTCACTGGTGGGAATGTGTGATTGCACAGAGCATGTGGAACAGTACTTTTAATGTGCTTCAATTTTTGCACCAGGAGTGGCATAAAGGTATCCAAAAGCAGTGTGTAAGACTGGTGGAGGAGAACATGATGCCAAGATGCATGAAAACTGGTATTAAAAACCAGGGTTATTCCACCAAATATTGATTTCTAAACTCTTAAAAATACTTTATGTATATGAACTTGTTTTCTTTGTATTATTTGAGATCTGAAAGCTCTGCTCTACATTTTTGTTATTTCAGCCATTTCTCATTTTCTGCAAATAAATGCTCTAAATGACAATATTTTCATTTAGAATTTGAGAGAAATGTTGTCTGTAGTTTATAGAATAAAACAACAATGTTAATTTTACTCAAACATATACCTATACATAGCAATATCAGAGAAACTGATTCAGAAACTGGAGGGGTCTCTTTAATTTTTCCCAGAGCTGTATATCAAAATACACATATCAAAATAGACATGATCAGTGCAAAGTCGCTGTATTCAAAAAGATGAATATTTAAGCTGAAACACAAGAGATATCCATACAATTCCAGTCATAATTTAGAGATCACTAGCAATGGTAAAATGAGAAGATTTAGATTTAGAAGAATTACCTTTGACTTTTACTGAATAAAATATTAATGTTACAGTGCATGCTTGAGATAGCACATTATCACAATGTTTCTCACACTGTTCCTGGAGGCGCCCGGCTCTGCACACTCTGTTGGTGCTTTCCCTGCTCCCAACACACCTGAGCCAACTAATCAGCTCATTTACAGGTTCCTGTCTGAGCTGCAGGGAGCGTGTTAATGCAGGGAATCCACTAAAATGTGAATGTAAAGCAGGTCAGGGTGCCTCTAGAACCAGGGTTGGGAAAGACTGCATTAGGTGGCATTTGTTACAGTAGAAAAAGTGCTTTGTAAATGATGCTTTTGCACCTGCCGTGTGTACAGTAGCATCCAATCTATTCCTACACTCCTCCTCTCTTCTGCTGCTCTGCTTTCTCTCCCGTCTCCTCTCTCCTGACACTTGATTTACAGTGAGAAAGAGCACAAAGCTCTCAAGGGGAGCTTCTAGCAGGGGATGCTTCTCTATGTGTGTGTGAGAGAGAGAAAGAAAAAGAGAGAGAGAGAGTGAGAGAGAGAGAAAGATGGCTAGGCTTGTCACAGATGTTCTCCTTGAATAATAGATGCTATAAACATACTGCAGAATGGAATCTCCCGTGCCTCTCCATGGTGATGTAAGACATGGGCTGCGAGGGCCGTTCCACAGAGACCCCGAGGCCTCAGCGCTCTGCTAACAGCACTGCTTCATGGCCGCTCATGCAGTACTGCTCCACTGCAGACTGAAGGCCAAAGCCTCCTTTCAGAATGACCTTAATCCACAGTTCATGGAAAAAAAAAGAGATTTGGTTGGATCTGCTCCCCTTTTCTGAAAATTGCAATATTTGTGGAAAAAAAAAGATTCACACATTCGTCTTTCTTTTAATTGACATGCAGTTGTCTAAATTTGAAGTTTTAAATTTGCTGTTGATCTACGACACTTTTCTTTTTTTCCTATTTTGTCCCCAATTTACACGACCAAATACGCAACCCTCTCATTAGGACTCCTTCCATCACTAGTGATGCTTCAACACAAGAAGAGTGAAGACTAGCACATGCCTTCTCCAATAAATGTGAAGTCTTTTCAAACTACTGCTGATCCAGCACTGCGCCCTTGGAAGAAAGCGCAGCGACTCGGTTCCTATACATCAGCTCACAGATGCTTTGTGTAATCGACATCACCCTTTGGAGCGATGTAGGGAGAGAGCACCATCTACACACCCAGAGGGAGCAAGGCCAATTAGGCTCTCTCTCAGGGCTTCGGTAGCTGATGGCAAGCTACATGAACAGGATTCGAACCGGCGATCTTCTGATCACAGTGGCAGAGCTTAGCCCACTGGACCACTCTGAGCCCTAATAGATCTAATACGCTTTCTGACACTCTATGGCAAAAACTGCATCACATAGCTTAGGCGGCAGACAAAATGGGCTGCATTTTTCATGTCACAAAAATCATAAAAGTATATTGCAAAGTTAACGATCCTTTATATTTTATATACAGCTAATAAGTGCGGATATTGTGCAAAGTGATTTTGAGGACACAACTGTTTTAGCTCACAGTCCCCTTGTGCTGATCGACATCACCCTAGGAGTGATGAGGGGAAAAAGCGCCATCTACCCACCCAGAGAGAGCAAGTCCAATTGTGCTCTCTCAGGGCTCCGGCAGCTGATGGCAAGCTTCAGATAATTGCTAGATCTAAAATGGTCATCTAGTATTTTAATCTCCAAAATGGTTACTTTACAGAGGAAGTTAAAGCCTTTTAATTGTTCATTTAATTTGAGGTAATAAAAGGAGTTCTGATTCAAAGTCATTTAGTCATGTTTTTACCAAGAACCATGATTTTATTCTTCATTAAGAGTATAATCACATTAGCTCTGACTGTGTTACACAAATTAAAATGACTGCCTGAAGCATTTCAGTGTCAGAGCAGTTGTACAAATAAAAACAACAGTTAAAAAATAAATAAAAGTTACAACAAATGCTTGTAAACTTTAAACTGTGAGAACTCTTTGCCTGAATGACATGCAGAACAATCTGAAACTGCAATCTGAACTGCTGAGCAATGTAGGGACGCCTTTTGATGCATGACAATGATTGTGATCCTTTGTCAAAATCTCCTCAAAGGAAATGAGTCAGCTTGGATGCTGTCATTACTGCAGTAATAGAGATGATAGAGAAATTAATTTACTCTCTGCCCTCTATTTTCCATTACCTGCCATCATTACATGCCTTTCAGGAGATTCTGTTCTCCTCTAATTAGACTCCGTGCTGGCCAGCCCACTCTTGTTCTTAGCACATTTAGCTAATTAGGAAACTTAATCTAATTCACATTTGATTAACAAAGCTGCGGTGTTGACGGCGGGCCGCAGAGAACGTCACTTTAACTGATTTAACTGAGGTTCAGTCAGGTCCATTTTTATTACAAAACAGACTCTTAAATGTTGCTTTTCTACAACATCCAGATTGATGTATGTTGCACTTCAGAAAGAATGTCAAAATACATTGCGTCACTTCTCTATTTAAATGCACCCGTGCCTTGTTTTCCAGCTATTCGCACACGCACGCTTGGAACGGTTTCTTAAATGACTCTTGATGGGGTTTGTAATTTTATATCAAAGCACTTCAACATGAAAAACCTTCTTGCATTTTAAATAGTTCCTGAGCGTGTGGAGCAGAAAGCCAGTGAGAGCAAAGCAAAGATAGCAAGTACATTAAAAAATGCAGAGAGTGTAGGGTGAGCTGTGACAGTGAGTCACTTTCATAAATATAAGAACACAGATTCTCATTTCTTTACGGAATGCAAACGAAAAAAGGTCAGTGGAGTAAGGGTGCAATGATCCCAATAAAGTATTAATGAAATAGTAAAAAAAAATATATATATACTATGCTAAAATTTAAACCTCTTTTCGACCTGCAGTTGATGCAGCATTGTGGAGTAGCATCACAGCGTGTTTGGAGGAAAGCGCAGCGACTCGGTTCTGATACATAAGCTCACAGATGCCTTGTGCTGAAAGACATCACCCTAGGAGTGATAAGGGGATCGAGTGCCATTTACCCACCCAGACAGAGCAAGGCCAATTGTGCTCTCTCAGGGCTCCGACAGCTGATGGCAAGCTACATGACCGGGATTTGAACTACCAATCTCCCAATCATAGTGGCAGTGCTATAGACTGCTGGACCACTGGGCAAACCATTTTTTTCCTTTAAACTGTCCTTACATCTGCCATTTTTAAGTAATTCACAGCATCAGTTTGAACAGACTCTCTTTACTACATAAATTAGCCTAGTTGAAGTCAAGTGATTTGATAGTTAGCTGAATATAGCTACCAAACAAATGTGCTTATGTGCTTATGTTAAATCTTGCTTTCTGCCCAGCTAACAGAGAATGTTATCCAGAACGTTCATCAATGTTTTAAAAAGGATTCAGAAAGATTAGAATGTAACTTTATGGAAATATTGTTCCAGTAATGTTCTGAAAACATGTAACATAATAATAATGGTTTACATCACAAATGTTATTAAAAGTTTTCTCATATAACATTCACAGCAAAGGAATACTAACATTATGGAAACGTTAAAAAGAACATTCCCAAAACAAAAATGAAAACATTGTAAGGACATTAACTATAAAGTTAAAAAAGCGTTTTTTGTTAGCTGGGTGATTGGTTTTCAGATTAATATGATATTTTTGATTAGATGAAAGCTGCATAAACATATGAAAAACTTAGACAAATTGTTTTTGCATGAAACCAATGATGTGCCCATCACTAAAGGTACTGTTATGGACTGTGGACGTAAGTGCAAGTTTAAAAAAAAAAAAAAAAAAAAAAAAAAAAAGCAAAACATAACAAGAAACCAAAGAATACACACAAAAATAGAAAAACAAACAAGCAGGAAACAAACTAAGGGTGCTTTCACACCTGAAAATCCGAACCGTGGTCCGAACCAAGGTCCATGTGTTTGCTACATTGTATACTTGGTCCTGCAGTTTAGGGAGCGCACCAAAGACTTTTGTGATACTCCTACATCCTTTCATCATCACTTACGTATCGATGTTTTTTCATTAACTTGACGCTGATTGGTTTTAGAAGGACATGCGTCTGACAATGGCATGATGACAATTCAGCGGGTGGTTCATTCGGCCTTTCCAGGATAAGGATAAAATGAACAGAACAGATTCATTTAGTCTCTATAGAAGTGCTGCTATTGTGCTTTTAATACCAGCAGCAGCAACTTCAGCACAGTACTCTAGGTTAGTTCAAATACGCCAAATGAACGTGCTTGTCCTGAAGCACCTGTATCCACGGCTCATTTTTCCTGCTTTTCCGTTTTTTTTCTTCTTCTGCTGCCGTTGTTGAGGAACGCCTGCTCAGCTTCCTGTAATTGGTCCGAAAGTTCGAACCATCTAGAAAAGCGCTTTCACACTGCAGGCGAACCGGACCATGGTTCAGAAGATCCGGACCGAGACCACCTCTCTTGGTCGGACCAAAATCTGGTCCTTTGGTCCGGCCCCTTTCACACCTGCTACCTTGGTTCGGACCAAACCACTCTAGGAACACCAGGACCAACTAGATATGAGAATCCAAACTAGCAACCGTGACAGACGTGAAGATATAAAAGAACCGACCAAGGAAACAGAAAACACAGGGCTATAAATACAGACACAAGGCGCAAAAAGAAACTGGGAACACCTGGGGAAAGGTAACGAGGGGGCGGGGCTACAAACAAATCACGTGAGGAACACAGGACTGGAGCAGAGACACGGAGGTACACAGGAAACGTTCAGGGGAAGGTAAATAAACAAACTAAAAGGAGGGCAGTAAAAACACGGAGACAGAACAGGACAGACACGGAACAGGGCCAGGACGTGACATGTTATATACATGTTTTTCTCAAATGTATAATTTTATAAATGATGGTTCATGTCTTTTACATGTCATGTACAGACAGACAGGGAATCCTTTCAAATTGCATTAAAAATGCATCTATTCATTGATTAGTCCATTATAAAATGTTCACTTCCTAGAAAACATGAAATAACTTTAACATGACTTTCATTATAATTGCAAATTGTTAGACTATACATAGAAAATTAAGCTCTTTCCAATTCTGATGTAAATAACTTGAAATTGCTTTTGTATCTTCAGCTAATGCTGAATGGATGACTGCTCATTGCCATGCAATGAAACAGCAAAAAGAAGCACTTTCTTATCATCCCTTGTAATTAATAGGAACAACACCGCTGTAGCCCTGCAGCCCTGATATCTGCAGCATCTCACACAGAGCGCTTCTTAAAATTCTCATGTCAGGAAGATTGCTGGTTTTCTCACAGATGGTTGCCCTGCATCATGAACCTATCACAGTATGTGCTCCACAGTCATTGGAACTAAAATTGCAGCAGCGGTATTGGTTTCACAAAAAGCCCTGTCAAACCGCTCCCCAAGCCCCACAACCCTGTTTTGCTCCACACCATCCATCCTATAGAGAATTGTGCTGCATTATTGTTTTTATTTGTGCTAAAACATCAAAGACTGCAGTGGGTGAAGCAGAGGAGCTTAGGCTGTTATTACTTTAGTGGTAATTTTAACAGGGAAGGGAAAATTAATTCTCCAGGCTTTCAGTATTAAGTTATATATCTTTCCAGCATTTCTATCCAGGGGCCACAGCTCTTTATACATTAACAACTATTTAGTCCATATCATCCACTGTTTCTCAGGTCTTCTACTTCTAGACCCACGTGGACTTACGTTCTCTGGTCGACCATGGGGAGGCTTGCTCTGAGTGGAACCCCTGGTGGAAAACTGTTTTATAACCTTGGCCTTCATGCTGCATTTCAGATTTAGGGTGTTAGCAATCATTTTTATATAGAGCAATAATTCTGTTTCTCATATCCTCAGAGAGTTCTTTGCCATGAGGTGCCATGTTAAATATCCAGTGGCCATGTGAGAGAATTGTACCCAAAACACCAAATTTAACAGGCCTGCTCTCCATTTACACTTTAGACTAATGAGTCACATGACACCAGTGAGAGAAAATGGCTAATTGAGCACAATTCCACAAGGCTTTCCACAAGGTTTAGGAGTCTGTTTATGGGAATTTTTGACCATTCTTTCAGAACACATTTGTGAGGTCAGGGTGAGAAGGCCTGGCCCACAGGCTAGGCCCTAATTCATCTCAAAGAGGTTATATCAGGTTGAAGTCAGGATTCTCTGCAGGCTAGTCAAGTTCTTCCACACAAAGATTTTTAGAGTTAGTTTAATTCTGTAAAATATGATAAAAGTGCAAAGTAACAATATATATACAATTATGTTGATTGTTTAATCGTTCCATTTCCTTTTAGTAGGACTTTTTGTACATTTTGTTTGGATGTCAGATTTTCATCCATTAAAATAATGATGTTATTATGTAAATAATACCCATTATCAGTAAATCATACCAAAAATAGTTTAATTACATCCTCACACATGGGGATACATAACACATAATAAAGTCATAACCCCAAACCAGATGGGCAGACTAAAGCCTGCCAAAATACTGTTTTTCCCCACAGCAGTGAAATTTGTCTACATTAGCTGATTAAAAAAAACACCCTATATCTGTGCATTTTCCTCATATCACAGAGTCTTATTATCTATGGATCAGTAGGCATTGTGTTTCAGGTCGAGTGATTCATAAGCTACAGTGGATGCTAGCACTACAGCGGTTATTCACGTCACACTATATTCATTCATGTGCTTTATGACTCAATATAATCAGTCAGTTCCAATTTACATACTGGCACAATGTTTCCCTTCCCTTCTTTATGTGTTTTGGGCCAGTAGTCATTGAGGAGTCCAGTTAACATTACTAACAGTTATCTACTGTATACTTATTTGTGTTTTTTTGTGTTATTTTGATGCAGTAAACTGTGTGAGCTGCACATCTGCACTGTATTCTATTAGATTTTATTCATCCACATCCAATTACAACTACTAAAAAATCCAGTATAGTATGTTACACATAATTTTTTTTCCTACAGACTGCCTTGTATATTAATTATAATAATTATATTAAGAGATGTGGTGTGATGATGTGCTCTTCATTTGTGAATTAAGATATTTTATATAATGCTAAAGTGATTTAAATTACATTCAAAACTATAAATTAATGGCACTTTTATCACTGGACACCAGTATAGTGAAATATGTGGTTTCTATTGCATACTATTATTATACTCTAATTTTACAAAACCATTTGTAACTGTATAGTTTACTGTTAATTTTAAAGTTAGTTTAATCCTGTAAAATATGGTAAAAAAAAAAAAAAAAACTGGCCACCACAGATGCTACATATTTTTTTTTACATGGAATACAATAATGTTGAATGTTTAATTTTCAAATTTCCCTTAAGTAGGATTTTTAGTACATTTTGTTTGGATGTCAGATTTTCGTCCAATAAAATAATGATGTTATTATAATAATAATGCCCATTCTCTATCATGAAAGCATACCAAAATAGTTTAATTGCATCCTGTGTTATATACTATACTAAACAGATATATTTTTTTTCAGTATGTCTCCTACAGACTGCCTTGTTCCAGCAGCTGAAACAGTATAAATAATATTAATAAACCATATTGCGCACATACCCATATATTTTTACGAGTATGCCTGCAGGCTGCTTTGATTCAGTGTGTAAACCTACAGTAAAACATATAAACTATGCACAATTTCTCATTTTTATGAATATGCTAACAGAATGTCTTATTCTCAGCATCTAAAATGACTCTTTCACCTGAAAGAACTTCACTCATTATTAAATAGAGATCTCAGTGGGTCAAGGACGGAACCAGTAAATGAAGGCAGGGACAAATGTAACACTGATTGCATGTGTAAGTGTTCTTTTTTCCACCTATATTTTATTTTAAATCACACTCTTTTTGGCTGTAATGCAGTACCTTTGGTGTACGATACATTTGTCAGTGTTAAATTAACACTGTGGGTCCTATTTTCGGGATCTAAAGGTGAGCTGTCAACTGTGCACCATGCAACTTGATTTAGGGCATGCCAGTCTTGCACGACTTTAAACATGCAAAAGTGTACTAATGTACTAATTTTCTTAATTAATCATGGGTGTGTTTTGGACGTAATGTGAAATAAACCAATCAGTATGTCACTTGCCATTCCCTTTAAGAGCCAGGTGCGCTCTGACTTCCACGGATTGGTATTTTAACGGCGCTTTTATTTAAAATTTTCTTCATTGTTGATGTAAAAGTTGGGTTTGTGCACTGCTGCGTGTGTAATGAGTGGGGGCTTATGTGTGCTGAGTGCAAATTGTAAACCTGCGTTGCCAAGATAGCTATGAACGTCTCTGACTGTTGACTGTTGTCTGGGTTTGGTAACACTTTACTTGGATGGTCCATTTGACGGCCTCTTTGATGCTCAACTGACATTCAACTAACACTGAATTGAATGTCCATTAAATTTAACTTAACCCTATGTTGAATCTAAATGATTAAAAATAGAACCTAACCGAACACCTAACCCTAACCTTAACCCTTAATCAACACTAAAATCTAACCCTACACCTAACCCTTACCCTAACCTTAACCCTTAATCAACCCTAAAATCAAACCCTACACCTAACCCTTACCCTAACCTTAACCCTTAATCAACCCTAAAATCTAACCCTACACCTAACCCTAACCTTAACCCTTAATCAGCCATAAAATCTAACCCTACACCTAACCCTAACCTTAACCCTTAATCAACCATAAAATCTAACCCTACACCTAACCCTAACCTTAACCCTTAATCAACTCTAAAATCAAACCCTACACCTAACCCTAACCTTAACCCTTAATCAACCCTAAAATCTAACCCTACACCTAACCTTTACCCTAACCTTAACCCTTAATCAACCCTAAAATCAAACCCTACACCTAACCCTAACCTTAACCCTTAATCAACCCTAAAATCAAACCCTACACCTAACCCTAACCTTAACCCTTAATCAACCCTAAAATCTAACCCTACACCTAACCCTAACCTTAACCCTTAATCAACCCTAAAATCAAACCCTACACCTAACCCTAACCTTAACCCTTAATCAACCCTAAAATCTAACCCTACACCTAACCCTAACCTTAACCCTTAATCAACCCTAAAATCTAACCCTACACCTAAACCTAACCTTAACCCTTAATCAAAACTTAAAATCTAAACCCAATCCTAAAATATAAAGATAAGCGTTTGGGTTAGAGTTGAATGTAGGGTTTTATTCAATAGAGAATCATTTACTTTCACCTTTAAGTTCATTTGCATTTAATAGACATGTAGTTGAATGTTAGTTGAATGTCAGTTGAGCATCAAAGAGGCCATCAAATGGACCATCCAAGTAAAGTGTTACCCTGGGTTTTTATTGGTCAGTGGCACAATTGTCTTTACTGCCAAGATAGCAATACGCCAAAAATTTACCTAAACATCTGAAAAGCAGCTTCCACATGATTAGTGTAAAGTTTTCAGTCAAACATCCATATACTGTACATTCACTTCTTGGATTTTTTAAATTCTTAAATTAATCAATGCAGGTGCAACTAAAAAAATGTGAATATCTTTACCTTGCAACAGAGGGAAGCATTGCACTGACTTTGGACTTGATATAACACAGTGGACAAACACTAGCAGATGACACAACTCTCTCCAAACCATCACTGATCATCAGTAAATTTAGTATTTTATTTGGAAATCAAGGGACCAGAGTCTGGAGGAAGAGTGAAGTTTCCACAATCAGTGATGGTTTGGGGAGCCATGTCAAAATCAAGACAAAAGAATAGCAAACAATTATTCAGTATATGTGGTACAATCCAATCAGTTCAAGCAGAGCCTTCCCTGTTCTCACCTCCTAAATTTCTTATAATATCTGGGAACTTTTCATCATCATAATTCTTTAGCAAGTTCAATGTGACAGCAATTTACTATGGCCGAAGAGTGCGCACAGTAGATCGGAAGCACAGACACACTGCTGCTTTGTAATGTTGGCGGCAGGAAAATTTAATTAGCACTTTGATGAAATGTTTTAAAACAAACATAATGTTCACCTTAAATGAAGCGCAGTTGCTCAGAAACAGCAATGTCAAACACAGAGAAAGTCAACCTTTCCGTGAGTAAAACGTTCTGGAGGTGCTCTGTCATATCAGGAAAGGCAGCGTTCTAACGGTGAACAGCGGTTGTGCTTTGGAGCTGACTCCGCATCGCACGTCCTCCACCGTGACAGCCTAGCGCAACACAAACACCTGTCATGCGTCCTGATTTCACTGCTGCTGGAAGCACTTATTTTGATTCATGGAGCATCAGCACGGTTGACAAGCCTAAGACAACAGGACAAAATCAAGACAAAAGAATAGCTGACTGTTTCTGACACACTGGGCAGTACGATTATTTGGAGTGGGTCATGCTAGAATCTGAGGTTGTCAAGTTACTTTAAAAGGGTGGATTTCTAAAAGTGTTTCAAATTGCATTTAGATGTCAAAACATTTGAATTCCAGTTTTACACTTGGGAAAAACTCTAAGCAAAGTAGAATATATATGCATCTTACTTTACTGCATTTTTTTGCACTATAAGGCACACTGTATTATCAGAGGCACTATCAATAAACGTCTATTTTCTGGTCTATATTCATACATAAGGTGCACTGGATTATAAGGCGCATTTTAAGAGATACTATAAGGAATTCTATATCAGCAGGTCTCGCTGCTGGGTGGTGGTGTTGGGGGTGTAGCTAACTAAACCAAGTAAAGCTAAGCTAACTAAACAAAACTGTAATCAAAAAATACTTTAAAAGAAAGTCAAACGAACACTGGATGTACATCCACAAAGATTTCTCTCATGAAAACTGTTTAATTTGGTGAGTAAAGTGCTTTTGTTTATTTACAGTAAGCTTAGATTCCCACATTTTTCCAAGCACTAAGGCTTGAGCATTAGCAGTAGCGGCTAACCGCTCCAGCAGTGCTAGCAGGGGTTAGGAACAGGCCACAGGCTGATAATATTTATCTCTGAATGGGGAAATAGCAGTTATTATCAGCTAATGCTAATGCTAACACTACAATTGAGCGGAATGGCTTTACTGTTCCTTACAATGTGACTGGTATAATTCATACATAACGCGCAATGGCATATAAGAAAAAGGAAACAATAATTTAACCCTCTTGTTATGTTCATTTATCAGGAACAGCAATGGTGTTCCAAATCAGTTTGACCTGGTGCATGTTTAATTACCCAAAAGTCTAAAACCAAAAAAAATCCTAACAAGCAGTGTGAATATTTCATGAAAAATAGGCCATTTGCGGCCCGTTTCCTTTTTTGGAGCGGCCTGCGAGGTATTTTAGAAATAGAATGAAAGTTGGCCCGCTGTTAAGCAGGTTTTTATAATGTGAGATTCAAAGTTTGAACGCTAGGTGTCATAAAAGGGGCCAAAGAGTCTAAAAGCGGAGAAAGTGCTCAGTTGTAGTGCAGAAAAAACGGGCCAAAGAGTCTAAAAGCGTAGAGGAAGCGCAGTTGTAGTGCAATAAAACGGGCCAAAGAGTCTAAAAGTGGAGAGAGTGCGCAGTTGTAGCACAGAAAAACGGGCCAAAGAGTCTAAAAGTGGCGAGAGTGTTTAGTTGTAGCGCAGAAAAAGGGCAAAATAGTCTAAAAGTTGCCGTAATTAAGGAGTTTAATGTTAAGAGACATCATGAAATGAAACATCAATGTTTACACATCACTGTCAAAGATAGATAAAGATAGTAAGTCACATAAAATGGTGTGTAAATGAAAGTAATCAGGAAAATTTATTATTTAAAGTGGTATATTTCATTATTTGTTTTATTACAGAGTCTGTGGCCCTCAACGAAAAAAGTTTGGACACCCCTTATCTCTATAATATGAGTTTCACAAAACTCACTCTAAAATTTTTGAGAAGCACAAGTATGTCTTGACCTTGATAAAACAATCCTGCCAATAAGAATAGGCAAGTCATACATTTCTCTGAATGCATAATGGTCATTCTCACCTGTCCATTAAAGGCATGTAAAGCATCATCCTCAAGAGAAGCAAAATAGCTGTTTCAGAAAGTCAACGGCTCATCTCCCGTGCAGCTTCAGTTTTCTACCTGGAGCGATCGTATGGCTGCCTGTGCTTTCCTGGCTTCCCTCCCATTCTTCTCTCTGCTCCTGAGGCCTGGCCTCCTCGCTCTTTTAATATTGGTCCCTCAGCAGCTTTGCTGGCTGCAAAGGGGAAGCCGATTGACACTGGTGTTTTATTCCATCGCACAAACAAGTGGTGTAATGGGCACTAAAGCGCTCTGATTGAAGAAGAAATCATATTGCCTTTGATTGCCCTGAGAGACTTGAAGCGCTGCCACCGGCCCATGAATCACTTTGTGTCAGCCGGGCATGGAGGAATAGGCCAGGCCTTTTTCCAGCACTGGATGCAGCTCCAACTGCATGCCTGGGATTTGTTTTGGGGTAAAAAAAAAAAAAGCTCATGCCAGCTATTGTTTTTTATTCTTTTTGTCTTTCTTTTCCTCTCTGCTATTACAGTCTCACACCAGTTTTCTTTCTTTCTGCTCTGCTTCTTTCTTTGTTTTTTTGTTTCTCTCTATGCTCACAGTTTTTTCACAGCTCACATTTTGGAAGAACAACAAATCATCTACTCACAGTTACACATTCAACAAAAACAACAAGCTTCATATTTTTACAATCAAGTACCTGGTTATAGACACTATGTCTGTACTAAAATAATTTAGATACATCTGCAGTTTTGCATATTTTCTGTGGCTTGAGAATCGAAATTACCTGCACAAATTTAGTAAATAACTCATACCTTAGTGGAGCTCAGTAACACTGAGATAAATAACTGATCAGCACAGTGATTTATCAGTCTACTCATGCTTTAGTAGAGCTCAGTAACACTGAGATAAATAACTGATCAGCACAGTGATTTATCAGTCTACTCATGCTTTAGTAGAGCTCAGTAACACTGAGATAAATAACTGATCGGCACAGTGATTTATCAGTCTACTTATGCTTTAGTGGAGTTCAGTAACACTGAGATAAATAACCGATCAGCACAGTAATTTATCAGTTTACTCGTGCTTTAGTTGAGTTTATTAACACTCTACTATGCTTTAGTAGAGCTCATGTTCTAGTAGAGTTCAGTAAAACCCAGTGGCGTGCAGTTAATATAGTGTATACCCCTTCCAACAACACCCTCCCCACACCCTTCCACCCGAAAACCTACACATAGATTTATATTCGAACTTCATATTCTCTGTCTTGACTTAGTTATATAAGCTTAATGCACATTAAAAGCCCCAAAATACAGCTACAAACGACTAAATAAATGCTTAATTGTCCTACAAGTACAGCCGGCCAACAAATATCACTCATTTTATGCCTACCAGACGCCAGGTCAGCCAAAACATTAAGTACACACATAAAACTCACCAGTCAGATGGCCTATTATTGTGAATTAGTGTCACATTGAAGTACAGCCTTTAAAAAGGCTTTTTAATATGATATGACATAATATTTGTCTCATTTACGTTGCAATTCCATTATATTTCGCTAACTGTTGAATTAATCCAGCATGCGCTCCGTTTTATACTAAGCAACATGCAGCTCCTTCAGCAGAGCGCAGAGAAGGGGTTAGACAGTCATTGCCCCGCCCCCGGAGTGAAAATCATGAATCTGATTGGTTAGATTGTCCTGCGACTTTGCTAATATACACATTACTACACCCCAGAGGAGGTTCTTTAATTAGGCAAACCTAGGCATTTGCCTAGGGCCTCGACCAAATCTGTCCTCCATAGAGGCCCCCAAATCTGACCATCCCAGCTACAGTACATACACCAAAAACAATGTTGATTTGTTACTTATGTAAAGTAAAGAAAAAAAACATTTCTATTAAAAAAGAAACAACAGAAATATCAGTAGAATACCGAATTAATGTCTAAATACTAATTGTCCAAACACACATACCCCCCTCCGTTGCTTGCATTGAACTAGTCCATAATATGATGATGTAGCAATGTGCCACACAACGTGTTTCCTCTAATTACATCCACGCCAAAGCAAACGCTGGTAATTTACACTGCTAGTAAATAAACACAAGCGTTACTGACCAAAATAAACGCTTTTTAGGAGAGATATAAGTTGTGTGTAAATATTTATGAGACAATACCTGACAAAATCTGTTTTAATGACGTTAATAAACATCACTGTGACAGAGCTAGTCGCAGTTTCACCGCAGCAAAGGACGAGCACGCGAATCACTTATCTAACCAGCCTTTACTGATTTCTGCCCCCAATAACCCTTTCAATAACCTCCAATAGCCTTTAATAGTCTTCAGTAGCCTTCAACAGTCTAACCTTGCAGCCGTGGTGTGTCCACTAAACTCCGTAGTTATAAACATCCTGAGGTTAGCAGCGCGCTAACTGACCTGTTTATAATGTAATCTGAGCAGTGCCTCCGTGACGGCTGCTCTAAACTGCTGCTGTTAGCTGCTTGGGCTGAAAGATGAACTGTAGAGAGCTGTATTATCCGTTTAGTCAAAAGAAATCAAAAGAATATCTGCCGATCGCCGATACCGTATTTTGGCTGAAAATCGGCCGATACCGATAAACTGCCGATCGATCGTTCCATCTCTAGTTATTTGGTTTATGTGTGTGTTTCAAGAATGAGGGCCCCTTGTTTATATTTTGCCTAGGGCCCCAAAATGGCTAGATCCGCCCCTGCTACACCCTTCTCAAAATCAGCAGAAGGGTCACGCAGACAAACATGGGCAGGAGCAATTTTAAAAAGCTTTGATTGGTTAGAACAGCTGTCAGTCAGATAAGAGTCCTGTAGGAACTGAAAAACGCAGACTAATGCTTTGAATTAGTTGCTGTTTTTTAGATTAGTTAATTTATAAAAGATATGCTTATAGTTTACAATAACTACAATATATATATTTCCTGATTAAATATTATGTAATGATTTACATGCACCTATTGTCACCCCTTCTCTGAAGGGTTAGAAGGGCCTCACTGCACACCACTGGTAACACTGATATAAATATCTGATCAGCACAGTGATTTATCAGTCTACGTATGCTTTAGTAGAGTTCATGTTTTAGTAGAGTTCAGTAACACTGAGATAAATAACTGATCAGCACAGTAATATATCAGTTTACTCATGCTTTAGCAGAGTTATTTCAATACTTGTAATGTAAATAATTACAGCACATTGGGTTTTGGAGTCCTAACAGTGCATTTACCACTCCTTTAACATGATATAATTGTAAACCTCTCTATATAAGTTTCTCTGCCAAACAGCATAAATGCAGTGTAATATAACTTTCAGTTCCCGAGTGATTTGCTACCCAGTATTTACTGTGATGCTAAGCAGAAACAGCACAGGGGATTGAGGGCTCTGCATGGTGCACTGGCAGGGCCTACTTAGCTGTGATCTCCTTTCTGAAAGGTCAGAATCGTGAATCAGACTCGGCAGAAAGACTGTTATTAGCGCTGACAGTTGACAGACGAGAATACCATCATCCTGGTCACCTGATTATTCACTTACGTAAAGCACTTTAATGTAATGGCATGCCAGAAGACACTGCTGCTGAAACAAGATGCCAACATCATTTCTTCCCGATTATTTTTAAGAAAAGATACAGGAACTGCATGAGCAAAAAGACCCACTATAAACCCACGTCTTAAAGGAGAACTTTGGTGAAAAATGGACTTTTGGTATAGTAAAATATGATAACAAGTACGTACCCTTGATGAATACCACACCTCTGTTCTCCCACAGCGTTCCAAGATCCATAAATGTTAACAGTTTGTCCAAACACCCTTAGGACTGGGTTACACAGGGTATAATTTAATAATTTGCACAGATAAATCGTTTTTTCCACCGTTATCCAGGATCAAAATAGCTCCACACTTCTTTGCTAGAATCTGGGAAGCCCTGACATCTCTACATAGACTCCACATAGCGCAGCAGCCGACGCCAGGAGTAATGGCGGCACTCGGAGCTGAATAAGGCAATATGAGATGTAAACAGAGGTTTTTAATAAGCTTCTTGTGCACTTTTTAAGTTATTAATGCCTCATTTTAAATGTCAAGGCTTTCCGGATTCTAGCAAGGATGTGTGAAGCTACTTTGAGCTGGATAACGGTGGAACAAGCAATTTTTTCAGGGCAAATTTTGCCCCCTGTAACCCAGTCTGAAGGGTGTTTGGACAAACTGTTAACATTTCTGGATCTCGGAATGTTGTGGGAGAACGGTGGTGTGCTATTCATCAAAGGTAAATTCTTTTTCCTATGTTTTACTACACCAAAAGTCCATTTTACACCAGAGTTCTCCTATAAAGAGGTTAATTTACAGTACATCTCATTTTATTGTGTCATTTCTCTCATTCAGTTTACTTATGGCCAGTTCTCACTAATGTAAATCTCTTTAATGCTGCATGTTTGACACAACAACTAGGCCTCAAATCTGCAGAATTCACCTCTGCAGTCCCAGATAGCAATTCAAAAAGTGGTAGAATTAAAAACCGGACAAATATTACAGAGGCAACTCTGTCATCATCTCTGCTTTTGTTCACACTCTCCCTTTTCACGGCTGAGACAGCAGCCGCAAAAATGTTGCCTTGATGATTTATTGCATGAGGGTTTCCAGGAAACAACAAGTTTGCATTAATATCAATCAAATAGTGACAATAATTGCCTCACTATCTGCCCGTGCAGTTCCAGCGAGAGTGCCTCACGCACAAGCTAGATGACAAGTTCAATTATCTGGAAGGTAAATGCTCGCCAACGAAAAAGAAAATCGTCCATGGCAACATCCTGTCCTGTGATGAAAAAAAAAACACATTCTGAAATGCTTTTATGCAACTTTTAAGACTTGAACTTTCTCTAATAGTAGGCCTTTAACAAGGGTCATTAAATCGTCTTTTAAGTTGGATTATAAACTCGAAAAAAGCATTTTCAGAGTCTGTCCAATTCTCAGTATACTAATGAGCTGCTAATTGTTTGCTAATTGTTCTGATAATTCCTATTTACAACAGTAAACAGACAGTGTGTGAAAAACTAAATACACACAACAACATTAATTCCACTGACTGGCTGAATCATTCCGCCAGCATTTCAGCTTTCCCCCATCCGTATGGCACGATGATGGCTGGCTAGTAAGGAGGAATAGAAGGTGCTACCATTTGCGTCTCCTCACTTTTTGACAAATGGACTTGAGGGCACATGTTTTTCTGGCGCCAAGTCATGCTTCAATAACAAAACCATTTTCTCTGCTGCATTCACCTCTGTGCTCCACAGCGTTTCAACATACCGAGCTGCATGCAAGTGGAAATTTCAGGAGGCCATCAGAGTGATAGAGCAGCTTGAAATGTTTACCCGTCATCATGCAAAATAAGAGAATGTGGTGTCAGGAAAAACAGGGTGCAAATGGAACACATTAATGCGTCTGTGGAAACAACATTATGAGTTGTTTTGTCTGCTGTCTTCAGTATCTACTACTGATGATTATATTTTTTGAATTTGAGAAGATTCAGGTCTGTGTTGTATAGCCTAACAGGTGGTATAGTATCATTCAAACAAATATAACATAGGAATCTATGTAATCTATCCAATTTAAACTGACTGTATACATATATATTTGACATTACATTAAAACGACTTATGTAATGTTGAGTGTGCACCCCTTGTGTCACCAAAATCAGCTCTAATCCATTGAGACCAGAGTTGCCAGGTTTGCGGTTTTCCTGCCAAATTGAGCGTGTTTGAAGATCCAGTCACGGGTGAAAATTCAGGGGTGGTGGGGTGCTTTTTTGGGCTACTTTTAAAATTACGCAATTAAGCTTCTGTCAGAGTGTCTAAGATCTTTACACTTTTTCCCATTTTTCCAGCCAAGATTAGGACAGTGGCAGGGAAATTTATGCACATAAAATGAAAACAGTAGATAAAATTAATCAATGAAGGCAGTCTGAGAAGCTTGTTCTGGAAGAGAGGGCGAGTCTACCAAATAAGTGGGTGAGTCTGACTCCTCTGTTAGACTCTTAGGATGATAAGGGAATGGGACCACAACATACATGTTTTTCTACAGTCATTGATTCTACAGTTTCCAGGGCGGAACAAAATTTCTTATCTCTGATGATAAAACAACCCAAGACCACACAGACTTGACCGAGTCCTTAATCAGCCTAAGCGTGAGTAGATTTACTATTTCTAGTGCATAAAACTTCTTTATTGTAATTGGACAGAAGATAACAAGCTCAAAAGCTTGACTCAAACCTGGCTTTAAGTAAAATTGGCTGTGTTTGGCAGTGGTGAACTGCCCTTTGGAACCACTGAGAAAGGCCATCCGGTTTCTTTAAGCAAGCAGTCATGCCCCTTCACATTTTCTCTCTTGCATCCTACATTGCGTGATTCTGGATGTTGCCTCAGGGGTGAATGGATGGATGGATAGATGAAGGAATGGGTGTCAGACTGGGACTGGGCCCTGCCTCTCCTCCTCTGCCCAGCGTCACTCATTACGGCCTGGCTTTGCCCTGCAGCGTATGCTCCAGCCAGTGTAAAGCTGCCAGGGCTCCTGAGTGGATAGATAGAGTGAGGACACGTGGGGAGAAGGGATAAAGGGGCAAGACACTAGTGGTAAAAGTAGGCCGGGGATGTACAACAATGGCTACTGATATACACTCCCTCCAGTCAGTGACATTTCTTTATGTGGCTGGCCTATCTCAGTGGGAAGAGTATCTTGGGAGATATCCTTCTTTAGATTAAAAAAAAAAAAAAAATAGGATTGAGAAGAAGAACCAGACTAGTTCTTTTTTTTTTTTTTCAAAACATCTGGTTAAATTCCTGGAAAATCCAAGGATTACCTCTGTATTTATATTTATTTTCACAACAAGAAAAAATAGGCAAGCCCATTTGGCCATGCTGCTATTGACTGCATAGAATCGGTAACGACATTTTAGCAAAAGGGATGCTCTTTTTTTTTTAAAGGGTATTTCTCCAGTAGTCTCAAGATGTAGGTCATAAATTGAGAAAAAAAAAATTTAATGTAAATGGTCTTAATGAATAAGCACTGTGACTAACAGCAGTATAGTGTAGCTGGGCAAGGCCAGCAACTGGTGCGTTTGCAATGCTAATGCTGCAGTAGTAATAGTGGGTGACGCTAATGCTACAGAAGCAGTGCCAAGTAAGGCCAGCAGCCAGAGCGGTGGCAATGCAAATGGAACGGTAGCAATGCTAATGCCCATTTATACCACCCTAAAGGCACTTTCACATTACCAGCAGTATCCCATGTTGCTATCCACTTTGCTCAATGCTCTGCTGGATGCTGGCTAGTTGTGGTTGCATTGTGCTGGCGAATAGATGTGTTTGCTAAAACACGTCACCTCTGCAACAACCAGTGTTTTGGAGTTTTAAGTCAGCTACTGCCTCTGAAGACCATGATTTGTCTCCCAATGTCAGAATAAAGCTCTGATTCTGGTCTTCTTCCTGTTATCTCTACAGTATATGAGTGTATTGTAGGAAAATGTTGTACAGCTCAGGATATTCATTAATCATTAATATTAGTCGCTCATCCGTTTTTTGTTGGTTGGACCACAGTTTTTTTCTTGGTTTTGTGAGTTCACATCCCACATTTTCTGCCTAAGTACCACTTGCCACAAGGTCAAAGTTGAACCATGTTGAACTGCAGTAAGCACTGCACCGCTTTCCGCACTGCTCCACTGCCATTTCCAAACTTCACTCCCACTGGAGAAACAACTAATCCTAATGGTGGGGTCAGCGTACAGCATTGCAGCTACCGCATTCAGCCTAAAAGCGTCTTAAAAGTTATATTTTAAAACTGCTTACAACAGAATTGTTAACAAAGGCACAAATGCACAAAAAGCTTGGTTGAAACAGCCAGCACATTCCTCAGTCACTTGCTGAAATGATATGTTCAAAAGTAGACATCCCTTCTAATTATTGCACCCTCTTCTCATTCAGGGCCCAGGCCTAAAATCATTTTGCCAAATTACAAAAACATTAGTACATTAGCTAGAGGAGTATAAAAAAAACAGCACTAGACTGTGTAGCAGTGGAACAACATTTCTTAGAGACGTTCTGAGTACATCTGAGATTAGTTGGAGGTAGTTTCGGATCCAGAACTAATTATCCAGCATCAGTAGCTTTATCTCACTCATGCTCTTGTAGCTAAATGCAATCAAATCACCACAGAAACCTTCTAAACATCAAGCAAGTGTAAAGTCTTCCCAGTGCACTAAAGGCTGCAAATAAGGAGACTTGTTTTTTGTAAAAAAATTTTATTAAAAATTAAAATTATTATAGTAGATGCTATTACAATACATTCATTTTATAATGCCGCTTTTTACACTACAAAGACATGATCTTGTCAAACTAATAAATCTCCGGAATATATCATGTATAAGCATGTGCATTTTGAGATTATCCATCACAGTCAGCTGCCAATAAATCTTGATCTCTCTCAGACAGCAGGGCACCATTAATCAGCATTAGATATTATTCACAGAGGCCACTATTAATCAGGCTTAAAGAACTTCATGTGTAAGTTATAAGGCCATTTTGTGCTAAAGCAAGCAGATCTGACTATTAAATCTTAATTAAACACAAGTATCAAATTTTATTTTCCATCTATATTCACTTCCTTTTAGATTATGTGCTTAGACACAGAAGTGGTATTGGAGTTTTTAAATGCTGTACTGAGAATAGTTCACCAACAGCGTCCTGTGTTCAGCGTCCTGAGACCACTGATAAAGAACTAGAAGGTGACCACCCCAAACAGTGCAG
The DNA here is from genome assembly GCF_023375975.1 of Astyanax mexicanus. Taxonomy (NCBI): domain Eukaryota; kingdom Metazoa; phylum Chordata; class Actinopteri; order Characiformes; family Acestrorhamphidae; genus Astyanax; species Astyanax mexicanus. The sequence continues at coordinate 11,515,620 of NC_064409.1, read as the reverse complement.
CAACAGATTCAAAGCTTCTGTTAGCTTCACTGAGATTACTTTATTTCAAGGTGCTGCGCCTGGGTAGGAGTGTCTCATAGAGTCGACACAGTGTTCAAAAACTCCAGCAGCACTGCTGTATCTGATTCACTCATGCCGGTACATCATGACATTATCAACATTATGTTTAAAACATGGACGCTGTGAGTCCATTCTATTCTAAAGTAATGAAATGGAACCAAATTGTCTGCCATGTTGTCAAATTTGCAACCAGTTCCACAGTAAAGACCAGAGTCAGGGTAGACCCACACACTTCTCCCAGAACAAGTGTCTCAGAGCGCTTTTTTATTGTAAGCAAGTTAGCTGTTCTGCAAATGGTCACGATGAGACTCAGCAAAAAACATTTGAACTTTATATGACCCCGTGATATAAAGAACCCCAACCATTCAAAGCCTTTAAATGAACATTGCCTCAATAGATCTACATTCCACCATAGACCATAAATAGAAATATGTACAAATATGCATTAGGATCTAATAGATAAAGGCAAGGCAGTGCTATGATGAATAAAACAATCTGCAAGAGGTGCAGGTATCAGCAGAAAATGAGCATACCCAATAAACATGTGCATATGTAGGTATTTAACTAGTAAGGTGGCTAGTGTCCAGACGTGCAGATAAATAAACATATAATTTAACAATGTCAGAATTTAAACACTAACCAATAACTAGAAAAGGAAATGTTAAAAGGAAGTTTGTTAATTGTTTTTTTTTTCTAAAAGTTATTCATATATATTCAGTGTTCTTTGCTATCAGGGTGTTTTAGGTGAGCTTTTATATGCCTTAGAGCATATATACCCACTTTTGTAGATTGTAGATCTTGAGCTACAGTTTTGAGTAACCTTTAGGTAGACATCAAAAGTGTCAAAAGTATTCACACATTACTCAGATAGAAGTATAGATACTAGCATTTCAAATATTAGCTTTTTACTCAAGCAAAAGTGTAAAAGTGCTGGTTTTAAAACTACTTAAAACACATTGTTCTAAAAGCCATAATGACTATAAATTTGGGATGCTCTAGGCTGCCTGACTGTTTTAGCTGCATATATGCCCATTGAAAATGAATTATGTATTTTAGTAGAATGTAAATATATTAAATAAGCTTAGTTGGAACATCTGTCTCGAGTTCTCTTGAGTCTTTGCACGGATCATCTTCGTACTAGACTACATACGTCTGCTAAGTAAGGGGAAAAGTATTTGTTCTTCGTTACTTGACACCTTTGATAGACACTGATAATGATGATGATGATATATTCATGATATGATCGCTGTGACAAGATAGAGAGAAGCGTGTAGTGTTATGACGTAATGTAAGCATCGCGGGAACGTCATAATGGCCACCTCTAGTAAGCGCAGTTGCACGACAGTGGCAAGGTCTCCACTGTGTGTGTGTGTATGAGGGTGTGTGTATATATGAGTGTGTGTATATATGAGTGTGTGTGTGGCTGTAGTTGCTGCCACCTTCACTGCTCCCTGTGCTCTGGGAGAGAGAGAGAGAGAGAGAGAGAGACTAAAGGAGAGAGAGACACTAAAGGAGAGAGAGTGAGTGAGAGAGAGAGGGAAAGAGGGAGGGAGGCACGGCGGCGTTGTGTTACAGCAGCAGCAGTGAGCGCTGAAAAAGGAAGACACAACGGTTGACGGGTGGTGGTGGAGGGGGACAGATATGAACGCGAGCGACATGGAAGCCTCGGTGGGGCTGAAGCGCGCCTGAGCTTTGTGTGTTTTTATACCTCGGAAAGCCGCTGTGAGAGCTCGTGAGAACGCTGTGAAACATGCCGGGCTGGAAGAAGAACATCCCCGCTTGTCTACAAGCCGACCAAGAAGGAGGTAGGGAGCGCTGGGGCTTTTCCTTACTCCATCGTTTCTCCACCATGCTGGTGCTGCCGAGCGCCTGCTCGCGGGGAGGGAAAGTTGTGCGCGGGGCTTTAAGCGCTCGCGGGGGAGCTGGAGGGCTCGAGGCGGAGGGCGAAGCGGTCGCCGGGCTGCCTTATTATGCCTTTTTAGCCGGTCAACACGCTATTGTGTCAACTTTACTCGCAGTTTGCTGCCAGTTTTGTGCTGTCAAGCGCGTGCTCGTGCTCTTCGTGCTCTTACTACACCCACCCACCTACCTACAGCTAGCTATAGTAGCCTACCAACCTGTCTACACTGCTCACGTGCACTTGTTCATATTTCTGTGCTGTCTCGAATCGCCGTCCTGTTATTACTATGAGCTAACCCTGGATAGCCTGGCCGCTTGTTCTCTTATTCATTCACTCAGTCACTTACTCACCTGTCGCGAGCGTAGTATGTAACGTTAACTAACCTAGCTAAAGCTAGGTGGTCCCATTCTCGCATGCATGCATAAATGCATTTATTCTCTCATACATGCATGCATGCATGCATTCATGCAAGCAAACACGCGACCATGCTAGCTAGCTTGCACATGCTAGACATGCAGCCTATGCATAAAATAGCACATGCATGCAGAGCGCGCGTGCAGTCCAGCAGCGCTACTCGTTTATTTAGCTAACCTAGGTTAACTAGATCTTTCGTGCAGCTTCAGAGCATGCATTACCAGACAGAACAAACACAATAACATGCAAAAATGACAGACAGACCGCCCACCCTCCTTTAGAAACTTGCCCCACCAGTGTCTGTCTAGGTCAAAACACGGAGCAGTAGTGGCATTAGTTCCAGACCCCAGTGCAATAGCCAGCAGTGCACGAGTAGCAGCACTAGACAGTAACGATTAATGCATATTATAATCATTCACTTCGATACTTCATGCTCTGTCAGCATGGTCACCTAAAGTGACAGACACAACAGATACCGCAACACAACCTATTGTCTCAATAAATATCAGAACATTGCACATTTAAATGCCTGCCATTGATTTAAAGAGCAAAATTGTTTTTAAGTGATGAGCCCTATCCGGACGGGAATAGTTTCTCAGGGGGACGTCTGTGAAAAATATTGCAATTTCTACTCAGTAATAAAACTCTGCAATTGAAAAAGCAGAATGACTAGTGAGTTTTTTGGCTTTCTCGGTCACATGACATCGCGTTCAGTAGCTCCTCCATTTCCACTCGCTGTGGACAAATAGAATATTTTATTAAACTCTAACTTTACTGTAGTTCAGAGAAAAACAACAGGTTATTCAGCTTGTAATTTTCTCAGAGGACGTCTAAGAAAAACGCATACATGGTTGTTCCGGAAGGGAATAAAATCAAAGCGGACTCCTCATAAAAGAGAAAATTACCCCAGGACCCCCTGAGAAACAAGTCCCAATCAGATAGGGAAACTTCTAGAATCCATATGCATGCAGCGAAATCTTTGACTAATTGACTAATCAGAGAGAAAAAAAAAATATAGATTAAGATTAGTCAAATAGAAAAATAATCATTAGTCGCAGCCCTGCTTATCACACCCACTACTGCTGCCAGTGCTGCTACTACTCCACTAAACTATGCATGGCTGCAGGGCATGGTCTGTGGTTTGCTATGCTACGCTATACTAACTATAGACATTGTTATTTAACGCCAGAGGAGCAGCAGACAGACAGTCTTACTTGTAGTTAACGCAGACATTGGGTATTGTGCACATGGCTGAAATCTAATCCAGCACAGCCATGCATGACCAGTTCAAACATATAACACACAGCATGCTGGGGTGTGTGTGTTTGTGTGTCTTTGTGAATGGCTAGTAAGTAGGTGGCTGGCTGTAGTTGACTGTAGTAGAGTGTGCAGTGGTTTAATAGACATAAACAGGGCAGCATTACACACATTACTAATACTACTACCTCTGTTACTACTACTACTACTGCTGAGGTGGTGACCTCATTCACTGTTGGCTCCTAGATTTTACCAGCATATTGCAAGGATTATCTCATACCTAATTGGGGAAATAATCTCAGAGTAATTATGACAGCTGCCACCTTCCAGATGCTCTTTTTTTTTCCCCTGGCCTGCACCGTGTGTATATTTTCATTAGTAAGTACATGTGACACACTTCAGCGTGGAAATATGAATTATTCATATTCTCTTCATCTTCTCAAAGCCCGGCATATACTGGTGATGTGGAATCTTGTGGTGTTCCGGGTGAATTGTGGTTTGTATCGACCCATGGCATATGGATCTGGCAGTTATACTATCCTCTCGAGTCCATCATTCACTACACCTGATCTGCCATTCAGCATGGGCTGTGGAGGAGAATGGAATCTATAGGGGCACAAAAAAGAAATATGTTCTGTATGGCATAGAAAGGCAGGGCATATATTGTTGATGTCATGCAAAAACCTTGTATTTCTCTTTGCATGTGTTGTTCTTTTTCAAATTGTCAATGCTGTGAACCGACCAATAGAAACGCTCCAATGTGACTGATTTGCTTCTTAAAAAAAGTATTTTTTCCTCTTGTTTTCTCGAATATGATTTTTTTTTCTGTTGTAAAGTTAGATGTTTTAATATTTTAGTTTGACCATCACAATATAGATCTTCAGATTGCAGCAGATGGAATCTGGCATCCTGTAATTGTTATTGTTAGGCCTAGAGTCGTAGCGCGAGGTCAGTGCTTCATGGTCAAACCCATTAGGTTTATTGGTGCACCGTTACCGCACATAATCGCCCATTACAGTCTTATAAAGTGTGAGTGCATCAGGAATAGATCGTCTCAAAAGCTTCTGTCTCTTCATGATGACAGTTGGCCTAATACCATCTGCGTGCATTTTTTAACATACAGATTTTATTAGCCTTTATCTCCTTTAAAACGGGAATTCGACAAATATTCTAACTTTAAGGAATAGTAGTATGTATCTCAGGAGACTGCTTGGAAACCTGTATATGCTGTGAGTTGCTACCTGGTGAGTGAGGTTGAAAACATTCCTAGATTAACCGTGCAATTTGTGTTGGTAATACAAAGACATCCATGTTCAATTCAAGCAGTCCTACATGCATATCGAACCGTATTGTAAGTGCAGATTTCCTATTTCCTGTGTTGTGATTTTTGGCATGTTGATGTAAGGTTCTCTGATGGTTTTGGATAGTATCTAGTTGTCTGTTTGTGCTGTAGAAGCCACATTTGCTGGATCTGATCAACACACTGTAAATAAGATAGAAGCATAACAGCTGTTTGTCTACAATGAATCATTTCAGTGATTTTATTTATTTCAGCAGCCTCAAAAATCAATGGGATTCTGCGTCAGTTTATCAATGGAAGCGTTCTTATAAATACACGTATCAAGTGGACATCAACACAGGTGTATAAGCGTGTGTGTGCTGTGACTATGCAGGAGTTTTGTCAAAAACCTACACCACAGGAATAGTGTTTACAAAAACACTAAAGGCCTAACCAGGGAGTATGTTTAGACAGGAAGCAGATAATTAACATGCCGTATTTATTTCTTTATTTCTTTATTCATTCATTTACAGAGTTAGATTTGTTGGTGTAACAGCAGATCCAAACGCTTCATAAATCTGAGCTTTCAGTCTGTTGACTCTGAATGAAGGGAGCGTATGCTAAATTTCCCAAATTTGTCACAGACACAAAAATAGGCCTGCATCATGCAGCGCAATCAAACACATCAACAAGGAACCTGCATAAATACAAAAGCTCATGCTGTGCTACAAGAGAATTAATCACCAGCAACCAGCTGACTAACTAGATAAATTGAAAGTGTGCCGGCTTGCTCTGAGCAGCCGAGCTGAGCGTTACTGTGTTTTGAAGTTTAAACCACTATGCCGGACTGCAGTGAAATTTAGGACAATCCCATTTCTCTTTTGTACCCATACAACCCCTTGTTTTTAAGTGTAACCTCACACCCGATACAGATTTAACTAGCTTTAGCAGTGTATAGCAGATTAGAATCGAAAATTAGATTTTTTTTTGTTTGTTTGTTTTCACAAAAAAAATCCAATTTTCTATTTCAATCGATTTTTCCCCCCCTTCTAAAAATCAAACTACAAGTGACAAAAAATTGGTTCAAAACTAGGTTTACCTGTGGGGTTACTTGCACACTGATGGACTCTGGATTATACTTCAGAAAGCGGGTTTGTGACAAAAAAAAGAGAGAAATAACGCCCTAAACGAGTCACAGTTGACACTTTGAAGGAGAAATTATTATTATTTTTCACAATTAATCACGGATTCGCACCGGAGAGCGGCTAAATACGTACTTTATCCCACCGGTTGTTTTAAGGCGCAAGTGCTTGAACCTTTTTCGATACTTTTTTCTCAGACTGAGTGGAATGGTTAGAAAATATGCACATGTTGGTCTGTGGCAGGCGCCGGTAACCAAAGTAAGACGGATAAACACTTCAGAAATGAGTAGCGTTTTCAGATATTTTAGATTACTCCATTGTGACATTGCATTAAAACTGCAATTCCAATTAACCAAATTAATCTTGAAAGTCTCCCAGCACTATTTTTAAACAGGAAAAATATTAATTTGGTTACTTTGATCAAACAAGGTGCATGAGCGCACAAAACAGATGGGTACGGTTAAGTCGTAGGATCAAGGGGTGGAAAGGGATTGGGCTTTAGTTATGACCATCTCTTAAAGCTTGATGAATTGATTGGCCAGTAAAATGTTGAAAGCTGTCTTCTTTGGGGTTTAATTCATGAATCATGGAGTACAGTTAAGTGTTTTCCCCAACAGTGAGTAAAATTGTATAATTCATAATTTATCGTTATACCACAGTAACCACTGTATCTCTGACTTGTGCATATGTAAGCATGACTTGGGAAAGATGTAGGGCTTCGGGTCAATTCAGGACTAAACTGTTTAGGTCATAGGTAGAGAGGTTTGGGAAGGAATGAAGCTTTTTGGAACACAGTTTGACTGTTATTTTCAAACCTTACCTCAATATGTATGTGTATACAGAAATGATTCTGCAATTTATACAAACTGTGTTTGGTAGAGAAGCGGTGTGACTCCCTATGCTGTGCTAATCCTGAGTGCTGTTAGTGCCCAGCATGCCAGCCTTCCGATCTGCTGCACTGCAGCCTGCCAGTGTGGCATGTAATTGGGTTTGAAGAGGAATAGGGTGGGGAGGTGGGGGTGTAGCTGTGCGGACCCTCCTAACAAAGCGAGGATATTGCAGGAAGCTCCAGCTGGAGCTAAAAATGTGTTGGATTTGCTCGGATTTCTCTTTCCACAGGGTTTAAAGGAATGGTTCACTGCACTGAAACACTGGCGCTAGAAGCTTCATATAATACAAGTGTATACTTTAGATTTCTGTTGTTTTTGGGTACACTGGCTTTGTAGCTCCTGTGGGGAAATTTCAGACATCTAGCTTTGTATTTGATGGACTGCAATTTTCGTGAACTGTGCTGTTGACCTGCTGCCAAACTGTTGCTGTTATTTTTTTAGACGTTTATGAAATTGCAGTTATAAACTCTGCAGAGGAGTTTAAATTTGGATGCAATGGTTACAAGAAGTGAAGACATGCAATAATGCCCAAACTTGATTTTTGTCTCTCTTTCTTTTTTGTTTTCACTTTTTATCTATTCTGATTATCCCAACCAATTTCGCTATCAATGTCCCAACAGGCTGAAGACTAGCGCATGCTTCCTTCGATACTTGGGCTGCAACAATTTGTCGATATAATCAACACACCAAACACAACAGGTTACATATGTACTCAGTACCTTTACACATTCAAACAACATCTAGACAAATGTCTGTTAAATCTCATGTTCAGCTGTTTCTATCGTTTTTAGTGATCGAGGACAAATTGGTTTGACAAATCGACTGATCGAAAAAATAATCATCAGATTAGTCGACTACCAAAATGTCTGACAGCATGTGATGTCAGCCACCACCTTTTTTAAAAACTATCCTAGCCCTGTACAGCTTGTATTTTCAACTTGGTATACAGCATGCTCAGACAAAAGCGCAGTGATTCGACTCTAATACATCAGCTAACAGACCCCTGTGCTGACTGATATCACATTGGGAGTGATTTGAGGAGAGAGCTCATCTACCCACCCATAGAGAACATGGTCAATTGTTTTCCGGGACTCCAGCAGCTGACGGTGAGGTGCATCACCAGGAGTCGAACCAGTGATCTCCTGATCATGGTGGTCCAACGTACGCTGAGAGTCTAGAGAGTCTTCCTAGCTCTACACACACGATGAGGGAAAAAAATGACATTTAGAAGGTAGATTAAACTAGCTAAATATTGTTTATAATGCAGATGCGTACAACAGCAACAGGAGTTGTTTTGAGGCTGCAAAAAGGCACAGTAGATCACATGTGAGTTGAAATTTACACCAAAAATGGATGCAGCTCTTTTGGTAAACAAACAGACGCTAAGGCTAAGTTACCTCAGGTAATGTGACTATTCTAGACCTGTACAGCTTGTATTTTTCATCTGGAAAACAGAGTTTGTGAAGAGGTTGGATTGGAACTGATTCAAATGTGATTGCAAGTAATGTTAAATGCTTTACTCAATTTATGTAATTTGTGAGTAGAGCATAAAAAAGAAATTGCTCTGAAATGGTGGGTGTTTGATGTTAGTTTTTGTTGGTATAATACATTTTGATGACTAAATGGATAAGGACAAGACAGTCTCCATATATATGAGTGTGTGTGTGTGTGTGTGTGACCAATAAGCTCCTGAGAATGCAGTCTAGGCTGTAATCTTATAGTCACACTACAAAAAAAAATGTAGTTTTAGCTATATTTTATGGTAGATCAAATTTGTTTCTAGTTGTATGCATAATTTTGCATATTATGTAAGGTTTTTCATCATTTTTGGACCATTGTCTTTTGTGTCTGTCATACTGTACCATTTGTCAGTACACGAGGTCTAGTGTCCTCTTTCCCTCAGTTAACTTGTGGCCTTTTTTCACTGAATTATTTAATCAGGTAGCACCCGCTGAGTTTTTATTCGAAGAGGCATGTCTGTGCTGTACACCCTGCCCACAGCTGAGCTTTTCCCCGACGCTGGACCAAAAAAAAAAGGAAAAAAAAGAAAAGAGAGAGCTGGTAGTGACCCTGCATTTGAAGTGCTTTGACCATATGTACTGCAATAAACCCAAATCAGGGAGCAATGGTGCCAGGCCAAGTGCACCTACTACTTCACATTGGCTGCTACATCACATTTGGCGAGTTTCGCTAAGTCCATCTCACTGTAGACAGATGCAGCAGTTGGTTAAGTTTGTAAACTATTACACAAGAAGGAAACAAATAAAATGGATCATGCATAATTAATTTAATTGAGATTGAAGGGGAATAGGGTGAGGAGGTGGGGGTGTAGCTGTGCAGACCTGCCTAACAAAGCGAGGATATTGCAGGAAGCTCCAGCTGGAGCTAAAAATGTGTGATTTGCTTGGATTTCTCTTTCCACAGGGTTTAAAGGAATGGTTCCCTGCACTGAAACACTGGAGCTTGAAGCCTCATACAGCTCTGGAAAAAAATAAGAGACCACCTAAAAATGATGAGTGTCTTTGGTTTTACCAAATTGAAAACCTCTGGAATATAATCAAAAGGAAGATGGATGATTACAAGATTTTTTGCACCAGGGGTGGCATAAAGCTATCCAAAAGCAGTGTGTAAGACTGGTGGAGGAAAACATGCCAAGATGCTTGACAAATTTGATTAAAAAACAGGGTTATTCCCCCAAATGTTGATTTCTGAACTCTTAAAACTTAATAAATATTAACATGTGAGTTATGAAATCTCTGCATCTTTTTTGTTATTTTAGCCATTTCTCATTTTCTGCAAATAAATATTTTTATTTGGAATTTGGGAAAAATGTCTGTAGTTTATAGAATAAAACAACAATGTTCATTTTACACAAATATATACCTATATATAGCAAAATCAGAAAAACTGATTTAGAAACTGAAGTGGTCTCTTATTTTTTTTCCAGAGCTGTACAATACAATTTTATGTTATAGACTTTTATTTTTTGTATACACTAGCTTTGTAGTATATATAAATTTAATTGCAGCATTTAGAAAATATACTTTAGACAACAAGACAACAGAGCTTTTCCCTGACACTGGATGAAAAAAAAAATAAAAATAAAAAAGAGTTTTGGTAGTGACCCAGCATGTGAAGTGTCCTGACTATATGCACTGCATTAAACCCAAATAAGGGAGCAATGGTCAAGTTAAGAGGCTTTTATTGTCATTACATCTGAGTACAGGTACACAGTGTAATGAAATTACGTTCCTCTGGAACCATGGTGCAACATAGAACAACAAGCAATAGACAACATGGTACCAGGCCAAGTGCACCTATTACTTGGCGAGTTTCACTGAGACCATCTCATTGTAGCAGCAGTTGGTTAAGTTTATAAACTATTACACAAAAAGGAAACAAATAAAATGGATTGTGCATAATTTATGGAGGAAAATTGAATATCACATATAGGAGCTTGCAGCTCTGCTGAAAAATGTCATTTGTCTCCCGGTAGTGAGATTTCTTTACTAGGCAAAATCATATTTTAAGCATTCAAACAAGATTCTCTCCTTATCTCGCTATTGTTTTCATTTCAAACGGATTTCTCCTGGCTCTGCTCGTGTCGTATCTGTGTGCTAAGCCTGAAGAGAGCTTATTAAATGAGCAGTGAAGGGAGAAGTGCAGTGTGTGTGTGTGTGTTTGTGTGTGCTGGTGGGAAAACTGTAGTTATTATACGCAAGCTACAGTGCTTTATCAGCTACGGTGACACCAGTCGTGTGCCTAGAAGGACGTGAGGGACGCTTGTGCTTCTTATTCTTCAGTGGTGGCTGTGTGTTATTGTAGTGGAACTGTGCTGGGTTGGTGATCACAGGGTTGTGGGTTTGATACAAGGGGTGGGTCAAAATATCAATATGTCTAACTAACATTGCAACACTGAAGAAGCATAGACCAATTATTTAAGATTTTTTATTATTTTAAAATGAGTTTATTTAGAACAGATCTCCCCTTCTACTCTAATATAATTAACAATGTTTAAGAATATAAAACACTTTTTTTTATTTAAAGCATATAGCCAAAGTGCAAAACATGCCTGGGTTCGGGCATAAAATCTAAGCTCTAATACTGGGTATATTACCCAATAGAGATGAACTGATCAGTGTTTTGAACGCAGATATCGATTAAAAAATATCAGTCAAACATTAATATTGATCTAGGGTGGGGATATTAATCTTTTCAGGCAATACTGGATAATGCATCATCATGCACGGCTTCTGTGTATGTTTGGCACTGTCTTTTTTTTTTGTTTGAGTAACAGCTGTAAGAGCCACGAATTCCAGTAAAAAACTGCAATGTGGAGCTTAGTGTTGTTGGTAGTGTTTCCTTTCATTGCTGATACTCACTGTACTGGGCTGAGTGATGTCCTCTTGAGAGAGGGTGATCGATACTTAAGACATCCATCTTTGTATCTGTGATCTTCCCTTTAAAATCATATCACTATTAAGTGAACACAGTTTACCAATCGCAGACCGTTCTCTAGATCATTACATTGCTGTTCATTCACCTCATGTGTATAACAATGTACATATATTGTTATTGGCATTGCGAAGTATTGCCAACTTAGTTTAAAATGACTTTTTCATTTCTACTTGCTTTCTCAGTCTGTTGTTTGCATTGTTTGAATTTTGGTTTTGGTTGCTTGTTTTGGTCATGTTCTCCACTTCTATTTTGAAGACTCTTTTTTTTATTATTCTTGCCAGTGTATCTCATTTTGCTCCTCAGGTTTTTAATCTGGACTGGTTTGATACTTCTCCTTTTGTTTGCCCTTTTGTCAAAAAAAAAAAAAAAATTATATATATATATATATATATATATATATATATATATATATATATATATATATATATATTTCCCATTTTACATCAGCTATATAAGAGTCTATATTACACTTTGCAAGATTGTATATTTTAAGAGGTTAGTTGTGATTACATACATGAAATACATTCATATTAAGGAGCTGATATAAATTTAACTTTCAAAATGTTTACATTGCTTATTTGTGTAATTATTTAATGATGTCTTTTTTGTATTACCCCAATGTGTTGTTTGTTTTTTTGTGTCCTATGTCTTGACTTTGAAACATTCTCCTAATTACACATTCACATTTCTGGTAATTAGGCTAATACAATAGCCTGAGGTGTTGTTTACCAAAATGTAAAATGACTGACTACATTATCTCTGAAACTTCAGGGTTATGTATTTATTTATTTATTTTTTAAAGATAAAGTAAAGAAAAAGCTCCTTAGGTTTTTTGCAGCTTCAGCAATATGAGTGTACCACTCACTGCCAATTTCCCCTTCGACCAAAAACTTAGCTTGTCCGAGTCAGGATTTTGAATGATTGCCTTTAGAAAAGAAAGGAAATTGCTTTTTTTGTTCTTATTTTTTCCTTCTTTGGGTTTGCCGTTTAGCTGGGATGTCAGGGGTGTTTGCTGCAAGTACATACAAGTCTCAACCCACAAAGATAATACAGCGCACGTGTGTTCTGAGCTGGTTGTGCTGGGAGCGTGTGAGGCGTTTAGCGTGTTTTCAGCATATGAAGTTGTAAACATCATGCGAAAACTGGCGGAGACTGTGAGCTCGATCGAAATGCTGTTTTTCTCACTGCTCCTGGTCTGTGAGGGATGTAATGGCCTTACACCATGTATTTACTGAGCGATATTGCAGTGGAGCGGCTCGGCCCAGTGGCTCTTTACTCGGTCTCCTTGGAGAGAGAGGTCACTGGCGGCGATAGTCACCATTTATCTGGCTGCTGTGTCTGAGTGTAACGTCTTGTTTTGAGCCTTGGGTAGTACAGATTCTCTGGGAGAACCTGTGGACCAGAATCCAGGCCATAGAGCCATAGAGTTATCTTGCTGAACATGTTCCAACTTGGATGACGAATATTTGTGCTGCTGACCTTTCATCTCTAGGGTTCATGGGTTCATATTATTATGTTTCCTGATTTGGTGGCTGGGAGGGGGTGGAGCTTTAGCATTGCTGACCTTTGGTGATTGGTGTCTTGCATTTATGTAATTTGACCATTGGGATTGTTGACTCCAAATTTCAGTGTTGAATAATTGTTAGTTTGTAAAAGCACCACACTACACAAATTCCCTGAACCACAATGCAAAGTCCTTATACCACCAATCATGGCGTCTGTTCAAGTATAAAAGTCCCGCCCATCAACAAAAACGCCCAATCAGCTGGCTGGTTGTACAGAGAGTGAACAGATGGAAGGCTGGTCTGGCATGACTGGAAATTGTTTCGCAGGTCACTTTTGCAGGAAATTGTGTTTCTCAATTTTGCAGGTCATTCGACAGACAGGTCACTCGATGGCCATCTTTGCAAAGCGAAATTGAAAAACACTTATTTCCAGTCAAGCCAGACCTGCCTTCCATCTGTTTGAATGGGGAGAGACTAAAATACTGTACTAAAACTGAAACTAGTATTCATTCTCTGCAGAACCAGAAGGCTGATTGGCTATTTTGTGTTGAGGGGTGGGACTTTAACCTCGAAAAGACCACATAATTAGTGGTACGAGAACTTCCATTCATACTGCAGTTAGTGGGTAGTCTCCTCTTCAATAATGTCTCAACTTGGCCTTTGTCTCCAAAAGTGCCCAAACAAAACAGTACACATACCATATTTTTCAAAGGCGCACTATCGCTGAACATCTATTTTCATTCATAAGGCGCACTGGATTATAAGGAGCATTTTAAGAGACGCTGTAAGGAACTTCTAATACAGCAGATCTTGCTGCTGGGTGGTGGTGGGGGGGGGAATAGCTAACTAAGTTTAGTAAAGCTAAGCTAAGTAAACAAAACTGTAATAAAAATAGACTTCCTTTTAAATCAAGTGAGCGCTGGATGTAAATCTACACAGGTTTTTCTCATGAAAACTGTTCATTTGGGTGAGTAAAGAGCTTTCATTTATTCACAGTAAGCTTAGATTAGTAAGATTACAGAACTTCTCCAACACTAAGAGTGGAGCATTAGCATTAGGAGCGCTAGCCGCTCCAGCAATGCTAGTCGGGGTTAGCAGCAGGCTACAGGCTGATAATCCTCCCCTCTGAACAGGGAAATGGCGAGCGTGGTTAGCGGTTAATGCTAATGCTATTCCAGCAGTGCCAGCCGGGGTTAGCAGCAGGCTACAGGCCGATAATACTTACCTCTGAATGGGGAGAGAGCGGTTAGCCCCTAATGCTAATGCTACTCCAGCCCTGGTGATGGAGAACTAAACTGAAACTCCTGTACAACACTGAGTTTAACACTGCTTTCAAACAGCATTTAAATCCTATGCTTAGCAGTTTCTTGCATCTTAAAGTGATTGAAGGTGTGGCAGAAATAATCTTTAACTAAATAAAAAAATAATCATTAGATTATTTAATCATTAGACTGCCAAAATAGTCCTATAAAACAGCCCTATTTGACAGCCTGTGGGACTTTGCAGCTCCTTGTGGGACTTGCAGAACTCAAGCAGTCAATAGCCCTCAATGCCTTGAGATACTACTGATCTATTTTTGTTGTGTAAAACTGAGATGTGAGCTATTTTACACCTGATCTAGCCGAGATGTTAAAAGCATCTCCAGCAGTGGTTACAGCATGCATCCTTTAGTCTGCACAAAGCATGAGTCACACTTAATTCAGCTTTAACATAGAAATACAGAGGTCTTTGATGGTTCCTGAAGGTTACTTACAGTCTGAGAAGCTGCAAAATATGGTATTGTTTGTTTTTAATGAGCTAACACTATAGTGAGGCACACTGTAAGGCTGCTCATCAAAAATCACTTAATTCTCCAGTCAACAAGTAAGAAAATGTCAAAGCCTTGGAGCTCTATTCAAACCTAACCTTCCCCTGCATTATGAAAAGAAGACGTTTATATTTTTGGATGGAGAATTTCGTATTGAGGTTTAGAGCTGTGCTTTTTCCACACAGTCCTCAGAGCCCCCAGGCTGTTAACATTTTTCCTCTGTTTTGGGACCTGGTATCGAACTGAAATGTGGAGGGTCTAGAGCAGGGCGGTAGAATGATAAGTTAATTGATTTGCTCCAAGCACAAACAATATTTTACCATTTCCTCTGCTGCATTCAACCCAAGAATAAGGAAAAAATGACATTTCTTTCAATTTAAAGTTGTTCTAGTTTCATAAATGCTAATGGAAGCCTCATGTTTTTTTATGTTAAAATGACTAATGAGCTCTTTGATAGAGAAGTTGTTTGTATTTGTAAAGGCTTGAGAACACCCACAGACACAAACCTTAATTAATGCATTATTAATGACCACTGCCTGAGAGGTGTAACATTTTTTCCCTGTAGTAAAACTGCAAAAAACTGTAACAAGAAACATATGCTTAAAAATACTAATATTACCCTAAAGTGACTGAAATCAGATTCAGTTATTTTTTTCAGTGTTGTGTACACATGTCAAATCGCATTATTATGAATCAGATTTCAGACACTTTCCTACGTGATGCTATTGGAGACACTTACAGCTCTAGAAAAAAAAAAAGAAACCACTCCAGTTTCTGAATCAGTTTCCTTAATTATGCTATTTATAGGTTTATGTTTGAGTAAAATAAACATTATTGTTTTATTCTAAAAATTAGGGACAACATTTCCAAATAAATTCCAAAAAAAATACTGTCATTTAGATAGTGCTGGACGATATGGCCAAAATTCATATCACGATATATTCCTTAATTTCGGTCGATACGATATAATTCCGATATCGATATAAATACTTAGAAGGCCTCAGAAAACTGCTAAGAATCCCTGCAATGGAAATACGTACCTACTAGGGGTGGACGATATGGCCCTAAAATAATATCACAATATTTCATGGTATTATCGCGATAACGATACTCTTGGCGATATGACAAAAAAACAAAAAACTTTTTTATTATTGTATACGATATGATATTGCACACCTTTAAGATATAAAAAAAAACAATAATTTTAGCAGATTTATAACAGAAGTCAATAATTGAGAATTACATGATACTAATAATAATAATGCACTCCAAATATCTCCATATATCCAGTATTAAAGTAAAATAAATGACACTTTACAGATATAATCTGTCTCTAGTAGATATTTAATAGGAAATTAGAAATGTGTGCGTTTTTCTTTTGCTTAAAACAGCAAAAAAATGAGTACCCTGATGTGATAATTAGGGGTGAGTGATGTGGCACGATATTTCAGAGTATAATATCGTGATATATGATATGGCACACCCCTAGTACCTACTACTGTCTACTTAATTTAAGTCTTTGAAACCTCCTTTCACGAAAACATTATAATACTTAAGAAATAAACAATAGTCAAGATAAATCAATGCTCAATTTTATTTGCATATAGCAAAATAAAAACATGACATCCCTGTCAAACATAAGCCAATATAACTATTACCAATAAAAAATAACTTAAAATTAGGATAGAAGCAGAGCTTATTAGTCTTTTGTAAACAAATTTAACAGATCAAAACAAAAGTGTTCCAACTAGGATAAAGAACACAAGAAGCCTTTATACACATAAAAGCAACAAGATTTCCCCGTCAAATAAACAAACCTATAGGCTTTATCAACTATAAATAACTTAGTTACAATATAAGCTACAAAAGTGCTTCAGCCAAAATACAACTCTTTATGAACATAAAAGGAACATGATATCCCCGTCAAATAAACAAAGCTAAAGGATTCATAAACTTTAAATAACTTAAATAACTTACAACATAAGCTATAAAAGTGCTTCAGCCAGTATAAGGAAAATATTGTATGTAGTGGAACTGATTGAGGTGGTGGAACAGATTAGATGTTTTAACGTTACCGCTGCTGGTCGGCTCCACTCTCCGGCACAATTTGCAGCAAACTGAAGTTTAGCAGACCTTCGAGAGTCGAACCAAATCCTCACCACTGAATTATACCTCCCTCCTTCAATTAATCACTTGTGGAAGCGGCAGGGGCATTCATTTTGCATCAAAAATGTCCCGCGCTGGGAGCCAAGAGGACCCGCGACTGACCGCTGACCGAGCGGACCCGTGGGCGGACCGAGCGAACCAGAGGCGGACCGAGCGGACCCGTAGGCGGACCGAGCGGACCAGAGGCTGACCGAGCGGACCCGTAGGCGGACCCGAGGCTAGGCTAGGCTCGGTTCCGTTCCGTTCCACTCCAGCGCGGAACATTTCAGATGCAAACCGAGCCTACCTTAACCTTGGATCCGCTCGTGCCGGCTCAGTTTGGCTCCAGCTCGAGGCATTTTAGATGCGTAGCGGACCCGAGCCTAGCCTAGCCTAGCCAAATCTAGCCTAGCCTATCTGGCTACGTGCCTATGTGATTACATCATCACGCACAGAGATAGTCCAGCTACGGAAGCTGATTGTGTTCAGCTGTGAGGCGAGCTGACGCCAGTAAAACGCATGTCCGTGACAGATTCTGTAAATAATACATATCGATATACCACAAAAATGATATCACCGTTATTGAAACATTTCTTATCGCGATAAATACCGATATCGAATTATTGTCCAGGCCTACATTTAGAGCATTTATTTACAGAAAATTAGAAATGGCAGAAATAACAAAGATGCAGAGCTTTCAGACCTCAAATAATGCAAGGAAAATAAGTTCATATTCATAAAGTTTTATAAGTGCAGAAATCAGTATCCTTGTCCTTGAGCTTTGCAAAGAATAGCAGAAAGCACCATTTCATCTGTGATTTGTTTGGTTGAGTTTACTGACTTTATCTTGCATTATTAACTAGATATTATCTGGATATATACTGTGTCTGAATTCTATGTATACTTTTCACTAAATGTGACCTAGGGCTGTGACGATAATTTTATTACCGCAATACCGCGGTTATGGGACGTCACCGCGGTGATGAGCTCATTACCGTCATTACCGCATTTTTTTATGGCTGTCAAATCTGATTGACTGCGTTTTGAGCGGTAGTAAAATGCTCCATATAAGCACAACTGTGGTGAATTCAGTATTAATATGTCAAGTGTAAGTCCTACACTATAGGGCTGTGCAATATATCAAATATATTTTGATCGCGATAGATATTGGTGTCAAACGATCTCAAAATTCATAATATCGAATATAAATTTTTTTGTCATTTATCTGTGCTGCCGCTGCACTGGCGCGGCAGCGAATGGGTT